>NC_060078.1:77751428-78062142 GCF_922984935.1 Meles meles
AGGACTCCTTAAGTTAAGCTACCATTAAACTGTTTAAAGCCTGAATTATTTTATGGTGGGGGCTGGGAACTGGCAAGAGGTCCAGACCCACTTAAAACCAGACAGCCAGTTGGCTTTGATTAGCCCACACATCTGCAAGGAGCCATCCTCATGTGAACTGGGATCAACACTGACAGTCAGTCGCATACTCAACATCTGGTTTCCTTCCAGCTCAAAACAGGAACTTTCCATTGCCGCTGGTCACTAGAATCCTTTCTAGTCCCCAAAGGACCTCAGCAAACCAGGCACGCTAATTGGATCACGTCAGGAATCAAGATTCCAATTAGACCAGGCTGCTCTTCCTTGTGACAGTTCCAAACAGGCATGTCCAAGAAGTGGTGTAGCCCTAGACCAAGTACCCATGGAACAAGATTTCCTTGTTGTGCAGCAGTCAGTCCAGGGTCCAGGTGGATTTTCCTTCAGGTACATGCAGGAATTGTTATACTGAAGCTCCCAGGCCTGATGGCATCACTCGTGGTCTCGATTACCACCCCCAGGCCCAAACCAAACTTCCTGGGCTCTTCAGCGATCTCCCTGTGGGCAGTGACCGTAAGGCAGCCTTTGGCCAAGTCCTAACACATATCCTTGACCTTGAATGTGCACGACCCTCTGGCTCTTAAAGCCTTCATCATGATTTTGTGACTTTCTTTTGAATCATTCTTCCCCCTACCCTGAACTCCCTCAAAGTGTCTGGAATATTCCAGACCTGGGCAAAGTAAGGGCTTTGTGGACCCAGCCCAGGCCGGCATGGTGCGACCCCCACACAGAGCCACCCTAACTCCTTCTGACGGTCACCCTACTCGTCATCTACTTTCAACATCTCTTTGCAATGTGTGAGTAGCAACGCTGGGGTTCCCCCAACAGCTCTGTGAGAGTAACTCAACACCTTCTTTCAGGCCCTGTTCTCTCCTAGTTACCAGAACGGAGGGAGCGGCAAGCTCTGAAGCCAGTGTCCTGACTTATGAGACTTGTCTCTGAATCGGATTGTTAACCGCTGCAGTACTGATGAGGTAGAGTCAAACGTACATAAACAATCACGGGGTATGTGGAAGGTCTTCCAGGACAGCTTGGAGTGGTCTCCACGGGGCTTGTTGAAAGGGCCTGAGAGGGCCGAGGGCCAGTCCAGGGGCTGGGCATGTTCCTGGGGTGACGTCAGGCCAGCACCAAGGGGTGCGAGGCATTGTGGTCACAGGTGGTTTTGGCCTGGCCTCAGGAAAGCAGGCTCAGGAGGATTCCCTTTCCGAGCCACTCAACCCATTTCAATACACTCTGGTGCCACAGTGAGTTTCGTGTTTTTTAGCAACTTGGGGGCACATAGATTCTCATTCCGCCCCTGCCTTCCCCCAACTGCTTCCTATTTTTGTTCGCAGGACTGAGCTGCTGAAAGATTTGTAGAGCAATTTCTATATGTTATTTTAAACTGGTTCAGCAGGAAAAATCCTTTATTGTGCCTTTATTGTTCTCGGGAATTAGGTAAATTGGTCTTAGAAACAGGCTGCGGCACCAAAAAGAAATTTTAGAGCTTCTTTAAAAATGCAGTTCTGACACAGAGAATTTATTGCTTTGATTAAAGCAAGCAGAGTCTTGTTGGCTCTGCTGTGGTCTCTCCCTCTATCAAGAAAGGGTAAAGAAAGCTCAGGGTATGTTGTAGCGTTCCTTATTGATTTCCATAATTGATGTCTGAGAATCTCATTTCATCGCTAGGTACTTTAACTCCTGCTTCTTAAAATACGGATCATTGGCTTCTTTGTGTTGAGAAAATGTTGCCTTTTTTTTTTTTTTTTTTTTTTTTACTACAATGAAGGCACATTCCTGGTCCCCTAAAAACCCTTAATGACTTAATAGCATTTAAAACACACCCTACTGAGTCTTTAATTATATCAAGCTACTGTAGTAGGGAAATTAACTAAATTGTACTCCTGCAGGAATGACCTAGGTGACAAGCGGGGTGAGTTTCAAACATCTGGCCAGGTTTTCCAGCAATTTATGAGGGATGGAGGTTTATTAATCAAAAACAGCTGAATGGTGGGAGACTTGCTTTTTACGTGTACTTGTGTCCTAGATGTGTGACAGCACCTGACCCCTTCTCCTCATGATTACGTAAGGGAAGATTTACTTTTTTTCTTGGTAAACTTCAAATTTGCAAATAAAATTTATTTGGCCTCCTTGAAAAATTCATCTACATAGGGCTTTAACCGGCTAATAAGCCCCATGCTGGTACAATTTGCAACCAGTGCCAAGGACCCTTTCTACAAAATGTGGCAAGACCATTTTTAATAAAGCTTTCCCTCCCTCGTGTGTTTCTGTAAGTGACCGAAGTCCACAGGAAAACATTAGGTCATGAAGAAGGTATTTAAAAGAAAAAAAAATCATGGTGGGTATTTGAATATGAAAATGTAATAATTAGGCCTTTATATCAAGAGCTTTTATTTCAAGTAAGATTGTGTGCAAGATGTAGACTAACATAAACTGCTTGGAATATAATAAATATAACAAACATGGACTATATTAATGAAAGAAATCATCAAGTACAGGATTACCTATGTTTTGGGAGTTTTTAAAAGATGCAAAGATTGTAAGTCCAGCGATATTGACAGGGGAGGGGGGTGGCGAGGGGGGTGTGTTTTTCTCCTAATTTGTCAGAGACAGAGTAGTTCTCATTTACTTAAACACCCAAAAGCCAAATTGCAAATGCGGTGGCATTTCATTTAACACGGGTCTTAACAACCATTCACAGAAACATGTCTACAACCAAGCACTTCATGTGCATCAAATGAGAAGGATGGAGAAGAAAAATTGATGTCTATCACAGGAGAACTGGTGGTCTCCCGGGACGCCCAGATGCTTCAATTACCTCGGGATGACTGCAGTTCACTGCCTTCGAGCGGCAGCACCTAAACCCAGACACAGAAACAAGTGCAAACTGCTCGAGCTCATTGCATCCATACAAGGTGTAGTCCAAACACGTCCACTCTTGCCAACACAGCAACAGAACATTTAGGCTGGATCCTTGTCAGAGAAATAGAGAGGGCCATTCAAGTGACCGATTACATAGATAACCCAGCTTTTTAAAAATTCCCCTTGCCCAGCTGATCTATCTGTAACAAGAAAATTTAGGTGGAATTGTCGGGAAAATTATTTTGATATTTGATCCCCCTTGTTCCCTCAACACTGTTCACAAGGGCCTGAAAAGCCAGGAACACACAGGCCCCGGGAAAGCCTGTGGCTGGTTCTCTTATCAGGAATTTATTTTCTTAAGTCCTCTAACAAGGGGAGCAAGTGTGAACATCTGTCCCAACATAGCATCACAGAATTTATTTTCACTAGGAGACATTTGCCTTCCAAATGCTAATGGGGTGAATGGGCTTTTATTTATTTTCTGCCCGCCCATCACGCTGCGCCCCGAGGAGAGAGCATTTGCCGAGCCTGGGGACATGAAGGAACCAGTCAGCTTATTTTGATGCTGTGACTCTGTGACTGTTGTTCGCCCGGTGATGGATCCTGACTGAGACAGAGGATGGCCAGGCATCCACACTCATGGGTCGCTCTGTTCCTGGGGCTCAAGAGTGGCAGACAGGAGCTGCTCGCTCCCTCGGGATAAGGAAGACATTGCTCACGTCACTTGGGAAAGGTCTGTGCGTGTATCTCTCTGGAGGAAGCCAGCAGCACTGTGCCTGGACTGGTAATCAGTTTTGCTAAGTCCACTTACAGGGTTAAACACTAAATGTGTGACTCTATGTAACAAACAACCCCAGGGGCTTTAAAAAAAAAAAAACAAAACAAAAAACAGACTTGAGAAACAATCAATGAACAGACACTTCCTGCCCATTCACGTACCAGGGCTGCGCTGGCACTACACAGGATGGGGGCTCAGACTTCGATGAGAAGAATCATCTGGAAAGCTTGTTTAAGGGCAGCCTCTCTGGGCTCAGAAATCAGAATTGGCTGGGGGAAGCTCCAGGAGATTCTCAGATAGGTGGTCTCCAGACCACACATTGATATATACAAGGCTGTGGAGATGAAAGATGAATTTGCTTTTATTTGTTTACGTCTGTCTCCTCTAGACTGTAAGATCCTCTAGACCACGGGTTGGTAAATTTTTCCCGTAAGGGGCCAGATAGTAAATATTTCAGGCTTTGTGGGCCAAGAGGCCACATGCTCTGCTGTTGTAGCGTGAAAGCAGCCATAGACAACACATAAAGGAGGGGGCAGGACAGTGTCTGTGGTACGCACGGACAGTCCGTGTGCTGGATGTGGCCCAGGACTGTAGTTTGCCAACTGTGCTCTAGTGCAGGGCCCTGTTCTTACTAATGTTTGTACCCAACACCCAGCACAGGGCTTAGCAGAGGGGGCATGACCAAAAACACGGAGTGCGTGAGCACGCGCTCACAGTTCATGACGCAGGGACACGTATTCTGGTAGGGAAGATAGCTGGAAACAAGCACAATATATGAAGAGCTCTAAGAGATTCGTGAACAGGGTTCTGTGGGAATATCGAGGCGGGAGGAGTGTCAGAAGTAGGGGTGCCAGATACAGCAAAAAAAAAAAAAAAGAAAAAGAAAAGAAAAGAAAATTACAAGACACATAGTTCATTTTCAATACCAGATTAAAAAATGACTAAATTATTGGGGACATATGCTGAAAATTTTTTGTTGTGTACTTGCAATTCAGATTTAACTGGGCATCCTAAATTTTATCTGACAAGGAACCCGGAGAAGTCCACAACAGGGCCGATATTGGAGCAAAGTTGAACAAGGAGGTGGGAAAGCAGGGCAAGGTGTTCAAAGGACATGATGAAACACACGGCATGGCACCAAGTTCTGAAGGCCATTCCTTGTCTAAAGACAAAGTGTGGCTACAGAGGGTGAAACAGCAAGAGGTCAGACTGGAACAAGGGCCAGCGTTCAACGTTAGAGGATTTGATCCCAAGGCCAAGGGTCAGACTCAGTCCTGTAGATGACAGGGAGGGAACTGAGATTTTTAAGCAGCGAAATGACTGTTTTCAGTGGTCCCTATTTAAAGAGGCAAGTATTCTCTCCTGGGTTTCACTAATAGATTAAATCCTGGTCCTACTTTGACCTGGTTTCTCTTCTAGGCCATGCGGGTTGGATTTTCCTCATTATGAATTTGCTGATTCAAACACACACACTCACCCATGCACACTCACATATACACACTAACTTAGACACAATTACTCACACACTGACAATATAGTGCTTTAACCAAAAAGAAACAATGCTACATCAGGAAGACCATTTTCACCAACCAGAGATAAGGGCTCAGGTTCCATGCAGCAGACTGTGGGCATCTCTGACACCATCCTCTGTCTACATTGCTTGTGGACATGGCCTGAGGACCACACCATGGACAGGAGGCTAGAGGCCAGCCCAGGAATGCCAACCTGCTTCCGTGTCTCAGCTATTTTATGGTTTCTGCCCAACTGAAAGCCTGGTGCATCCCACGTCTTCATGGGTCAGTCACGCTCCTTTGATCACTAACAAGACTGGAGGAGAAACAGAGTCAACTATTGGTTGCCTTTTGTTGGGAGAAAACAGGCCCACTTTGCTGTCACGTGATATCCCGTCTGGTAGCCTATTAGGATAAGGACGAGAGGCAGAATCCAAGGAGACAAAGACTGCCTTTGTGCGACATTTCTGGAACTCAGGATTTTATGATGAATGAGACGGTGATAGGAGAGCAGAGAAGGAAAGAGTGGTATGCAGAACAATTATAAAGTTTCTAGATTCGATTTTGTGATGCCACTGGCACACGCTGGAAAATATAAAAGGTGGCTCAAGTTTGGGGTGGGGACAATTGAGAAGTTGATTTTGGAAATGCTCCTTCTGCAGAGCTTTCTAATGCAGAGAAGACATTCAGGATGCACGTGGCTGGATGTATGTTTCCAAAACTCAGAAGAGAGATGGAGTTGGGAGCCATCACTCTAGTTGTGGTCTCAGAAGTCATGTGGATGGTTCTGAGCCCAGAGTGGGGTGAGAACTGACAGAAGAGAAGGGGCCATACTAGTGCTGGGAAGAACCTTGAGAGTTATGGGATAACCAGAGAAGAAGGAGAGCAAAAGACATGGAGACAGAGAAGACACAGAAGACAAAGAGACAAAACAAGACAGACATGACAGGGTGATTTAAAAGGCTTTTTTTAAAGGTGACACTTTTGTCCCGGACCTTAACCAAGGAGAAAGGATGAAGGTAAAAGCAAGAGCTGGGGACTGTGTCAAAGCTCATGTGTGGGTGTGGCGGGGACCCAAGACACACTGAGATGTGCACGTCTGCCCTCTCCTGCTCAGCATTTTGATTAATGTCACAACTGAGCACTTTGCTTCACTTTTTCAACAAATACTCATTGAGCCTATACTCAGTGCCAGGCATGTCCTAGACAAAAGCTTAGTAAAGCAGTGGACGAGATCAAGCTGGAAGGGGCCGAGATTAACTCCGATGGGGGGGCGGGGGGAGCTACACCATCAGCATATTTGTTAAATAGAGCCAGAACTAAATTAGCGTATTGGCAAGCCAAACTGATTGTTTTCGTGGCCCGATGAATTAGCGATAGTAAATGCTAACTCAGTCTACTTCCAGGAAACTGCCAGTCTGAATTAGAAGAAAGTCTGATAAGTCATTATTTTTAATGACAAGTAGTTTAATAACTCTCAAGTACTAAAATAATTCATACTTTGCTAACATCGCTGCCACAGAGAACTCCTTTAGGAAAGGCTTTATGGAAAATACAATCTGATTTGCAACTCATCTATCAATTGGCTAGCAATAAATTCTGTCTCTGTGGTTGCTCTGCCATTGGTTAAGTATTCTCTCTGTGATATTGTTGAGAGCGTCCATTTACTTTGTAGGAAACTTCTGGAAACGAGCAAGATCTCTAGAGTTACGCTGACATGGGTTCAAATCCTAGCTTGGCTGCTTACCAGGGATATGGCTCAAGGGGGATGTCCTCCCATTTGAGCTTCAGGTTCCCGCTTGGTAATATGGGTACAATAATATCTGTCTCAAAGGTTTATTAAAATTAAATTAAATGGTAACTGGCACATAGCCCACACCGAGTGTTCTTACACCCAATGTTACCTGTTACTGGTCTCAGACACTAAGATAAGCAGCCTCAGCCCTGCATAGCAGGTGAGGTTTTTCTAAAGTTCTAAAGATAGTATTTAGTACAGGATGTTTCATTGCCATAAAACTCGGCAGCAGATAGCAGCCAAGGAGAACTTGCCTCAGTTATTAGAGCCCTGGCTGGACCAGCCTATCTTCCTTCCTCACCCGTGGGGAGCCACCTGGAGCATGGACAGTCCAGGTGGCATAAGCCTTGCCAGGAGTCACAGCCAAGGTCAAGGGTGGCCCTCTCCAAAGGGATATACTGAGCACTGCCCAAGGAGATGAGGTCAACCTTGCTTCCTTCTGCAGCCAAAGTTCTTCTCCCTTTGAACAAGTCGGGGAGGTCCTAGCAGCCAGGTGCTGGAGAGCAATGAGGTAGTGTTGGCCCGGGGTCCAAAATCACAGCAGCAAGAGAACCACCCCCCACAGGCATCACAGGGCCAAACCTGTCTCCCCTAAGACATGTTACATTCTTTCCTGGCTAAGGAAATGGGAAGATTAGGAAGAAAAAGGTACAATATACTTGTTGTTGTTTTAAAGGAAGGCAGCCCAAATCCTATGGAGCAGGATCTCGAGGCATTCTGGCACCAATTCTTACATTTTTATCTTTCTAATCATCTTAACATATGCACTGGGCACCCAGCAAGTGTAGGGGATGGTGCTAGGCTCTATGAGAAAAAGAGAGAGAAAAGTAAGAAGGTCACAAACTCTAGCTGGGAGATGGGATGGACACAGGAAGAGAGCATAACAAAGACCCACAGGGAGCAGATTGATGAGCCCACCATTCCGAGTGCTGACATCAATTAGTCTCTGTCTGGGTAGGGAACGGCAGGCTATGAAATGAAGCGGTCCACACTCAACCACGGACCAGTGCCTGCCGTGTGCTGGGAAGAGGCGTGGTCATCTTGGACATGACCGTTCCTGGTAGTTCTGGCTGCTGTGGAGAAGAGGACACCAATCCAGGTTGTCGCCTACAGAAACTTTCCGTATTTCGGGGAGTCTGTGGGAAGTTTGGGGTGGGAAATAGCAGTTGGTTACTAATCCAAAGCTGGGAGCCCAATCTTTAAACTATCATGGCTTTGATTTGCTTTTAGTCGTAAGAATCTTATTTGTTTTTTATGGCAACCAATGACAAAAGAGGACATGAGATTTGTTTTGCTTTGTTTTACTTAGTGGAGGCAGCATGGGTTTAAAAACCCAGGGGAGGGGTGCCTGGTGGGCTCTGTCAGAGGAAAATGAGACTCTTGATCTCTGGGTCATGAGTTCAAGCCCCAAATTGGGTGCAGAGTACTTAAAATTAAAAAACAAATAAATTTTAAAAATTAAATAAAATAAGAATAAATAAAAAGGCAGGGGAATCACTGCATTCATTTAGGAACTCTCTGAGGCAGAAAGCAAGTCCTGTGACCGTCGGGAGTCCTGGGCATTTGATGAATCTCAGTTGCTTGAAGGAATAGACAAGTAAGAAAAAGTGATACACAGATTTCAGGTGTCCTGTCTGTTCTCCCCAGTGGAAGGGGTGCATGAAGCGATGGGATCCTATCTCGGGGTTTGCCTCTGAAGATGCGATGGAATGAAGAGGCCATTCACACCTTTCCTCCAAGATTGCCACGTGTGCCAAGACTCAGAAAGCCTCTCAGAGCTGCATCATGAAACCCATGCCTTGACAGGTGACAACTGAGGCATGAGAAAGGGAAAGTGTCGGGGAGTCAGGCTCACACCTGTGTCCTCTGCGGGTGGAGAGACCACGAGCAGCAGCAACGGGCCCAGGCAGAGACAAATCCAGAGTGTGAGGAGTGCCAAGCAGGACTTAACACACTGGAATTCTGCTCCTTGCAGATCCTGAGCCTACGAATACAACACTCCTCGATTTTGCGGTAACGGAATTTAAAACAAACTCTTTCTTCCACTTAGGGAGTTGGGCCCTGAGCAAAAACAACATAGACAGTGATCAAAACCCATGTCTAAACACCACTAGAGAAGGGGTTAGGCTCAGCACACGCGTTCCCAGGACCTCGAGAGCTCCCAGACATCAGTTAATCTGACCAGACAGGCATCCCCCACGCTCATTCAGGAGTCCTTGGAAACTCCAGGGCTCCGCAAAGGCCCCCTGTTGGCTGAGCAACGCAAACGGTAGACAATGTCCTTGTACATCCCCCATGTGTAGGATCTGAAGCAGCTGGAGTCAGAGGCGCCGCTGGGGGAGCAGCTGGGACTGACGTCAGAAAAGCTGCTCGGTGCAGGCTCCCCCAGGGCGCCAGAGCACCGAGGAGGGTGTCCGTGCAGGACAGAAATGGCCTGATGGGACAGTGCATGAGACGCGACCCCCAAACCAACCTGCCTATTGCACTACCTAGAGAACTTGTTAAAAATACAGACTCTAGGCTTCATTGAGGGTTTTTCGCTTCTGCATGGCTAGTGGGGTATGTACCTGCATCAACACGAAGGGTTGCTCCCCACGAAGCCAGTTAGTTCTACGTCCCGAGGGGGAAGGATTGAGGTAAAGAGAGAGAGGAAGCCAGCAGGTGGGGCAGGAGGCACTGGCAGGTTCGGGAGGCAACTCCTCTCCATTGGGATGGGAAAGGCTGAGCCTGGACGCCCCCCGTAAGCCCCTCCCCCTGCATGCTTGATGGTCCAAAGTTGTCACCAGCCCCAGAGTTCCACACCAGCTGCCGGCTGGCAAGGAACAGAACAAACTGGAAAGCCCTAAGCGGGTCACATCTCAAGGACTTGGTTATGTTTTCGGTTTATGAGGGAGCAAGGGGTTTACCCCTAGTCTCCCACCCGTCCCTAGGGAGGAGAGTGACAAAACCAATCAGAGGAATGGAACAGGAAGAGGGGCCAATCGAGGATGAAGGTATTCGGTTTGGAACCCTGTACATCAGGGCTTTGTCAGAGCCTGGCGGCCCAGGGTGGGGTTACAGCAAAGGCTTTGAGGCCACCTCTGCCTGCGTTCACGATTCTGGCTCCGATCCCCACCTCGCTGCATCCCTTAGGGCAACTTTCTTCATTGCTCCCTGCCTTGGTTTCCCCATCTATAAAATGGGGATAATGACAGTGATTGCTTCATGACTATTGTGAAAACTAAGAGGGTTCAAGTGCAGGGAGCATTTTGAGCGAGCTGTGGCACAAACTGTTTTCCTCATTACCAGATCTTCGGACCAGAACATTCGGTGGTTGAATTTACTGAAGCCAACCAACCCAGCGCCACCCACTTTAGAAATGGGGCAGACTCTGGCAGTGTGGACAGCAGAAGATCCCGAGTCTAGTCCCACATCTGCCACCAGCTGCTTCTGCGGCCTTCGCTCATCTGTTACACGGGGGGTTGTGCTACTCATGCTCAAACATGTTCTCCGGTCTCTTCATTTTAATTGTTCCAACATCAAAATCATGCATACTTTGAAGGAAGATGAAGGGCTCGGGCTTGACTGCCCCGAAGCTTTGCATGACTAGGGTGAGAACGCGACTCTCAGGCAGAGCAACGGAACATCGTAAAAGAGATTAAGCATGAACAGAGGGATTGGTAGGTGGGTATCTTCTGATTGGCAGTCAAGATTCCAATCCCAAACAGTATAGGACAAAAAGCTAGTTTTTATTCACATTTGGCTGGGGAAGGAAGGGAAGGGAAGGAAGAGAAGGGAAGGGAAGGGAAAGGAAGGAACACGGGCCACCCACTTGGTCTATACCATAGAAAGTGAACAGCAGCCAAATCCCAGGTGTACTCTGAGCTATGTCGGCACACGCCTTCAGGCAGTTTGCAGCATGGGGATGGTGATAAAGTCAGCTAAAAACCCCTCTTAACTCCTAGCCTCCCATAGAACAAAAGCAAAATTAATACAGGAGTCCCTAAAAGAGTCCTCTCTGACGGTGAGTAAAGAATACAGGGGGGATAAACTACAGACATAATAAACTCATTCTACAATTTAAAAAGTCGTAATGTACATGTAATGTACAGCAGGGCGACTGTGAGTAACACTATTGTATATCTGAGAATAGCTAGGAGAGTAGCTCTCACAAGTTCTCATCACAAGAAAGAAAGATTGTAACTATGTGAGGTGGTAGATGTTAACTAAATGTATCATTTATGCATCTTGTTTCCCAATAGATACATATATCAAATCAGCGTGGTGTACATTTAAAACCAATATGATGTTGGATGTCAGTTATACACAATAAAACAGGAGAAGAAGTTGTCATCTTTAAAGCAGCCATTTCTTTTACGTCCTCTACTTTTTACAAGAAACTTTTAAAATTGAAATATTCCATGAAACTTGGATTAACTGCAGACCAGCGAACCAGAACCCTCGAGTCACCAAATCTGTACACCTTCTGCATTTAATAAGTAGCAATGGTAAGAAAACACTCATAAAGCTTGTGGCTTTGGTGTGTACTCAGCCAGAAGGGTGGTTGTATTCCTTCCCTTTCACTATCTGCTTATCTTTTTCCACAAATAACAAGGGCAAGAAACCAGGGTTGAATTCAAATGGACATGACTTCAACTCCCAGGTACAATCATCAACGGTTGCAAGAATTAGCCTTAATATTCTAAACTCACCAAAACACTAGTTTTCATTTGTAAAAATGGAATGACATCTGCCCCCAGGACTATTTTTGACAATGATAATAGTGTTGCATTTTCACTTTGGGTTAGGGGAGTCAGGTTATAAAGTTAGCATATATAATCATATTTTCTTTAAAAACTCATTAAATTGCCCGCCGCTGTCCAATAGAAATATGAAGAGAGCCACGTAGGTAATTTTAAATTTTCTGTTTGCTGCTTTCAAAATGTAACCAGAAACAGGTGAAAATGGATTTCCATAATATATTTTGTTTAACCTAATATATCCAAAGCAGTATTCCAACGTGTAATCAATGTAGAAATTGTTAATGAGATATTTTACTTTTTTGTACTAAGTGTTGAAAAGCATGAATTTTATAGCCACTGTACATCTTAACTCAGACTAGCCGCATTTTGAGGGCCCCGTAGCCCCATAAAATACTGAACAGTGCATCTCTAGACCATCCTTGTGTCTCCGGGGCACAGGCCCTCTCCCCATAAGTCACCCTGACCAGGATTTTCTCCACTGTTGCAACAGATCCCCATTTCTTCAACTGGGAGCCATGGCAAAATAAATGGTTTGCACTTCAGGTCCAAGGTGGAAAATGACCTTAAGCATCAGAACCAGTCATGCTCAAGACATGCCCACTTCCAAGACACACCTCTCCACACACAGGAGGGCCAGACTCTCTTGACCTACATGCTGTTGTAGATCCCAGATCTGATCGCTGGTTTGCTCAGCCCATGGAGTTGCAATTATAAGTTAAGTGCATATATATGCCTTTACTTCACATGTCGATAAAATTTCTGTTCAAGGCACATTTTCTGAGCTCCTACTCTTAAGGCAGGATCTGGAAAATACAAAGGCCTCCACCTATGTTCAAATTCTGACAGTTACTCATTCTGTTACCTTGACAGATCGTCTGATTTCTTAAGCCTCAGTTTCCTTCTCTTCGAAACAAAGAGAATAAAAGCTCTCCATTCATCGGGTTGTTGTTGAACATTAAATAAGATAATCCTACACAGCACAGGGCAGCAAAGAGACTTCACTCAATTTCCCATTCTTCCTGTGATCAGTGCTGAGTAGTGCAATAAATGTTCGCCAATGAGGGTGACGCTGACTCCAAGTGTGTTATGGAGATAAAGCTCTCCACCCCACCGCACTGTCACCACCTGAAATAACCAGGGTGGGCAATCACCCCTTCCTCTTGTGTCATGCTCTATAGGCCTAGAGTTGAAAAGCAGAGGGAAGTGAGCTAGAACACGAACACCTTAGTACAGATGTCTTCCCTTCCCTTTTCTCCTGCCTAGCATTGCCCCAAGAGTCCATGAGACTTACGCAGTGGAAAGGGACCTTTGAGGCCCAGGCTGGGGGGCACCTTGGGTCCCACGCTGTTTTACAGGCTACGTTCAGCCCCCAGAATGCTTGAATACTTTGAGTCTCAAAAGCCGATGAAAGCGATTTTCCTCAACTGCAGATGTGGCTGAGTAGAAATACTCACATGTCAGCAAGGTTCCAAACGTACTAGAAGTTACAGTGACTTCAGGCAACTTTCTTTCTTTTTTTTTTTTAAAGATTTTATTTATTTATTTGACAGAGAGAGATCACAAGTAGGCAGAGAGGCAGGCAGAGAGAGAGAGAGGAGGAAGCAGGCTCCCGCTGAGCAGAGAGCCCGATGCGGGGCTCGATCCCAGGACCCTGGGATCATGACCTGAGCCGAAGGCAGAGGCTTTAACCCACTGAGCCACGCAGGCGCCCCAGGCAACTTTCTAATCTGCTGGTCAAAGTGTTTTCCCTTCCAAGAAAGGTGAAGGATCAGAAAATAATTCCTCACCACCACCACCAACAACAACAAAACACTTATTTTTTTTAACAATATAGGAGTGGAAATTTCACCTGGGGCAAAAGGATTTTATGAAACACTTGACCAAAAAAAGAAAGAGAATAATTCCAAGCCTGCAGGGTCTTGCTGCTGGCTCACCCACTAAGCGGTGTGGGGAGAAGCCCTGAGTTTCCATGGGTGCCCCAGCCCACCTGCAGGTAGGGGGCTTTCTTCCCGTTCCCTACTATTCCAATGCTGCCTTTAAGAGCGGTCCCAAGAAATGAGGTGCCAAATAAAGAAGACGTTTTGTTGGAAGAAAGACACTGGATCTTTTATTCTATTCTCTGCCCCCCTGGGAAGAGTGGAGCAGGAAACGTCACACCTGGTGCTCGGAGCAATCCCTCTGGGTCAGCATTTGTCCACCTGGTCCTGTTGATTTGGGGCAGCTTCTCTGGTCACGGGGCACTGTCCTGTGTAATGAAGACTGCTAGGCAGCATCTTTGGCCTCTATCCACTAAATGCAGCAGCCATACCAGCCCCCTCCAGTGATGACAACCAAAATGTCTCCAGATATTTTCCACTGTCCCCCCGGGGACAAAACTGTCCCCAGTTGAAAACCACTGGTCTAGGGCTGGAGCGGTCTGCCATTCAGCCCAGCTTCTGGATCACAATGGTCAGGGAGAAGTTTCTGCGTTCCGAGCCAGGTGGGGAATCACTGAGCTGGGCCCTTACTCTCTACTACATCTTTTTCCCCTCCCACTTCCAGCAAAAGGACAGGGCAATTTACTAGAGCACTGAAGAATATAAAATGCAGCCTGGCGATGGGGTTTCTGAGCCGGATTTGGCCTTCCTGGCTTCAAAGATCATGAAACCTCTCATTTGTACTCCACAAAGCAGCAATTTCTCACAAGGATACGTTCCTTTGACTCTCTTTTAAAAGTCAAGTACAGCTTGGCAACCACAGAGTACAGAAAATATAGGCTTTCTGCAAGAAGCAATTATTCAAAACCCAAAGACTAAAAAAAAAAAAAAAATGAGCATGTCGGGTCGCGTCAGTTACAACATGTTAGACAACTGGATTCCTTCATTTCTAAGCAATGGAATGGTCTGGGTTTGTTTTTTCTTGCTGACTTTGATTATTTCTTCGAGGTAAAACCCAAGCTGTCTAAAACTGTTGACACTGGGTTGCTGACCTTTTAATTTAAAAAACAAGAAGGTCCACGTTTGGTATTTGGGCTTTCGCTTTAAATGTTCACCAATCATTACATCCATAATTAGAACTTGTGCTGGAATGTACCAAAATCTGCCTCCTGGATCATTGACAGGGTCTGTAGAAGCCACAGGAAAACTGAACACTTCAGCAATGGTAAGATTTTTCTGGGCTGGCACAGGAAAACTCGGTTGATGGAATATAAATCAGCAACCCTAGACTCTAATTTCCACCCTTCACATGTAGCATGATTATACCAGCGGGCTGTGCGAGCGTCAAGCCAGAGACCGAGGTTTGTTTGCCAGAAGGAAGCCAAACCTTCAATTCTGTGGTTAATGCCACCTAGGGATATAATTACACAAGCTAATATCATCTTTCTACTAAAGAAGAGGAAAAGGAATCCTCATGGCCAACGTTCATGTGAACGAACCATTTTGGGTTTAATACCAAGGCTAGTATCAAGTTCCTAAGGTATGCATGTTCCAACATTGAAAAGTGAAGAATGAGGCATCTGACAGTAACATGAACATGCTTATCCTAGATCAGTAACATGAACATACTCATCCTAGATCAGTAACATGAACATGCTTATCCTAGATCAGTAACATGAACATGCTCATCCTAGATCTTCTTCGATTTATCAAATTTCAGTTTCAGAAATGCCTCCCAAATGCTGCCTCCCATGTTGTTAAGGGGACTTTGCATAAAACAATTAATGTTATTATAACCTTCACATACAAGCAGAATCCAGCAGAGTTCAAACATTTGGTGAACCCATGGTGTCCCTCATTGGGTCTCAAGGAAGGCAGACTCAGATCCTGTTGTTAGAAGGGCCTGGACAGGATATTTGTTTGGAAAGCTTGGGGGGAGGGGGGGAATGGTATTTGCTTTCCAATGCAAAAACTAATTCCTAAAAAGTAAATGGGGCACTTAACATTATAGGAGGCTTCATAAATGGATCACATCGAATCTTTCAGACCACTAATACCCTGCTACAACTTCACTGTTACACAAATAAATATGCTTAACGACTGAAGGGAAGACCACTGAATGAACCAATTATTATGAGAAACCATCATCCTTAAAACTTCCTTAGTCTGAGGCACTCCTCTCCATCATATTACTGTCTGACCCTCAATCTGGGTCACGCCCCTCACCCATGCTGACCCTAGCATGGCTAAGCATACCTTGCCCATCTCCAGGTGTGAGCCCCAAAAACATATGGGCAGTTTCTTAAAAAGCTAACCATGGAGATGTTATATGACTCAACAATTCGACCCCTAGGCATGTATCCAAGAGAAATGAACATGTATGTCCATTCAAGGCTTGCCCATGAATGTTTATAGCAGCACTGTTCTAACAGCCCCAAAGTGAAAGCAGCCCAAATGTCCATCAACTGATGAATGGATAAATAAAATGTGGCCTCTCTATGCTGTGGAATATTATTCACCCATCAAGAGGAACAAAAGCCTGACACATGCTACAACATGAGTCAACCTCAGAAACATAACACTGAGGAAAAGAAGATAGTCACAAACGGCCACTAGCATAGAATTCCATTTATTTGAGAGGTCCAAAAATTATTGGGTTGGAGTGTAAACAGCGTTCCTCAAATGTAAGTAATTAACTCCTCAGACTGAAGTTTAGTACCATGCCTAACACCAATTATTTAATTGACTTCTTCCAATACGCTAGTTCCTTGCACATAGATGAGACCTGAAACAAATATACCACACTCCCCCAAGCAAAATAGAACACTGATGTCCCATACAAAACTCCAAATGTTGCTAACAAAAAATAAAAATAAAAATAAATCTCTTTTTAAAGAAATAATGGAACTTTTTTTTTTTTTGAGATAATGACACCATTAACTTCTGTCTTCTAAAATGTTTGCCCCAAATTCTTAGAACTACTCCTTCAACTTCTCAACTTCTCAACCTGGGACTCGTCTTCAATTATGCTGAGAGGCAATGAGATGTCAAGCATTTCAAAGTCTCCCTGAATTATCAAGAACCCAAAATAAATCCTAAATTGCTTTTTAAGTGTGAAACGGGTTTTTTTCCACTCTTGATTGAAAAATGGCTGCAGAGATTGTACTCAGATTTTCCAAGCTATAACTCTCTCTCAAACTTAGGACTAGGTATGGACATTTTCAGCCTTGAAGAATATTTCTGTCGGAGAGCTACGACTGCAGGGATTGGAGTCATGATGGCTGTCTGGGTGTGGCTTTGGCTATAGAGGTCATTGTTGGAAACCAGGGGTGGTAAGGTAAGGTCATTATCAAAGAAACAAACAAACATAGAAAAGTACAAACGATCCAATCAAATCCAACAAAAGCAGTGGGCATCAAGTACCGTAGAATATCCTTTGGCTCAGTGATCCTGTTTTTAGGAATTTATACTAAAGAAAAACAAACCACTGCGAGGTGATTTATGGCCGTACAAGGCTTGGAGCAACCGTCAGCAAGTAACAATAGGAATTAGTTAATTAAATTATTCTACCTCCTTTGGATGGAATGTTATGTCTCCATTAAAACTGACTATAAAAGACACAGAAATGTACTTGTGATCTCATGTTAATGAGGAAAGGATAAAAATATATGTACACTACAATAATCACGCAAGCAAATGTATGTCTATAACAAAGCAACAAAAAGGTCCGCACGAAAGCATAAATCACTGAGCTTGCTTGGTGGGTCTAATGATTTCTTCTCCATGCTCCCAAAATGTTGAAATAACACTATATAGTCTTTAGAAAAAATTAAGTCAATCATACCAATTTTAAGAGAAACAATTCCATGAATCAACTTGCACTCTTACTACCAACGACACAATTACCTGTCCTCTTTACACTAAAATAACATCCATCAGAGACCCCCCCAATCACAATGTAGGGAAAGAAAATACAATGGTCAAAACATGATTTAAGGGGATTTCGAAGATGGCGGAGAAGTAGCAGCCTGAGACTACATCAGGTAGCAGGAGATCAGCTCGATAGCTTATCTAAACATTGCAAACACCTACAAATCCAACGGGAGAGTGAAGAGAAGAAGAACAGCAACTCTAGAAACAGAAAATCAACCACTTTCTGAAAGGTAGGACTGGCGGAGAAGTGAATCTAAAACGACGGGAAGATAGACCGCGGGGGGAGGGGCCGGCTCCCGGCAAGCGGCGGAGGAACGGAGCACAAAATCAGGACTTTTAAAAGTCTGTTCCACTGAGGGACATTGCTCCAGGGGCTAAACCGGGGTGAAGCCCACGCGGGGCCAGCGTGGCTCCAGGCCCCGTAGGGTCACAGAAGGATCGGGGGTGTCGGAGTGTCGGAGAGCTCGCAGCTATTAGAACGGAGAAGCCGGCTGCCAAGACAGAGCCGAGGACTGAACTCTCAGCTCGGGGTTACCTTGAACTGGTCGCGGGCTGGGTGAGCTCCGAGCGCGGCTAGAGGCTGGGGATACGGGAGTGATTGGGTGCTGTCCTCTGGGGGCGCACTGAGGAGTGGGGCCCCAGGCTCTCGGCTCCTCCGGGCCGGAGACTAGGAGGCCGCCATTTTCATTCCCGTCCTCCGGAACTCTACGGAAAGCGTTCAGGGAACAGAAGCTCCCAAAAGCGAACCCGAGCCGATTACTTAGTCCGGCCGCCGGTAAGGGCGGTGCAATCCCGCCTCGGGCAAAGACACTTGAGAGTCACTACAACAGGCCCCTCCCCCAGAAGATCAACAAAATATCCAGCCAGAACGAATTTCATCTATCAAGGAGAAAGCAGATTCAATTCCTAAGACAGCAGAGCAATTCCAGAGGAGGAGAAAGCAAAGCACGGAACTCATGGCTTTCTCCCCATGATTCTTTAGTCTTGCGGCTACTTCAATTTTTTTTTTCTTTTTTCAATTTTTTTTTCTTTTTTTAATTTTTTTTTCTTTTTTCTTTTTTCTTCTTCTGCTAAATTTTTTAAAACTTTTACCCTTTTCTTTTTTAACATTTTTTGACTAGTTCATCTAAATATATATATTTTTTCTTTCTTTTTTGTATTTTTTTATTTGTTTTATTTTTTAAATTTTTTTTCTTTCTTTTTTTTTTTTTCTTTTTTTTTTCAGAAGCTGTTTTATCCCCTTTCTCCCCCCCACAATTTGGGGTCTCTTCTCATTAGGTTACAGCGCATTTTTCCGGGGTCTTTGCCACCCTTTTAGTAGTTTATTTGCTCCTTCATATCCTCTTATCTGGACAAAATGACAAGGCGGAAAAAATCACCACAAACAAAAGAACAAGAGACAGTACCGAAGGCTAGGGACCTAATCAACACAGACATGGGTAATATGTCAGATCAAGAGTTCAGAATGACGATTCTGAACATTCTAGCCGGGCTCGAAAAAGGCATGGAAGATATTAGAGAAACCCTCTCTGGAGATATTAAAGCCCTTTCTGGAGAAATTAAAGAACTAAAATCTAACCAAGTTGAAATCAAAAAAGCTATTAATGAGGTGCAATCAAAAATGGAGGCTCTCACTGCTAGGATAAATGAGGCAGAAGAAAGAATTAGTGATATAGAAGACCAAATGACAGAGAATAAGGAAGCCGAGCAAAAGAGGGACAAACAGCTACTGGACCATGAGGGGAGAATTCGAGAGATAAGTGACACCATAAGACGAAACAACATTAGAATAATTGGGATTCCAGAAGAAGAAGAAACAGAGAGGGGAGCAGAAGGTCTATTGGAGAGAATCATTGGAGAGAATTTCCCTAATATGGCAAAGGGAACAAGCATCAAAATCCAGGAGATGCAGAGAACCCCCCTCAAAGTCAACAAGAATAGGTCCACACCCCGTCACCTAATAGTAAAATTTACAAGTCTTAGTGACAAAGAGAAAATCCTGAAAGCAGCCCGAGAAAAGAAGTCTGTAACATACAATGGTAAAAATATTAGATTGGCGGCAGACTTATCCACAGAGACCTGGCAGGCCAGAAAGAGCTGGCATGATATATTCAGAGCACTCAACGAGAAAAACATGCAGCCAAGAATACTCTATCCAGCTAGGCTATCATTGAAAATAGAAGGAGAGATAAAAAGCTTCCAGGACAAACAAAAACTGAAAGAATTTGCAAACACCAAACCAGCTCTACAGGAAATATTGAAAGGGGTCCTCTAAGCAAAGAGAGAGCCTAAAAGTAGTAGATCAGAAAGGTACAGAGACAATATACAGTAACAGTCACCTTACAGGCTAATAATGGCACTAAATTCATATCTCTCAATAGTTACCCTGAATGTTAATGGGCTAAATGCCCCAATCAAAAGACACAGGGTATCAGAATGGATAAAAAAACAAAACCCATCAGTATGTTGCCTACAAGAAACTCATTTTAGACGCGAAGACACCTCCAGATTTAAAGTGAGGGGGTGGAAAACAATTTACCATGCTAATGGGCATCAGAAGAAAGCTGGAGTGGCAATCCTTATATCAGATCAATTAGATTTTAAGCCAAAGACTATAATAAGAGATGAGGAAGGACACTATATCCTACTCAAAGGGTCTGTCCAACAAGAAGATCTAACCATTTTAAATATCTATGCCCCTAACGTGGGAGCAGCCAACTATATCAACCAATTAATAACAAAATCAAAGAAACACATCAATAATAATACAATAATAGTAGGGGACTTGAACACTCCCCTCACTGAAATGGACAGATCATCCAAGCAAAAGATCAACAAGGAAATAAAGGCCTTAAATGACACACTGGACCAGATGGACATCACAGATATATTCAGAACATTTCATCCCAAAGCAACAGAATACACATTCTTCTCTAGTGCACATGGAACCTTCTCCAGAATAGATCACATCCTGGGTCACAAATCAGGTCTCAACCGGTATCAAAAGATTAGGATCATTCCCTGCATATTTTCAGACCACAATGCTCTGAAGCTAGAACTCAATCACAAGAGGAAAGCTGGAAAGAACCCAAATACATGGAGACTAAACAGCATCCTTCTAAAGAATGAATGGGTTAACCAGGAAATTAAAGAAGAATTGAAAAAATTCATGGAAACAAATGATAATGAAAACACAACAGTTCAAAATCTGTGGGACACAGCAAAGGCAGTCCTGAGAGGAAAATATATAGCGGTACAAGCCTTTCTCAAGAAACAAGAAAGGTCTCAAGTACACAACCTAACCCTACACGTAAAGGAGCTGGAGAAAGAACAAGAAAGAAACCCTAAACCCAGCAGGAGAAGAGAAATCATAAAGATCAGAGCAGAAATCAATGAAATAGAAACCAAAAAAACAATAGAAAAAATCAATGAAACTAGGAGCTGGTTCTTTGAAAGAATCAATAAGATTGATAAACCCCTGGCCAGACTCATCAAAAAGAAAAGAGAAAGGACCCAAATCAATAAAATCATGAATGAAAGAGGAGAGATCACAACTAACACCAAAGAAATACAGACAATTATAAGAACATACTATGAGCAACTTTACGCCAACAAATTGGACAATCTGGAAGAAATGGATGCATTCCTAGAGACATATAAACTACCACAACTGAACCAGGAAGAAATAGAAAACCTGAACAGGCCCATAACCAGTAAGGAGATTGAAACAGTCATCAAAAATCTCCAAACAAACAAAAGCCCAGGGCCAGACGGCTTCCCAGGGGAATTCTACCAAACATTTAAAGAAGAACTCATTCCTATTCTCCTGAAACTGTTCCAAAAAATAGAAATGGAAGGAAAACTTCCAAACTCATTTTATGAGGCCAGCATCACCTTGATCCCAAAACCAGACAAGGATCCCACCAAAAAAGAGAACTACAGACCAATATCCTTGATGAACACAGACGCAAAAATTCTCGCCAAAATACTAGCCAATAGGATTCAACAGTACATTAAAAGGATTATTCACCACGATCAAGTGGGATTTATTCCAGGGCTGCAGGGTTGGTTCAACATCCGCAAATCAATCAATGTGATAGAACACATTAATAAAAGAAAGAACAAGAACCATATGATACTCTCCATAGATGCTGAAAAAGCATTTGACAAAGTACAGCATCCCTTCCTGATCAAAACTCTTCAAAGTGTGGGGATAGAGGGCACATACCTCAATATTATCAAAGCCATCTATGAAAAACCCACCGCAAATATCATTCTCAATGGAGAAAAACTGAAAGCTTTTCCGTTAAGGTCAGGAACACGGCAGGGATGTCCATTATCACCACTGCTATTCAACATAGTACTAGAAGTCCTAGCCTCAGCAATCAGACAACAAAAAGAAATTAAAGGCATCCAAATTGGTAAAGAAGAAGTCAAACTATCACTCTTCGCAGATGATATGATACTATATGTGGAAAACCCAAAAGACTCCACTCCAAAACTGCTAGAACTTGTTCAGGAATTCAGTAAAGTGTCAGGATATAAAATCAATGCACAGAAATCAGTTGCATTTCTCTACACCAACAACAAGACAGAAGAAAGAGAAATTAAAGAGTCAATCCCATTTACAATTGCACCCAAAACTATAAGATACCTAGGAATAAACCTAACCAAAGAGACTAAGAATCTATACACAGAAAATTATAAAGTACTCATGAAAGAAATTGAGGAAGACACAAAAAAATGGAAAAATGTTCCATGCTCCTGGATTGGAAGAATAAATATTGTGAAAATGTCTATGCTACCTAAAGCAATCTACACATTTAATGCAATCCCTATCAAAATACCATCCATTTTTTTCAAAGAAATGGAACAAATAATCCTAAAATTTATATGGAACCAGAAAAGACCTCGAATAGCCAAAGGAATATTGAAGAACAAAGCCAAAGTTGGTGGCATTACAATTCCGGACTTCAAGCTCTATTACAAAGCTGTCATCATCAAGACAGCATGGTACTGGCACAAAAACAGACACATAGATCAGTGGAACAGAATAGAGAGCCCAGAAATCGACCCTCAACTCTATGGTCAACTAATCTTCGACAAAGCAGGAAAGAATGTCCAATGGAAAAAAGACAGCCTCTTCAATAAATGGTGCTGGGAAAATTGGACAGCCACATGCAGAAAAATGAAATTGGACCACTTCCTTACACCACACACGAAAATAGACTCCAAATGGATGAAGGACCTCAATGTGAGAAAGGAATCTATCCAAATCCTTGAGGAGAATGCAGGCAGCAACCTCTTCGACCTCAGCCGTAGCAACATCTTCCTAGGAACAACGGCAAAGGCAAGGGAAGCAAGGGCAAAAATGAACTGTTGGGATTTCATCAAGATCAAAAGCTTTTGCACAGCAAAGGAAACAGTTAACAAAACCAAAAGACAACTGACAGAATGGGAGAAGATATTTGCAAACGACATATCAGATAAAGGGCTAGTATCCAAAATCTATAAGGAACTTAGCAAACTCAACACCCAAAGAACAAACAATCCAATCAAGAAATGGGCAGAGGACATGAACAGACATTTCTGCAAAGAAGACATCCAGATGGCCAACAGACACATGAAAAAGTGCTCCACGTCACTCGCCATCAGGGAAATACAAATCAAAACCACAATGAGATATCACCTCACACCAGTCAGAATGGCTAAAATTAACAAGTCAGGAAATGACAGATGCTGGAGAGGATGTGGAGAAAGGGGAACCCTCCTCCACTGTTGGTGGGAATGCAAGCTGGTGCAACCACTCTGGAAAACAGCATGGAGGTTCCTCAAAATGTTGAAAATAGAACTACCCTATGACCCAGCAATTGCACTACTGGGTATTTACCCTAAAGATACAAACATAGTGATCCGAAGGGGCACGTGTACCCGAATGTTTATAGCAGCAATGTCTACAATAGCCAGACTATGGAAAGAACCTAGATGTCCATCAACAGATGAATGGATAAAGAAGATGTGGTATATATACACAATGGAATACTATGCAGCCATCAAAAGAAATGAAATCTTGCCATTTGCGACGACGTGGATGGAACTAGAGCGTATCATGCTTAGTGAAATAAGTCAATCGGAGAAAGACAACTATCATATGATCTCCCTGATATGAGGACATGGAGAAGCAACATGGGGGGGTAGGAGATAGGAGAAGAATAAATGAAACAAGATGGGATTGGGAGGGAGACAAACCATAAATGACTCTTAATCTCACAAAACAAACTGGGGGTTGCTGCGGGGAGGTGGGATTGGGGGAGGGGGAGCGGGCTATGGACATTGGGGAGGGGAAGCGAACCATAAGAGACTATGGACTCTGAAAAACAACCTGAGGGTTTTGAAGGGTCAGGGGTGGGAGGTTGGGGCAACCTGAGGGTTTTGAAGGGTCAGGGGTGGGAGGTTGGGGGAACAGGTGGTGGGTAATGGAGAGGGCACGTTTTGCATGGAGCACTGGGTGTTGTGCAAAAAGAATGAATACTGTTACGCTGAAAAAAATAAAATGAGGAGAAAAAAAAAAAAAAAAAAAAACAAAAAAAAAAACATGATTTAATTATAAACGTGGCCATGAGAATAATCCTTTGTACACTGGAAGTCTAGGAAGAGGATCCTTCTGTTTTCTGAACCCTACGTGTGCTCTGGAATGTGCAACTGGAAAGCACAATTAGAAATGTGCAATGGAAATGTGCAAATGGAGAACTGAGAAAAATTAGCATATTCACTGCTAATTTTTCTCAAATTTCCATTCCATCTCTTGGGAGGAAATTGTATGTGAAGGAGATCAGAAGCCCCCTCCCTCGTCTATGGAGCCTCACCTGGTAACTAATCCCATCCACCAATCTGACTGGACCTCAGAAAGCAACATCAAGCTTTCTCTGGGGATGACAGAGTGTGGCAGAATAAGCAAGGTGGACTGGTAAGCCCACCACTCAGAATCCTTACAGTTTCATCTTACACACAACAAGGAGACTGTCTGTAAGTTTATGGCTAAGTTTCCTTGTCAACCTTTCTAGACCATGATACCCAGATATTTGGTCGGACATTATTCTAGATGTTTCTGTGAAGGTATTTTGTAGATTTTTGTATTTGTATTTCAGTGTGATTCACATTTAAATAAGAAGACTTTGAGTAAAGTAGATTACCCTCCACAATGTGGTGGGCCTCGCCCAATCAGTAGAATGCGTTAACGGAAAAAAGACTATATGAATGTTTTGTAAATAGTTTTAATGTCTGTTAAGAAATCACTTTTGCCATGGCACTTCCCATGCCTGGTTTGCCCTAAGACCCTTAACTGGATGCCTGGGGACATCAGAGATGTTGCATGTTATGCTCTTTAGGGAGATCACAGCTTTCAAGTTTGTGAATGAGCTACTGATTCAATTTCCACTCTCCATATTAACATCTGGAGAATAAAAACTATTATACCCATTGCTTTTTCTAATGTGGGATTAATATTTAGTCTGCAATAGACAACATGTTTTTTCTTTTTAGTACCTTTTCTAAAATAAAATAAGATTTTTATTTATTTGAGAGAGAGAGAGTGCATGCACTAGTGAGGGGAAGGGCAGAGGGAAAAGCAGACAAGCAGACTCCCCACTGAGCAGGACCCCGCTATCATGACCTGAGCCAAAGGCAGATGCTTAACCGACTAAGATACCCAGGTGCCCCTTTAGTGCTTTTCTGATGATCCCTGTTAATCTATAGATGTTAAATGTCTTTTTACATTTTCAAGATATATAATAGCTTATGTTTGAATTACTGTTTAATTTTCTGCCTCTAATTTTTGAGGATTCTACTCCTGCAGTTCAACCCAAATTACATGTTTGGGGTATTAAATATTTTTACCCTTACAACATTTTTCTTCTAGTAGTAAAATCAATATGCCTGATTTTAATACAACCTCTTACCTTAGCAACTGGTGGAAGCTAGCGAAACGTATTCAAAACACACTGACTACTGATTTAACCCATTTTCTTTTTCAACTACTGGTTTAACACATTTTTGCTGAAATGGATAATTTCTGACTTACTTGACTCAACTGCCTGATTGTTTTATTAACCTAAAACAAGTTTACCAACAGGCCCTTACAACTTGGACCCAGGAGGGCGGCCCTGCCCAGGAAAGGACATAATAGACACCCACTGGAGGATCAGGATTTAAGAAAGAGGGTCCAGAATCATGTCCTTCAGAGGTCTTGCTCTGGCATGGAGCATATCTGAGTGGTCTGATTTAAGGTCACATTACAGTTGTGCTTGGAGGAAGTTGCTCTCTGGGTGAATGGCATCAAAAAAACCAGCAGTGCATGAATTCCCCAGGAACACAAATCCTACAACATGGACCAACAAGATGGCGTCATTGTCAACATTGTCAACAAAAGATGCCCATTTACAGCCTTACCTGTTGGCTTTGTACCACTTCCCTCTCCGGTAGCTTAAATTATGTCCCTTAACCTCACCTTCCGTAAGCCATGTCTGCTACTAGATCAGGGGTTCTTAATTCTAACGACAGTCATCACTGCATTCCTCTGGGGGGCATTTCTAGACAGCAAGGACTCCCGAGCCCCACCCTAAACTAATTGAATCAGAATCGACAGGGATGAGACAGGGGCTGATTCTAACGTTCCGTGTTCCGTCCGCTAGAATGAATGCGAAGACCCACAAGACAGAAGGTCTTTCTAAAGAAGGGCTTGACAATCCATTGAAACCAAACTTCTCCCCTGAAAGCTGTCCCCAAATGATTCCAGACCACAGCTTTGTGGCCAGCAGAGAGTCACTGAGATTCGCAAGCCTCAGCCTCTGTACCCTAAAGGTTCTTTTCTAACATGACAAATCTTCCAAAGATTTCTCTGGAGTCTCACGTGTGCAACAGTTGAAACGACACTGTGTTGGTTTGGCGGGGGGGGGGAGTTGGTTTTCTTTTCCTGAAAACACATGTGTCCTTTTGTCTCACGGTCTCACTTGGCACCAAGTACCCAGTTCATTTGCCCATCAGATTAGCTCGAATTACATGCTTTTACTGCTCCTACAAGCTAATGCAAGGGACCTACAATTAACTGTGGGCTGGTTTAAACCCTAAATGGAACTAATGTCTGCCCCGACCAAATGCCTCAGGACCTGCTTCCCCCCCCCCCCCCGCCATAAATTGCTATTTTTGTAGGCTGTCTTCCAGAAGTTGAGCCCCAAAACAAGTTGGAACTGTAAGCCTACTAGATTCTACTCACAATAATTATCGAATCCATGCCGCTCGTGCTCTCTTTGAAAGCTTAGCAAAATGTATAATATTGTTCTTGCAAAGGAAGACGGAATTGTCACTCATAATGTAATGCCATTCACATCCTAGTAGAAGTGAGAGGAAACCCCCAACACCCCTGCCTTCCACCCTGCCTTCCACATAAAGAGGTATTTGTATGTAAAGACACAAGACATAACATCGCCTGCCTCTGCATCTGCAGATCCAAGAGCTAATGCATTTCTAAGGACAAAGATCAATTTGGCATTCAAGTTGAAAATATGGGGGGGTGTTAGAAAATTCCAGAACCCCAAGTTCTAAAGTGACAGAGAACACAAATGGGTTCCGGTTAAATTTTTGCAAATTTCAGAAAGAAAAAGATGAATGGAAAATCAGCCTGATTCTTACTGGCTTTCATGGAACAGTAGCATAATATCAGTATTATGTTACCTTTCATTTCCATCAGCAATGAATTACAGTATGTCAGTCCCCGAGAGAAACAATCAGATAAACCCCTACCAAGTGCCTGTGGAATTTGCTGCTCCCGGCATGGGGATTGAGAAAGCAAGAGTGAATTAAACAGAGCCAATTCTGCTTTTGGAGATGGGAGCCTCGGGAGAAAGCCTCTATGTAACTCATCAGTGGGGCTGCAGGCTTCTTTTCCCCCTAGATCACATTTCGGTCAACTGCCATCATAAAGGAACCAGTGGAGGCTTTCAAATAATGGGAACTGGAAGTGGAAAACTGAACTTATGCCTCTGCTTGCCTGACTCTGAAGCCACGTCTTCTGGAATGACTTTGATGGAACAAGTCATATCCATTACCTCACCTGAGAGACTCCGAGCCTGACACTCTAAATGGACAAATTGGACTGCCGTTTCCGGGAGCTCCTTTCATCCTTGAACGAGTCATTCTGGGTGCAGGGGATGGTACGGGATTACACGCAGAGAGTCAAGGGTTCCATTTGGTGCTCCTTGTGTTCCTTGGAAAGTAGCCACTCTTCTCTCATTTTAGGATTGGAACATATCTTCCTAAACATGCTTGTCCAGGTTGACGGACCTGTGCCTTAAAATAATCTTAACTGTCTCCTTCCTGTATGTGTAGCTGTTTTCAAATATGTGTACCTGATGTCAAAACAACAACGTACAAATCCATTTAAAACATTTTAAATTTAGAGTACTTTTGACTTGCCGACGTCAGACACTAAGTACACAGCCACTATGTGAGTACCTGCCAATTCCACTATTGCCAGAACTTACTCTCAGAGTCCTGTAAACATCCTTTAAGAATATGAACAACAAAATCCAAAATGCTACGACCTTATCACCGAATCCGTGTATTGGGAGTGACCAGTCACAACGATGATAATGATGACGGCATCAGGAAGAGCATTCAAAAATAAGGACGAAAAAATAAAATAAAATAAAATAATTACAACTTGCCCGGTGCTGCGGACCTTCTCAGCTTCACAAGCTGGGGTCTCCTACTTCAGCGTTCTGCTCCCCTCCTCACACGGCCTCCCAGTTGTCATTTCGGTAAGGTCAAGGTCACCTTTGCTTCAGTAATAGCTAAGAAGGCAAGCTTTGGAATCAAGCTGTGTAGGTTTAAATCTCCGCCTTCTGGAAGCTCAGCCAAACTTACTAACTTACCCTCTCAGCCTCAAAAATGCTCGTCTGAAAAATGGATCCAAAAAGAGTGCCCACGGTGAGAGGAACCATGGAGGCCCTTCGCTCCAGAGCCTGGCCAAGCACTTGCCATCCATACTGGCTGTTCTTCTTATAATTCCCCTCAGACAGTTGGCCAACAGATCATGCACGCCTTTAAAACCTTTTCAGAAATATCTCCTTCAAGCCATCCACTGGCCCAGAGCACTCCTGTGGACCTACCTCTTCCAGAAACTTCCCCCAGTTCAGATTTTGTTTTTCCTTGTATCTTCCACATTTTCACATTTAGTTGCAGATTTGTTCACAGTACAATGTTTAAGCGTTCTGGAACTTTCTTTATGAGCCCTTCCCCCTCTTAGCCAGGTATGGAGTATGGAATATGCCCCCAAGTTGCCTGTAAAGACATGGTTAATCAGAGCTTGCGCACGTACACACACATCCATGCACAAACACACATACACATCCAGGTACACATCAGAGACCTGTCAGCAGGTAATTATCTGCTCTGCTGATGGCTCTGAATCACTGGGCGCCTTCCAGCTACGTTCACTCTTCAAGCTTCGCTTCCCATCCTCCTTGCAGCTGTTTCTGACTCCAGGGGCCCTGGGGCGGCAGGCCTGTTAGGCCCTTCCAGTCTTGCCTCTTCTTGCCCCTATAAAGAATTGCTGCCCTGAGCTATACAATTTCCAGAACAAACATGTAAGATACTTTACAACCCAGCCCAGGAGCAGAAAGTTATCTTTTTGTAAAGTCAGTCCAACTGTTGTCTTATTAATTTGTATTTTATTGGCCAAACAGTGCTTGTCCAGACACAGGGAGGCTATTTTTTTTAAAGATTTTATTTATTTATTTGACAGAGAGATAGAGAAAGAGAGAGAGCACAAGTAGCAGAGCGGTAGACAGAGGGAGAGGAAGAAGCAGGCTCTCCACTGAGCAGGAAGCCTGATGTGGGGCTCAATCCCAGGACCCTGGAATCATGACCCGAGCCAAAGGCAGAGGCTTAACTGACTGAGCCACCCAGGCGCCCCAACAGGGAGGCTCTTTTTATCCAGATCATCTCTTTGGAGGCATGGTAGGCAATGTAACCTGGACCTGTGTGGTCTCCAGCATGGGGACTGGGACTTGGGGAGCTCCACCACCTTTGGGCTCCTCCCCCCACCCCATCTACTCTGCGTTGTCCTCCTCACATGGAAGAACCCTCCCCACCCCCACCCCCCAACAGGTGAGAGGCCAGGTCACATGGCTGGAACCCTTATGAGGAAAGGACTATTTTCAGGCATGCTCCCTGAATGAACAGTGGGAAAAGGGACAAGCTCACGGAGGGGGTTAAGTGGTTCTGCAGAGCCAGTGTGACACCCAGGGGACTGCCTGGGATGGAAAGACCACTCTCCCCACAGCTGAACAAATTGTGTCAAGGTTTGGGGCCCTTAGCACTATTCTGCATTCCCTCTGCATTTGCCTGATGGCTTAATGCCTCCAAATTTGACCTTGTTATGGGAAAATTGTTCTCATTTGGCAGTTTGGGGATAATGTGTAATTTCAAAACCAGGGTGTGAGCACATTGTAACTATTTTGAAATCCCATCTGCTAAAATTCATTCAAAAACTTTTTTTTTTTTTTTTTTTTTGGTGACTCCTACTCTGTCTCTTGGCCTCCTCCCTCGTCCCCAAGTAACCAATCAAGTGAGTCTCGCTTTTTCAGGCTTTCAGCAATCTTTGCTAAAAGGCTCAATGTGTGTTCATGATAAGTACACCCCTGTGGCTACTTGCAAGAGAAACCGACCCCAGCTTGAACATACCAAGCTTTCCTCCTTTCTTATGTAAATATATCTCCAGATGGCTCATTTGTAAGATCGTGTTTACTAATTCTTGTTTTCTTTCTAGACAATTTGTTCCCAGTACCCATTTTATCATTGAAACTGGAGGTACGGCTTGCCTTTTCATTTAATGAAAAGTCTATCCGAAGACTCGGTCCACAGGGGGAGAAGGGTGCCAATGCCACACACGCACCCCAGTCCCTTGGGAAGGACTAACATTCCTTGTGCTGTTGTTGTTGTACAACAGATATTTTTAATTAGAATCAGAAGAGAATGAGTAATTTCAGACTTATTAGAATATCAGAGCTGGACAGGACCCCGGGCTCCTCTAGTCCAGGAAGGGAAGTCTGTGCCATGTACATCCACTTTCCTCCCTCTCATCCAGTGCCCATGGCAGACATCACCAATCACTCATGGCATCCTTTCCAATCGATCTCAGGGGCGATCTCAGTAATGTTTTCAGCACGCCTCACCACGTCATTCTTAATCAGTTAAAGTTAACATAGAAGAGAATGTGCATTTGCTGTAGCTGAGCCTTCCATTTTATAGACAAGGAGCCAGGAGACTCTGAGAGATGCAGTGGTATCATTCAGTATCTCACAGCTAGTTAAGATCATTAGTGCTCAGCCTGGAAAAATCAAACCCAAGTCTGTGGTGCTGGGGTGGGGGGGGGGAGAGAAATGACATCTCCATTTTCACTACCTCGAACTGTAATTCAGCATTTCCTTCATTTATGAAGGGAAGACACACACCTGAGTAGTGTTCACATATCTGACTCTCTCACTAACGGCAATCAGAGATATTTCCATGTAACATTCGCTCATTACAGATTTCTTAAAATACCATGTATGCTCAATCTCTAATGCTAAATTATAGTAGTTATTAGACCTTCAGCTAGATCGTGTATCTTGATGCATTAATTAAGATGCACATATATTACTATATCACGAATTTGTTTTTTAATGCTTTGATAACCATATTTTAATATAGATGGCTTCCTTTGTAATTTATAAATATCTCATTTTCTGTATTTAGAGCATTGTCCTGAGAAGGGGTCCAGAGATTTCATCAGACTTTCAAAAAGTTCCATGGCACAAAAAAGAAGTAAAACCCCGGGTTAAGAGAAAAGCCAGGTCTCCGAGGCTCTTACTCTCCTGTTTTTCCCATATATACTAAGGAAGTCCACACAATGAACTCTGGTCATCCTAGACTGAAAGTATATTTACTGCCATATTAATAAGAGATTTTTTAATCTAAAAAAAATTGTTATGCTCAATAGAGAGAACAAAGACACATAAATTAAAAAACACAAGTTCTTAAGCCCCACCCCCCCAAGATAACTGTCGTTGTTAACAGTTTGGTACGCGGCTTCTCAGACATACACATATACTCATTATGTAATAAAAATGGAATCAAATAACTCATGGTCTTCTCCAGCTGGCTTTTTTCACTTACCAAAGTAAAAGAACAGAGAATAATATCGTGGCTATCTTTGCTTTGTACAGATTTGCCCCATTCTTTTTAGCAGCTACAACGTATTCTCCTATATAAATTGTACCCCACTTCGCTTCATAAAGCCCAATAAAGAAGATTTGTTATCCCACGTTTTCTTGGCAAAAGATAACAGAGGGAAGAGCTGTCATTCGAACCTGAGACTAGAAATTTGGCTTAATGGCCGTTAACGTGCTCCTTTGGCACAGAGTCGACAGCGATGAGGTCAGCGGCTGTCACTGCTGAAAATCCCACTCTATGTACTGAGAAAGGGCCCCTTCCTGGGAAGCGTGGTCTTCTATACAGATGTGCCCATTTCAGGAGGGTGAGCATGGAGTCACCCTGGTCTGGTGACTCCCTATGGACAGAGGCTCAGTGCAAGAGGAGAAACCAGGCTGGGGACCTACATGGTTTCAGGAGCACTGCTTTAGGGGTAAATATCTACACTTAATTGGGCCTAGTCTGAGCCAGACTCCAGGACACAGATGGCTCAGATGCCCACCCCTGGCAGCACAATGATTCTCCCTTAACCCCTGCCCCCCGGCCCCAATGCTGCCTCTGTTCTATTCCTCCCATGGCCTGGGGTGACCCTCCCACAAGCCCCTTCTACTCCATATTCACAGCTGACCTGGAGGCTGGCCACCTTGGCAGTTACGGGTTTGGGGAACAAGTGTCATCAACTCCCTTGGGGATGGATGAACAGGAGGGAATAAAGAAGAAACACTTGAGTCGTAAGAGGTGAAAATATGACCTGGGTGGAATCAGTATGCCCAACACTACTGTTGCAGTAAAACCAGAAAACTCAGGGAAGGCTGGTTCAAAATCAGAGGCTCCAACTAGAAGGGAAAAACTTGTTTTCTGAAAGCGAAATAACAAGTCAGTAAGGCAGTCTGGCACACAGGGAGAGACCCCAGGGCCAGCCAGCTCTCGCCTCCTGTTAGGCTTCCTTCAAGGAGCACTGGGCCAGGAGTCGGCAAGGCCCAGATCCCCTGGGGCTCAGGGCGATGGCTTCCCGGCAGGGCCTTTGTTTCCCCAGCCACAAGTTTAAGGACAGGACAGAAAAACACCTTCAACTAGACCCCTTTCTTCCCTGCTTATTGGCAGCCTCACCCACCTGTCAGACTCCATATCTAGGGTAAGTCAAGGTCAGGGCCAGGCCCACCTCTGCCCGGTTTCTCTGCCTGAACCACCTTTTCTTTTCCCCTCCTTGTGCTTCCATAGTTCTCAAGCACTGGCCTGCCACTTCCCCTCATTCCTAACTCCAGGTAAGAAAGTCTTTTTTCCCTCTCATACAGGCTTTTCCCCTCCCCATCACATCTTGCTGTCTCCATTCTGCCTGGGGTTTCAGCAATTTTAAATTCCCTGGCTTTGAGTCAGCTCTACTATCAGAACCAATGTGGCTCCAGACTGTTCTACCCCCCTTCGGTGCAGGAAATGAAACAAAGCCGGGCTTGTTCCCAGTTTGATAGGCTGCAAGTTTAGGGAATGGGGGCTTCAAATCTTTTCACGATTTTGTTTTGGCACCAGAGCGTCTGCGTTTAATTCTGCGCCTCCTGCCAGAGTCGGGAAGCCAAAGTGATAACATCAACACGCGAGAGATGGGGGCACAGCCCCGGCGTCTTCTCCCTCCCGGCGGGGGCCACTGGGGCATGCGCAGACCAGACACGCGCACGTATGCAGACACGCGTGGGCACCCGCGTGGGACGTTCCCACCCACATACCGCTGCTCGTGCAAACCGACGCACACCCAACACTCATACATACGGGCACACTTGTGCACACACCGATAAACACACTTCCACAAGTGCGGTCACGTGCACAGTCACGCACACACACATGTTCGCCTGTGCACACTCACCTACACACAGACATGCAGTCACACCCAACACATATATAGACACGCATGTGCACACACTCCCACCAACGTAGCTGCATGTGCCTAGGCACAAATACTCGCAGACACACGTGCACACGCTGCTGTATACACTCACACAGATCCACCCGGGGGAAAAGAATGAAGGACTGCGGTCTGCACAGCCGGGAGGGCCAGGATATCAAAGGGTGCGCGGTCGCAGCGACCCCACCCCCCACCCCCCACCACGACCAGAGCGAAACCAGTTCCTGATCACGGGGTGTCTCCAGAAGGGCCCACGATGATAACGTTCAACCAATTAAGCCGTTTCCATAGCCACGTTTACTCTTCTCAGCTCCGAAGTTCGGCAGCACCTCGTCCTGGCAGGTAGGACGTGCGGGCCAGCTGTGGTCCGTGTGCGGCAGGTGGAAAGACCCACCACGTCTATAGTTAGCCCTCCACAGATAACCGACCCGTGCCTTTTGTTTTAAGTAGACCCGGAATGAGAGGACATCAGCTGACCCTGAGCTTCCTACTGATCAGCAGGGGCCCCACGCAAGGCTGTCCCAGGGTCCATAGAATCATCACCCACTCCCGCACCCGTGACATCACTCCCGAGGGCCAGGCGGGACCCCGGACCCTGGCGGCACCATGCGGAACAGCGGGGGGACGAGGAGACAGACGACATCCAAGCATCACACAACGGGGTGGATAATCACAGTTGCAAGAAGAGCTCCTACCCCTCCATGGGGGGAGACTGGGCTAGAGCACCCAGTCCCACCCAGCTGTGCAGGGCTGGACCAGGTGAGCGGACCTAACAGGCCCGCAGCGGGGTTGGGGGGCATTAGCTTCACTGGTATTGCCTTCTAGGGCCCTCATACCCAGATTCTCAGAGAGAAGCACACCCAGACCGTGGAAAGACTCAAGATCAACACATTCATCCATTGGGGTGCCGGGGCAGGGAGGGTTGGGGCGGGGGTGGGGGGTGGTATAGCCACAGACATCTCTGCGTGCTTTTAGTGGGAGGGGCTGAAGTAGGGGTGAGGAACAAGCAAGGTCGTGAAGGTACCATGTGTCCCGCTGGGCCTGGCACCCAGCAGCTACTGAATAAAAGTCTCCGGGCTTGTTTCCTGTTCCCACTAGGCTTCCTGCTTATGCTGGACTCTGGGTGTCCAGCAAAGCCGTTTGTCCCCCTCAGAGAGAAAAGACCCTGCAGTGAGCGTGGGAGAGGCCGAACGCCCCCAGGGGGGTGCAGAGACAGATCGGGGGAGCCTGGGTGAAAACTCCGCCCTGGGTGACCTGGGAAAGGCAAAGCCAGAACTGACTCCAAACTCCTCTTCTACGTGACAGACCCATTTTGAAACCGGGTTCTATGAAAAGGGGGACAGGTGCACGTTCCGGTAAACATGTTGGACAAAGTTTCTGAACGAGGGTGGAGTCAGGGCTATCTTTTCTAAACACAGCCCTCGCCAGCACTTCCCCATCCTCTCCCCTTCCCGTCCCCTGCAGCTGCCCCCCACCAGGAGCACCAGGGAGGAGGGTCAACAGCTGGCCGGCCGGTCCCTGATGCAGCCTCTTCCTCCACGGAGCTCGCCTGGCATGATTCACACACCCGGCCTCCGCCCTCATCCCTTGACCTGCCCGGATTCCCGATGGAGGTGGAGACCCGCCGGGACTCTCCGGCTCCCTTGCCGGCAGGAGAAGCAGGGCTCTGGGACGTTACCTGTTTATCCATGAAAAACAGTGTAAGATACTGACTCTGAATTGTAAAAATGCCCATATAAATCCTATTCTGTCCCTTCCTAGCAGAACATCTTGGGCAAGTCATTAACCACTATGAGTCTTGGTTTCCTCCTCCCTAAAATGGGAGTGATAATGAGACCGACCTCATGGAGTTTCTCTAAGAATTAAGTGAGACTATGCCTATAAATAGCGCCCCACCTGACACACGACAGTCTCTGTAAATGTTAGCTTTTATTTGTTTATATTCCACCTTTGTCCAGAAGAGGAGTGTAGGGGTGTGTGTGTGTGTGTGTGTGTGTTGAGCAGGGTGGTTAGAAGGGAAAATGGAGGGATAAATAAAGCCAATTCAGGCATCCCATAAGGAATCCCACAGCAGGGGCACCTGAGTGGCTCAGTGGGTTGGGCCTCTGCCTTCAGCTCAGGTCATGATCTCAGGGTCCTGGGATAGAGCCCCACATCCGGTTCTCTGCTCAGCAGGGAGCCACTTCTACCCACCTCTCTGCCTGCCTCTGCCTACTTGTGATCTCTGTCAAATAAATAAAATCTTAAAAAAAAAAAAAAAGAAAAGGAATCCCACAACAACACAGGGCAGGCCACCAACACGGCCCTTGTACATTGTTCCTCTAGCCACCCCTTAAGGATGCACTAGCTGTTTAGAAGAAGTGTGACATTTCATACTGGTAAGATCAGCCAGAAATTCTTCCCAGGGACACATTTATTTTTTTAATTACAAACATATTCCAATCAATGTCTTACCATCAGAATGGAATTCAAACGATCTCTTATGATGGTCATTCAAAGCTTATTAATCACTGTGAATTATTTTGACACCCCAGTAAGAGTCTTCTATAATGCCTTAAAATCCCATTTTCATTTAACATTAATTAAAGGCCGCTAACCGTAAAGTATTAATAAAACCAAATTTCCAAAAGGAGGTCCCAGCTGACAGGCTTCAGCTCTTGAGAAGTGAGGGGACCCTGAGTGAAACACAGGCCGTAGTGACATGTTAACCAGGGAAGTGTAATCAGCCCAACTGTGATAAAGAGAGGGCGTCTCTCGGGAAGATAACAGATACTTGCAATCATAAATTTTATGATCATCATTAACCTATCTCTAGCAGTTTATGGCTATTACGGTTATTTAGCAAAAGACTTTCAAATCCAACAACCTTACTAACATGCTGTACAGATGTTTAGTGGCTCTATTGGATTATCCTATAAATATCAGGCCCAGGATACATACTGCAGAGATGGGTGGCCAGGCGGGGGTGGGGGGGTGTTGGCCCTGGTGGTGTCAGAGCACAAAAGGTTGAGGCCTGAGACCAAAGATAATGCCTGACCATCAGAAAACGGGGAGAAAGATCTATGTCACCCTCACAAAGTATATGATCCTAAAAAGTCATGTGAAGTCAATTGCTCTGGTGTTTCTTTAATCTTATCTTGTTTAATTGTCTAGTGGATATTCACACCCCCCACCTAGCCCAGCAGCTTGGCCCCTCGTGAATGGATAGAAGATGGAGCTCACCTTCTCTGGCAGTTGTGAGGCCACCACGGCCAAATTCATGGGCTGAAAGGCCCCCAGGGGAGTGTGTAGGCGCGCAGTAAAAAGCATCTGTGCAAATCCGCTCTGTTCTAAAAGAGCTTCAAAGTATTTGCCCAGTTGGCTTTGCCCTTCTTCTTTTGGACAGTTGAGTAGAACCAGGAAATTTTAAAGCTGTATTTCAGGAACTAAAAGCGATGATTTTGCACCTTAAAAGACTTTCACTTTAGCTCATTTTCATCAGAAATCCTAATGACATTGAAAGAGAGGCTATAATTTAAAAGCTATGGGTCCAGATTCTGAGCTCACCTTTGCACAGCAGGGGCTTTGCCATCACTAGACAGGGTACTTGAGGCGCGAGGAAATGTCTTCCATTGTCTTGGGGGCACAAAGTTCTCTTGAAAACCTGTTCTTGGGGCACCTGGGTGGCTCCATTGGTGGAGTGTCTGTCAATTTCAGCTCAGGTCATGATCTCGGAATCCTGAGATCCAGCCTTAAGTCCGGCTCTGTGCGCAGTGAGTGTCTGCTTGAGATTCCCTCTCCCTCTCCCCCTGCCCCTCCACCCTGCTCACTCTCTCGCTTTCTCTCAAATAAGTAAATCTTTAAAAAAAATACGTTTAAGTGTCCATTCCAAATACCACTTCTTTTGTGTTAGAGGCACCCTAAAAACTAGGTCTCCATGCTAACAGCTTGATGACCTCTTACTTTATTCCACTCCAGCCCCACAAAACTCCCTGGGAAATTTATCTTTAGGGACATCTCTAGAGCTGTGGAGGAGAGAAGGAAGGATTCAGACATCCCTGAACCACCTACCTTTATTTAGGATGCATCTGAGGCATACATAGGGAGCATGGGGGGTTTTGCTGGACAAGGAAGACATCCAGCCACTACCTCCAGGAGAAGGAAGGATGTCCAGAGATTGCTAATTTTATCCATAGAGAAGTGTCTGGGCACGTTAATACTACCCTTCCTAACCATTGCAGATACTCTCCAGTCAGGGGTCCCCAAAGCAAAGCTCCCCCAAACTGAAACCAACACATGCCCCAAGAGAATACTGACACCTTCCATCTTTGAGAAACAGTTCTGTCCACTTAGATGGACAAGGAGATCTGTCGAACATTTTGACTACGAGCTTTCAGGCTGAGCAAGCGATAAGGAAAATGAAGAGCAGATGGGCAGCCCCATCTGCCAGCAGAAGTGTTGACAGGCCAGCCCCAGGCCCTCTCCAAGTCACTGGAGATGGGACTCTATGGTCACATGACCAGTGTTTTCACAAACCCATCAGAACTTATCCATCCAAATGATTGCCGTTCTCAAGAGGAACACCTTAAAAGGAATTATAACTGTTCTTTTCCCCCAAATCGCTTAGAAATCGAGCCTTAGAAGTTAGTCCGTTTCTAAGTCACTTGATAAAAGTAACTCCTTAAGAGTAAATGAGAGAATTAAATAAGGTAGATTTAACGCATGCCTACCACGGTGCTAAGTATATAGTAGGCACTTAATAGATGTTAACTATTGTCATGACTATTACCCTTTCAAATTCTTAAGATGTGGGGGGAGGCCCTTTTATGGGGAAGGATAAGCCTCAGTGAGTAGGAGCTGTCAGTCACCCAAATTGTTTCCCATTTATTCCCATGAGGCACTGGGAGCACATGATGCAAATTGAGGAATAAAACCACAGTCGTGGGTTAAATAATGTTTCTGTGGTAAAAAATGATGACAAGGCAAGCGTGGATCCATGTCTTCAAGAATGTAACAGAAATTACAAATTTTCTTCTGGGATCTACACAGCTGTACCATGAGGGCTAGGAGTAATCCTTTGGCCTCTTTCTCTTTGTCCCTCCAAAGTAGGAAGTAGAATTACTGTGGCAGAGGTCATTCTGTATGCTCACAAAATATGTCTCTTCTTCCTTCCCACACAGGAAGCCTGTATCTGCAACACCCTTTCTAGTTGGGTTTGGACCGAATAATTTCCAGAATCATCTTCTTTGTGCACACATGCTTGCACGTACTCTCGCTCTCTTCCAGGCTATAAACATGGACTCTGAAGTGAAAGCCCATGACAGAAGAAAGCTGTGTGACAGCCTGGAGAAGAGGCTTTCCCCCCCAGCAGAGTCTCCAGACTAGAAACATCTACACTAGACTCTGTATGAGCAAGCCATACTGTTTTATTGTGTTAAGTCACTGACATTTGGGCTGCTGTTAACATAAATAGACTGATTAACACAATTACCTTCCCACTAAAGTTTCAGACAACTTTCTGTTTAAAAGAAGACATCTTGGATGTGAAAGGCCCAGATGAAGTTAGACAAAGTTAGCGAAGACCCGGGTAGGGATACCCAAGATTTTTCTCCATCCAAAGCAACTGGAATGCTAAGCTGTAATCTGAAACAAATTCTGCTTCGTGGAGAAAGCTGGATGACACAGAGGAGGATGAAAACTTTGTAGGTCGATGATCTGTCTCCTACTTCCAAACTAATTTTGCAAATAATAAAAATAAAATTGTAGAAACTTAATTTTAGAGCTAGAAATAATCCTTGGGAGATTTGGATTTTCAGAACTAGAGGAGAGTTGGTAGTTTTAGACCAGTTTGAGATGGGAACATCAAAGCCAAGAGAAGTTGCAGTGACACACAAGAAGTCACCTACCAGTTAGCAGAAGGGCCAGAATCTTCCGACTCTAATCAGTTTTACCCTCTCCCTTTATACTCTCAAGAATGAAAGCCTAGAGTCTCAAGTGGGAGTGAAATGGGAGACTCGGGTCTATTTATTTCTAGTGCGGGCCCCAGGTGGCTCCAGCGGATTCTTCATGAACTGCACCTTTGAAAACCCATTTAATGGTTGATTCTGTACTGTCAGGACTTGACTTCAGCCAAATAAAAATCACTAAGTAAAGTGCTGAGGGAAACAAACACAAGTTAATAGCTTCTCCAAAGAAGCTGCCCACCTTGCATCTGTGGTGTACTTAGAATTTCGCTGCTGAAGGGGCCTTGATTTGACACAGAACAAACAAGAACCGTCTCCGAAAAGGGAAGGATAATATTCTTTCCTCAGTGCCTGGGATAGTTCAAACACTGACTGAAGTTAGCAAAGACATTTTTTTCAAACTCTCTATAAATAACTAACGTGTTATTAAGTAAGTGAATTGTCGAGTAAGAAGGCATAGTTTTGATTGCAGATCCACAAGTTAGCATCATTAGCAACTGATGTGAATGTCTGGTCCTGTTCCTCGGGGAAGAGGCTCCATGTCAGTACAATAGCACAGGCTGGACGCAAAAGGCAGAGGAAAAGTCCAAGCTGTGCACCTCCTCTTTGCGGATGGGGAAAAGGAGATGCAATTAGAGGGAGAGGCAGGAGGCAGTCCTGGTCCTGTCTACTGAACAGAACCAAAATCCGATCCGACTTTCAGATGAGGCCTGCAAACCTCTGAAACCCAGCCTCTTTCTGTAAAACTCTGATTGATGGGTCTAGTAGGTTGAATGGGGACCCCCTAAAAAAGATACGTCCAAATGTCCATCTCTAGAACCTGCGAATGTTATCCAGGAAAAAAAAAAAAAAAGGTCTTTGTTGATATGATTTAGTCAAGGATCTCAAGGCCAGAGCATCCTGGATGACACAGGTGGGCCCTAACTCCAACGCCAGGTCTCCTTGAGAGGCAGAAGAGGAGACAGATGAGAAAGTTGTGCGAAGGTGGAAATGGAGATTCAAGTTTTACAGTAAGAAATCAAAGGATGCTTGGGCCCCCAGAACCTGGAAGATGCAAGAGAGGATTTTTCCCTAGAGTCCTCAGAGGGCAAGAGACCCTGCTAACAACTTGATTTTGGACTTCTGGACTCCAGAACCGGGAGAGAATAGATCTCCATTGCTTTAAGCCATCCGTTGTGGTCATTGGTTATGGCAGCCCCATAATAGGAGTACGGGGACCTGCTGGGGAAGAAGGCCTGTAGAATATCTGGGAACTTCCTCAAATCCAACTAGGAAGTCATCTCTTCCCCTAGCACAGAGTGCCCGGGAGACACTTCCATATATGTTTCCTGGTCAGGATGCCTCTCTACCCTCGGCTAGGTCCTAGTTTAGCAGGGAAGGCAGGCTTGTGCAGAAATAAGAAGACTTGTGTCTTCAAAGGTGAGACCAAATGCACCAGTGCCTCCAAAAGGACCAGGCCTATTGGTTCCCTAAGCTCCCTAAGGAATGGAGAGTTCTTCAAACCCAAGAGTATCAGTGAGGTGAGCGATATGACTACTACGTATTCTTCCCTTCTCTTCTCCCTCTGTAAATCTGGGCAGGGGAGGAAGGGGTAGAGAGCAGTAAGGATGATTGTGAGGTGGTCTCTGTAGAGGGAGCAAGACTCAGATTCTCCCCAAAGTCCCTTCCAAGCCTCAGGTTGAGACCACAACTGCCACGGACCCAGTGGCCAGGATTAATACCTCTAACTTCATAAGGGGAAGACACTGCTCACCAATGTCTAGAACCCAAATGCCCCCTGGAAGTAAGGGCCTGCGTGAGAAAGCCCTCCATCTGAGTTCCATCCATCACAGTCCTCAATTAAATATGAGGGCAAACAGGAAAAAAAATCCCACAGAAAACCCACACTTTCCACTTGGTTTTCCTCAGATTGGAAAATGAAAGGCTCGTTATAATCTGCTGAAAATAAACGGTTCAAAGAATTTGCAGACTCTGAGCACGGAAGATCAAATGTTGCAATCGGAGGGAATGAGGATGTTTAATGTAGACGGAAGAGAAAGATCCACACGCAGAGCTATCAGAATCCATGGCTCTGTGCTTCTGTGACAGGAAACCACCAAGGTTAACATTAGAAACCTTCATTCAGAAATCCAAAGCCTTGGTTTTTCATGGCTCTGGTCCTTAAAAAAATAATGGCAGGGGCCGAATCAGCAGAGGTCAAGAGACTGAACGACTGAGAGCTGAAAAGAAGTGGATGCGCAGTGGGTAGATGACTACATGACATCGAGAGTCAAGTTCAAGTAGGGTCCGGGGTCAGCAACCCAAAATGAAATCGCACAACTGGTCAGCAGCATCTGTCTAAAACCAATTCTGGGAAAGAGGCAAGCTCCCTGGAAATGTTTATAACACACACTGGCTCCATCCCTTTCTGCTCTCCAAGGAGGACTGAATCCATTTTGCTCAACACAGCATTTTTAGACAATGTGGGTTTTATGGTTTTTGTGAAACGGGGAGGAATGAATTGCAAAACCAAATATAACTGGAAATGTCTTTGTAATGTTAAAATAAAATAAATGAAAACAGTTCAGACTAGGGAATGCCCTCCAAGAATGGAAACCCAAACACAATCACTTTCTGCTGAAATGTAGGGGAAGGAGTAGAAGTAAATCCAAAGAGATTGAGATCCAAAACTTAAACCCAATAAACTCAGTGTTAGAAATTAAATACAAATTATTAAAATCTTACAAATGCTAGAGGCTAAGAGAAAAAAAAATCTATTGTTCTTTCAAACTTTTAAGGACGGGCATCACTTTGGCTTTTAAAAGTCTCCCAGTGTTTTGTGACTTCAGATATTTGTGCTATGACGAGCAGTCATATCTGAGCCATCTTGTCTCTGGTAACAAAAGAACCAAATGAACTGCAAATGCTTTGTAAATCCCTCACTAAAGCAGGACATGGAGCTGTCTGAATAATTCTACCAAGGCAAGGGTAGGTATAAAATGTGACTATTGTCTATTTATTCAACCTGTCTAAATGTCCAGAAGGTAAATGTCTGAGTAAATACAGAATAGCCACTTAACAGAATAACATACAGCCCTTTGGGCAGACGATTTTAAAATCTTTCTTGCGTGCCATATGCAGACCGCTCATTATCTAATGTTAAGCAGAAAGCAAGACCAAAAATGCACATGCACTATTAGTAATAGCACATTAAAATCCACAGGAAAAGAATCACACCAAAAGGTTAACAAGAGCTCTCTCTGGGTGGTAGGATTAGGTGAGACTTTTTTCTTCTCTATTCTACAAATTTAGTAACCTAATTATAATGAAAGAGAATTATACGTAGATAGTTGCATGGATGGATGGATGGGTGGATGGATAGATGATAGATAGATAGAGAAATAAATAAAAGCTTTTAGAAGCTTCTGGGGGAAAATACAGTTTTAAATTGTTCTATTAGATATCACCTTTCTATTAAAGATGTCAAGGGAGAAGTTGCAACAGGATTAAAATAAGGACTCATTTCTTATCCTGAATTCTCCTCTGTGGCTCCCTGGAAATAAGTTTGGGGAAAATTGAGTCTCTTTTTGGACAATGTGTTCCCGAGATTCCTGTGAGACTCATAAGTAGCCATGCCATTGATAAGTTGAATCTGTAAGTCTATAATGCAGAGGATTCTTTTTACTTCAAATATTACAACCAGGGGACCCACAGGACAAGCATATTTTCAAGCTTTGTACTATGGCTATTTTGGCCAGTTTTGATGAATGAACTTATAATAAGTGAAGGAGCTCAGGCAGCCTATTGGATCTGCTTGTGTTTTGAGTTTATCTTTAAGGTTCCATCCTATTGAAATTCTGTGATTCTAAGGCAAATGCAAATAATTATGCTGAAATGGAATTCTTACTTGCAGGTAATGGACACGAAGGAGAGTCAATCCAGGCAAAAAAGAGAAATTGGAGGGAAGGTATGGGAGAGCACACAGAGCTGAAGAACAGAATTAAATACCAAGTATCGGGCAGAAAAGAAACAGAATCTTCAGAAGTCTGGGAGCAGGAGATAGTGACAGTCTCTTCAGCAGGCAATTGAAAGGGACAGTCATCTCTAACGGCTTACATCCTTGTGGTCAACACACAGACTTCCCCGAGAGAGAAGGCTGATTGGCTTCACTTGGTAAAGGCTCATCTCGGGCCTGAAGCAGGGCCCCTCAATGGAAGTCCCTCCATTACTGCACACGATGTAGAGGGATGTCCCCTAAGAGAGGGAACAGATGCCAGGGCAAGAAGAAAGTCAAGACCCCCCCACCACCACCACCACATTCCAAAGCTAAGAACACGTGTTCCACGCACCGTGTTTTATTGCGGATGTGGTGCAGAAAGCAAGCAAGAGCGAGTTACAATCAGCTCCGTGGAAGCTTCTCGCGCCGTGTGGGCCACCGTATGCCGCCACTGATACATGGATCTCCCTGCCTGAGAAAGACTGCGGCTATACACATCGCACACACGATTCACGGTTCAGAGCTTTAGAAAATCAAACAAATTCATAACAAAGACCGTGACTTTGCAGTTATATTTATAAGCCCTGAGTTCAAAATTAAATGAGCCAAATAGTGGGAGGGGGAGGGAGAAGTTCCACTCTTTTAAGTTAAATCCCTTGAACGGCGAAATTAATAACAGAACAAGTCCCATTGTACCATGAAGTTGTTGTATTGACTTGTTTTCTAACTCTACTTTGAGCACAATGAACGTTGTGTTTTTTAAAGGAAACAAATATTTTTTTTTTTCCCTCTCCCAATACGACATAGAAACCTCCAGGGCCAAGTAAAATAAGACCTCATTATTTCAGATTCCACTCATTCCAGAATTCTAATAGTTTGGCTTTGGCTGCATGGAAGCCTGCCTCTGTACTCTCTCTGAGGCGTGGCAGCACTGAGCAAAGCAGTAACACAGCTAAGATTGCTAGGTGTTCTGTCGAAGCTACTGGGGGAAGGCCTCTGTGAGCGGTTATGCAAATCCCAGCGGCTTGTTACAGAGGCATCTTAGTGTCCTCAGAGCAGAAGGCTCTACTAGGTCACATTTCTGCAGACCCCTGCAGCCCCCCTAAAGCCCTTCTGGAATTCCACTCTTCCACTCATCCCAATGTGTTTTCGCTTTGTTAGCCTAATCAAGGGATGGGTGGCCGTGTGTTTAGGTATGAAAAGGTAAAGAACGTGTTTGCCAGCCAGCCTTAAAAACGCCCTACTGGGGGCGCCTGGGGGGCTCAGTGGATTAAGCCGCTGCCTTCGGCTCAGGTCATGATCTCAGGGTCCTGGGATCGAGCCCCGCATCGGGCTCTCTGCTCCGCAGGGAGCCTGCTTCCTCCTCTCTCTCTGCCTGCCTCTCTGCCTACTTGTGATCTCTCTCTCTGTCAATTAAATAAATAAATAAATAAAAATCTTTAAAAAAAAAAAAAACGCCCTACTGCTGAAGTACTGAAGTGAGGCAATAATCAAAAATGTGTACAAAAGCCAGCAAAGACATCTGAATCTACACATCTGGGGTAAAATAAAAGTTAATATAATCTTGTTATAAGGGGAGTACATTATTTAAGATGTGCTTTCGTCTGTCATCTCATCTGAGCATTGGCGAACATGTGTGAGGCATAAATGGCAAAGACAGGGGTGCCTGGGTGGCTCAGTCTGTTAAGCCTCCAGCTCGTGATGTCAGCTCAGATCATGATCTCAGAGTGACGGGATGGAGCCCCGTGTCAGGCTCTGCACTCAGCAGGGAATCTACTTGAGATTCTCTCCCTCTGCCCTACCCCCCTGCCAGCTCGCTCTCTCTCTCTCAAATAAATAAATAAATCTTTTTTTTTTTAAATGACAAAAACAGGATGTACTCAACTCCTTGGAGTATCTTTCTACTTGCTAAATGAGGTGCTGTCCTATTCCTGAATCACATGAAAAAGCTAATTCGATCTTCATGTTTACGAGGTTGAATTTTGTTACTTAACAGGCGCTCGGGTTCTCTTGCCTTTCCCAGCCTCCCTTAAGGGGAATGTGACTCACACAGACTGTGAGCAGGGATGATGGCTGTCACTCCCAAGTCAAGGCTGGTAACAGGCCATATGTCTCCTCCACTGATGTGGCGGCTTTGAAAGCCCAGTGATAGCTTAGGACAAGATGACGAGAGCTGAGACCTCTGAGTCACCCGGGGGAAGAGGGAAGCTGAGACCCACTATCAGATGCTCAAGAATTAAAAATGTTGCCCAAGGGGCGCCTGGGTGGCTCAGTGCATTAAAGCCTCTGCCTTCGGCTCAGGTCATGATCCCAGGGTCCTGAAATCGAGCCCCGCATCGGGTTCTCTGCTCAGCAGGGAGCCTGCTTCCTCCTCTCTCTCTCTGCCTGCCTCTCTGCCTACTTGTCATCTCTGTCTGTCAAATAAATAAATAAAATCTTTTAAAAAAATGTTGTCCAAGAAAAAAATTAGCCTTAATGACTGAGCCATAAAGATTTGGACTCATATCGGTGACTTGAGTATAACTTAGCCTGTTCCAACACACTAGTTCCTATCGCTCCTGTCTTACAGACTCACAGAGGATCTACGACATGTTGAAAGTCATACTGATAGCAAGTAGCACGGCACAGAAGATAACTGGAAACTGCTGATTCCATGCTCTTTCCCTGAAGATGCAAAAGTTAAGATGTTGCCTAAACGCATAAATTAATGACCAGCCGGTATTCAGTGACATTCTGTGTAATTCATGGGCAGTTTCAGAAAAGCCACTTTCGTTCCTAATGTGTCTGTAAATCCAGGGCCTCTTAACTTCTTCACTTGCAGGCATTAGAGAAGAGAGGGGCTCCCCACCAGTGAAGCCTCGAGCATGCCGTGAACCTCTACTGCATTGCATTCTGTTTTGCAAAGGCTTCTTCATAAAATCAAAAGCGTATTGTTAGGGGTGAGTGGTGAGAACAGCCTTGGGAACAAAAAAAAGTAAATATAAGTCCCATTTTTCATTCTGCCAAATTCAAACAAACATCATTTTAATGACCTGGCAGCCCCCACAAATTCAGCAGCCACCAGTTAAATAAAAAGCCCATTCATTTAAGACAAGAAGTGGCAACACAGGCATTTAACATAAGTCAGGTTTCAACAGCAGAGTGACCCTGTGTGTGGTGACAGGCAGATGTGGGCTAGGATTAGCTAAGCCGCATCACCAAAGTAAATATAGAAAAATATAGAAACCTTTCCTCCATCCCGGACCCAACTCACAAACCCACTCGGGGACAGATCTTAATGTAAATATGAGAAACATAGTCGTGATTTTCAAAGGTCTCCACAATTCATCAGTCTGCAAGGTAATGTCTCCACCAGTGTTCATAGGTAATGTAAAGGACTACCAACTTTTTTGGTAAAAAATGTAAGTCGGCACAGACTGTCCAGAACAATCCAGCACATGCCTTGTAAAACTACAAAGCTCCTACATGAAAACTTAAGAGCACATCTTTATGACCTTGGACTAGGCAAAGATGATTTAGAGGGGATCCAGAAAGTACTAAACATCAAAGAAGAAAACAATTATTGAACAAAGTCAAAATTTTACATTTCTGCTTGTCAACCAGACACGGTTGAGAAAATGAATAAGCAAGCCAGACTGGGAGAAAACATGTGTAACACATAGACCTGATAAAAAGACTTGATTCTGGGATATGTAAAGAATTCATATAATCCAATAATAAAAAGACAAACAACCCAATAAAAAAAAAAAGGAGCAAAAGATTTAGTCAGACATTATCCAAGAAATACTCAACCAGAAAATATTCAAATAGCCAATAAGCACATGAAAGAAAATTCGACATCATTACTCACCAGGGAAATGTCAATTAAAACTACAATGGAATACTGTTAATGCCCACCAGAAGGGCTAAAATGAGTAAGAACAGAAAACACCAGATATTGGCAAGGATGTGGAGCAATCAGGTCTCTACTACATTGCTGGTGGGAGTATAAAATGTTACAACCACTTTTGTTATATAGTTAAATATATAGCTATCCTATGACCCAGCAGACTCCTAGAGAAATTTCCAAGAAATGAAAACATATGTCTGTGAAAAGACTTGTCCATAGCAGCTTTATTCGTAATAGCTTCGTCCTACAAACTGCTCAAATGTCATTGAGTATCAGAAAGGATAAATTGTGGTAGATTCATACCAGGGAATACTACAAGGCAGCAAAAAGGTACTAACTGCAGAGAAATAGTATCAATGAACTTCCAGAACACTATGCTGAGTGAAAGAAGCCATATACAAACATGATTCCATCTATACGGACTTTTCAACATGAGAACATTAACAGGCGGTGATGGAAATCAAAGCAGTGGTTGGTTCTGGAGTGTGGGGGATGTTGATCCGGAACGGGTAGAAGGATGCTTCTGGGATGCTGGAAATATTCTATAACTTGTGAGGGGTGTGGATTATATAAGTATAGGCATTTATCAAAACTGATAGAAGTGAACACTTAAAATCTGTCCATTTTCACTCTGTGTAAATAATCCTTTGATTTTTAAAACGCATTGGAAGAGAAAAGAGAAAAGGCCAAGAACCGGCCTCTAAGAGAGCTCTGGAAACAAAGGAAACCAAAGCCTACCCCAGACCAGGGGAGGCGGCAGAATGTTTCTCTCCAACTAATTTGCAGTCTTGGACCAGAACAGGATGGAATGATGAAATTCACCAACCTACCCATCACAGAGATTGCACCTTCTGATGACGTCAGTTAGACCAAGGCCAGTGACAGACACCACCTGTGCGCCTCTTCAAAGCTTTCCAGCTGAGCTCTTCTTACTCCAGGCACCGTCGTGATGACAGTTCAGGGCAGGCTTGGGCCAGCTTCCCCCAGAGCTGCCTGATGGTGCCTCACTGTACCCCACACGGCAGACTTCTCACTCTCTGAAACTCCTCTGAGACCCTGGGGAAGGACCAGAATACCGGAGTCTGTCCAGGAGGTGCAGATGAGTAAAAGCCCCCAGAGCTACTGGGTACAGAGTACCCAGCCAGTACTCGGTGCACGTTGATAGAACAGTCCATCCCTGTATTTGTGTGATGAACTTCCTAAGCTCCTCGAGAGGTCCCTTGGGATGAAGCATCTATTGCCAGTACAGTGGTCAACTCAGCAACGTAGCCCTTTACTGACTTGCCCTCCCTTGCTATTCACAACCTCCAGCCTTCACGCCTGCCTCCTAGGATCACTTTCCAAATCAGCTACCCACAGGCAGGTCTCTGCCTAAGGCTCTGCTTTCAGGGGAACTAAGTCTGGACAAGGCCTGTGAATACACACATGCAGAGCCTCACATCTCCTTATACAAATGCTTCCTTGGGTGCCAAAACCCTGTACAACACAGACCCCTATTCAGCTGACGGCTTGCCTGGAATGCTGGCCCCGGGATAAACTAAAGAGAGACCAAGGGCCTCCCGCTAACGGATCAGCGTCTGCTAAATACACACCTTGAGAGGAAACCTAATGAGAATCGTGACCCAACGTCTATGCCATAACCACTGCTTTTCTCCATAAACAACGAATCCATCTCCGGGCCGACTGCCAGTCCAGGAGTGTGTGGTCACGGGGCTTGGCCCTGGGGTTCTGCCGCCACCAACTAATGACTACATGACCTACGGATGATATGGCTTCCAGGGGATAGCCATCTTGTCAAAGAAAAAAAAAACTTAAAGCTTAAGATTTTCATTTTTGCGTGATTGTTTTTCTCACGCACAGTGAATCAGAATGAAGGATTAACCCAGCACTGGAGAAAAATCACAAACATGCGGCGAGAACCCACTGTTTCTGGTTGTGTCTCGCTTTGGGTTCCATGATCCGGGCGGTCCTCGACCACCACAAAACAGGGGACTTTTTAAATGTATTGACTCATTAATTTAATAGCATCTTGTTGCACAGAGAGAGAGGGTCCTGCTGAGGCGCAGAGGAGGGCCTGGGGCTCGAGGGCCCTCGCATCCCTACTTCGTTCATCTTCTGTGTAGACGGCGCAGTGCGGGCCTCCGGGAAAATATGTGGAAGCAAGGAGCTGTGCCCCTTTGTATTTCTGTCTTTATCTTGAGAAATAACTCACCCTTCTTCTTTTTTTTTCCTTTCCTTTTCCCTTCTTTCTTTCTTTTTTTTTTTTTTAAAGGGAAATGAGTTAGTGAAAGACATAGTGTAAAGACAAAACGTCTTCTGTGCGGATAGCTCATTTGAATCCAATGACTTGTTACAGCAGGCTTTCAGCTAAATTGCTTAATGTATGTTTTATAAAAACTTTACAAGGCATCTGCCAACGCTTAACCAGAGTGGCGGGTTGGCGTGTGGGTTTTCCTTTGCGGGGAAGATTCTAGGTGGCGGCACTGGGATGTGGAGACAATTGCATGGAAGCATGTTGATGAAGACTGGAAAAATAGATGAGGAGTTATTAAACCTGCTAGCACGGGGCCGAACTCTCACTGCGCAGAGACAGACAGGCTCGGGCTTCGGGGAGGCACGTCACGATCAAGGCCGTGGGGATCCATCCATCAGCTGCCCCTGTAGTTCGTCCCAAGCAGCTGCCACCAGACACGGGCAGTGGCAGAAGCCCAGGGAATCCCACGTGAGGACAGTCTCCGTGGCGTTCCAGCATGGGAGGGGGCGGGGAGATAACATGCATCTTGACTTTGACTGGGTTTTCACAAGCTTACAGATGAGATGCTGGGCTCTGGGTTTCTTTGCTTCAAAAGATAATACGAATGCCTCCTGGGGATGGGGGTAGGGGTCTGCCATTAAATGAGCGAATCCTTGCTTGTGATTTAAGTTGCCCAGACTGAAATTGGAAGACGTGACCGTGAACATGGCACCCGGGACCATCGCTGCACACACCAGCTGGCTCTGTGCTCCCACGGGTCGGCCCGTCATGCCTTCCACAGACAATGCCGCTCTTTCTGTCCTTCTCCCGAGGTCCACAGCATTTCATGGGTCATGACAGCACTTCATGGGTCGTGACACAGCTCCTGAGTCTTCTTCTCTAGGAAATTTTCCACCCAAGCTTTTCCACTTGGAACTACATTCGTCCCTTTCCTCTGTGTTTTCCCACTGTACCCTGTCACCCTTCCGTGTCACACCCTGCAAACCCCAGAAAGCAAATTCCAAGCAGGTGCCTGGCTCATGTCTGTACCGTCACTGTTAGCGCAGCATCGAGCATGCAGGACGAGGCATGACTAAAGACATTGATGTTACTGAAGGCAATTTGATTCCTTTACTTGAGAAACTGAGAAGAGATTGGAAGATTGCAGCGCGGGCAGACATGGGGAAATATTCTGTGTTCCATTCATCTATAGACTCGAGGAGATGACACAGAGAGTCCTGATAAAGCCAGGGAGGAAATACACCCCACAGGATGGCAGAGACGTCCCCTTCTCGGGCTGGCGTCCACACAACCTTCCAGCCTGGGCTGCTCCCTGTGCCCCTTCTCAGTACCTGATCGAAACGCACACTGGATTTCCAGAAGGAGAACACAACTGAGACAGGTGAATGGGGAAGATGAAGAAAAGCATTTGGATGGTACCTTTGGAGGCTCTTCTCCATTTGGAATTTGCGCTTCTGCGACTTCTGAAAATATTTCTCCTGGGAGAGTCTTTGAGAGAGAAAGTGCACTTTGATCCTAAACACAACCTCTTTGGAATCTGTGGAGTGGTGTTTAAAACCACAAAGTTCCCAATAACCCACAGGACCCTTCTGAACCTGGCCACTCCCGGCTGTCTCCTTCAGCGCTCAAAGACTGAGAACGTACCTCAAGCAAGATCCAGAGGAAAATAGGGACAGAACTGCCCCAGAGAAAAGAATATAATTTAGGAATACGGCTGCTCCTACGAGGAGAACACATAGTCCTTTTGAGAAACAATGGTTTCCTGCCAACTCATCACAGAGATCAACGGGAACACGCCGGACCTCTCCCTGATCCCCACCATCTAACAAACTAATAACAGTGGGAGCTGATTTCTGGGCAGGATGGGGGATTCTGGCTGCGCACTCCCCAGAGGAGGGAAAGCTAAATCAGCCAGAAAAAGGTAGAGTCCTACAGTTCGGTAAGCAGAGTGCAGACAAGCATGGTTAATTTTTACTCCGAATACAGCTGGACTGACCACTAAACTGTCGCCTCATATCGAGCTTGTAACTGAGAAACCACAATTATCCTTTGGAGCACATTTACGAGAAAGCACAGGGGGGCCCGAGGCGTTCTGGATGAGACTGTTTTGAGCAGGTGGACTAGGGCAGTGCACGAGGACTGTCACGAGCCTCCCTGCGGGGAAGGGGAAGGGGAGTCAGAAGGCAGCCCACACTGTGAAAGGGACAGGGCAGAGAAGAGACAGGGGTGAAAAGGAGATGAAAAAGGAAGTAACGGAGGGAAGTAGATGACGATGGCTGACTTCTTTAGAAATGACAGCAGCTTCCAAAGCCTGGTAAGCCTTTGAGCCACAGACATAACTCAGAGACGATAAAAAGCCTTGTTTCTTTTCTGTCCCCCACGTTCGCCCCGCTTGCACCAGACCCCCAGCTCAGGCTGCCTCTCCCCTCCCTCTCTAATTTCTAAGCCTCAGGCAGCAACACCTGTGAGTTTATCTGTAGCTCAGTCCTATCTCGAACTACCAGCTCAGAAAACACAAGAGGTGGGCGCCTGGGTGGCTTATTGGGTTAAGCCGCTGCCTTCGGCTCAGGTCATGATCTCAGGATCCTGGGATCGAGTCCCGCATCGGGCTCTCTGCTCAGCGGAGAGCCTGCTTCCCTTCCTCTCTCTCTGCCTGCCTCTCTTGTGATTTCTCTCTGTCAAATAAATAAAATCTTTAAAAAAAAAAAAAAAAAGAAAACACAAGAGGTAATCCTGATGTTTCTGACATGTTTTAGATCATTAAGATAATGAATCCTTTACATTTCACAAATTCCTTTAAAACCTTCCGGAAGAAATAATTCATGAGTGCCACCCACGGTTTTGGAAGCAAGATGACGCCTGTCTCCATGTGTCCCCAGGAACTCCCCATTTTGAAGAGAGGAAGATAAGCAGTAGAATTTTCTGACGCTTTCACCATCACAGGAATTCACTACTTGTTCCCACTTACAAACACTGATATATGCAAATCCATGCACATTTCAACTGTGTGTGTGTGTGTGTGTGTGTGTATGTGTGTGTGTGTGTGTGTGGCGTTTTGAATGTGGGGGGTGGGGAGAATGGATAAACCAGAGCACTGGTCTATTTTCCATCACCTGAAGACTTAAACTTAGAGCATGCTTAGAGCATAACAAAATATTCAGGCAGTTTCTACAGACGAAGTCAGACAACAGATGTCTACTAACACCACACATTTAACAACTCGGGTGACGAGAGAGAAGCTGTAGTCTAAGAGTGTGTCATAGAGAATTCGTCAGTTTACAGGAACAGGAGAATTTCTATTGATGAGGGAAGGGTCAGAGGTGGAGACAGAATGACAGGATGCCAAGAGGCTGGGAGGCCGGGAGGCTGGGGGAGAGCTCAGAGAACCACGGCAATGGCTCAGCACCAGCCCCAGGACCTTACACCCAGCGTGCCGTGGGTGTGACGTTGAGCCTCTGCCCTACACCAGGGCTCCAGCTTCGCGTTCCTGGGGAATTCCACTTTAAGGAAAGAAGTCCGACATTAGAGAAGAGATCAGCAATCACGTAAGATTCATTCGTACTTCAGTCACCTGTACCATCTTTTGCTCGTTTGCATTTCGTTCGTTTGTACGTTGCTTTGTTGGACGGCGTCTAGTCAGGAAACGAGAAGTGTCTGGATTCACACTGAAAACAACAAAATAATCTCCCATGTTTTCTCCTTGACAGGGGATGAGAGAGGTGAAGTCTTAAGTCCACTGAGGAATTTCAGCCCCCTTCCCTTTGGACCTCACTGAGATGGGTCGTTTCCAAAATAGGCTCCCTGGACCAGCAGCACCAACATCACCTGGGAACTAGTTCCAAATGCAGATTCTCAGGACCCTCATCCCACCACTCGTGCCTGACTCAGTCAGAGACTCTGGGACCGGGCCCCGCGCTGCACATCCTCCTAAGTTCTGCCGACGATGCTCGCTCAAGTGTGAGAGCCACTGCTTACATTACCGGACTTCCTTCTGGAACATGCCCTCCGTACAGACTAACTCTTGCTGCAATGAGGCCAAGGGAGGGATGGCCCCATGACGTGCTCTTAGGTAAATGCTAACAGTTGGGCTTCCCCCTTCGGTCTGTTGATAGGTACGCTTGCGTTTCCCCGTTTATTTGATGGGCACACGTGGAACCCGAAACAACATCTCTCTATAAACAGTGTCAGCATCTCGCGCTGACTTCTTAGGAACTTTTGAGCCGTTTCAGGCAACAATCCCCCACGTGGCCCTAACACCCAGCCCTCTGGTGAATGTTACGATTGTTTCGCAGACAGGAAGCGACTGCAGCATTAACACTATCCAGAAGTGAGTGGTGATAAACTCTGGCACGGCTACAGAAAAGAAAAACCAGGCTCAGAGACGCAGGAACTTCCAGAATACATCTTGCAGTGGAGAGGAAAAAACCCACACAAACTCAAAACAAAACTGGTTCAAATAAACCTTGTTCCTCGCCATCTATAAACAGAGGGAGTTCAAGGGAGAATCTTTTGGCCCCCAACAGAATGGTGGAATGAGATAAGATGGGGTTTCTCCTTTATTTTCCCGTGTGGGATTGCCTTGGCGCCCCATTACGAAGGCATTTCAAATATCCATGAATGATTTAATTGACGAAGGCTCCTTCTTCCCTCGCTACCATGTTGGGTTTATCTGGGCAGAACTTCCTGCTATATCGTAAGTCTCTGGCAGCCTAATGAAGGCTGTAGGTCAGCAAACACTATTTTTTAAAAATCAGAGGATAAACTCACAAGGAGTAAACATTCCTTTAGATGGTAGAGGTCACTCATGCCCCAGCTTGACTTGGATGTCTGACCCGGCGGCCTCAAGAAGTCCACATGGTTCTGGGCCGTTCTGTCATGCTCCTGGAGTACATTCTTCATCGAGCTCGACATACGACCCAGTTAATGAATTTACCGTCTTCACATTCTAGGTACTGGTCAGAATGCCCAACGTGAAAATCTCTGTGCTGAGTATTTTCAGATCGGGATCATTTTTATCTCCTATAGCAGAGTCAGTGTTTCATTTTTTTTTTCCTTCTAAGAAGGAACATTCATGGCCAATCTGCTGTAACACATCTGAGCTGTGAGGCGCTCCGTGTTTTCCAGGAGAAATCACTGGAATTCTCTGCAGCCCAGCTGAAGCCCTCTTGATGAGTTCAGGGGAATCAGCATGTTTGTGTTGGCTCGCTGGGCCTTCAAGGCTCCTGGGCTTAGCCGACTCAGGCACTGATCGGCAGCCCTGGAGAAGGCATTAGTCTCCCCCATGCATATACCCTGCAGGCTTCATGATCAAGAACAACGCCACAGAGTGCAAGCGATGACTTGCTTTAGGAAAACAGAAGCTACCAGTCCAAGAAGCGACATCCCCAAGAAAAGGTCGATGGGCCTCCATGCTGGAATGGATGTAACAAATATTGAAATAAGGATAATATAAAAACGTATTTGCTCGTTTTATTTCCAGGGACTTGGCTTTCACTCCACAGAGTGGCTCACCAACTCGAACTTGATTTCTGCTGACTTGTTTAGCCATCCCACTTCTCTTTGCCTCCCTTCTCTGTGCCTTTCAATCATATTTCACAGTCCCTTCCAAAGGGACCACAAAGTAATAGCGCCAGAGATATTCTCAGTCTATCAAATGACTACACATTAAGTGGTTTTACGAAGCAGGGAGTCTGAGCCAAGCCTCTGGACAATGCGGAGGAAAAGCCAGGGCTCCGGGAAGACTGGTCGTGGCCACAGGGAATGGCCAGGCCCAGTTCAACCCAACCACCGGAGTAGCTTCTTCTCTCCCCAAAGCGCGATCCCTGGTGAAGCAGATGAGCGCCTCCCTGAATTTAGAATTGTGTTGTGTCTCAGCCAGACGGGGTCCCGTAGCATCCCCTGCTCTCACTTCAGGAAGCAGAGCCTGGACCAAGACAAAGAGAATTGTCCAAAATCCACAAGACGCCTACAGGGGAAGCCGGCTGAGGAAGAACACGGACCTGGGGGACAATGCCCTGTTCTCCCTGGGGCCCACCCAATCTCCGGGAACCTAAAACCACAGCCACGGGCTGTCTCGGTGCTTGCTGGGAGATAATCCCAGGGGCTTCCTTGGACCACGTGGAGTAAGAGCGGGGTGGAGAGAGATGCCAGGCAAGAGATCTGCACAGACCGACCTTTGTACCCACCTCCATGTGGATTCCCACACACCCTGTCTGAAGCCCAGCCCCCAACACTCTCCCGTGACGTTTCCATGGGCTTTCCAGCCCCACCTGGAGATCGTTGGCTACACCGTCACCGCCGCATCCACTGACCTCTCTTGTTTGCAGCTCTGCTCCCAGCTCCTAAAACAGTACCTCACACACACTAAGTATTCAGTGAGTGCTTGCTAAGTGAACGCAGAAATTCTTGTCTCGGGAGGTGAGGAAGCGGAGGCTGAGGGAGACCAGCCAACTACTGCTTCAATGTATTCCAGATCATCCCACTAATCGGAGGTAAAGTTGCCTGGCAAACCCAGGTATGGTTTTACAAATGCATAGATCCAGAGATGGGCTCATGATCAAGGGAACTGGAAATTGTCAAGATGCCCAATTATTCCGCTCAGGGTCCAGGGAGCACAGGTGTGCTTACTAAAGGCCTTGAACTCCGTGACCCCTGAACTTGTCACACTGAGAAATAGCAATATTAATACTTTTAATAGATGGGGTGTTCTACCTTAATGGCATGTTCCTACAACTTAAGAGAGGGGTCATCTGTTGAGAAGTAACATCTACTACCACCAATCCTATCTGAATGACAGAGACCGAGTCAACACCACACCTGGAGGGAGAACACTGGAGTCTCCCAGTGAACCGTACACTTGGATAAATCCCATGGACATGCACGATAACCAAATGAGCTATTATTAGGAAATCTGCTAAGTACCTAGAATTACAACCTTCCCCGTATTATCACCGTTCGAAAGGTTGATATAACAAAAATTGATTAGAGAGAGCAATAAAGGCTGCTTGGGGAGCTATTAATATGCTTAGGTTCAGGAACATTTATTGAACAAAGGATATTTTCCAGATGCTCTGAGTGTTCACAGAAATAATAACGAAATCTGTCTCCTGGAGGACATGGGATCGCCATAAAGGAAAATACCCCCATGATGGGGATCAAATAAAAGTGGGAAAACATACTGGCCGAGAGTTTTCTGAAAAGAGGACCCAGATACCAGGATAGCTGCAACCTAAGCTTAAGGCAGGAGTTAGATGAGCTGACCTATCAGGGGCCCCATAATTGTTTGTTTTTACTCTAGGAGGGGACAAAGGCCACTTCAGAAGCAAAAGTGCCTGACATTCAATTAATCTGCTTTGTACCATGTTACAAATAAAATTCAAGGAATCCAACAGACCCTTAATGAAAAAAATAAATCTTGAGAAGTTATTATCTGGGAAACCTGGACATCGTCTGAGGACCTGATTGTCTGTAACAACCTGCATTCGCCTGGTGGGATTACCAGGGGATCAGATATCAGACCATAAAGTTGCTAATATAACCGATGCAGCCTGATGGGAGTGAGGGCATCAATCAATTAGGAAGTCTGCGTGGGGAGGGCGGTGCCTGCTCTGAAGTCTTGATTCTGAAAACAGAAGGTCTCCGTGGAATGTTTCCATGGGCGACAGTGGAAGGCCAAGTAAAACCAGGTGTGGGGACAGGTGATGAGCGCTAGCCGGACCCCGTCTCAATTCAGGATGTAAACCGCTTGCTTCCTCCAAATTGCGGCAACCGGAAATTTAGTTCTTTCTTTCAAGGGTGACTTCAAAGTTTAAAAACCGCCTATTTTAAGCTGTCCATGTTTGGGAGCAAACCAGAGAAAACAAACATGCTCAGAAATATCCCAATGTAGTTAATTTGCCTTGCTCTCTGGATTTCAGAGGCTGATGGCTAAATTTATCTTATACTTCAGTTCACAGGCTGTTAGTAGCATCGATCCAGGCAAATCTTCCCTCTTATTTTACTCATGGCTTTTTTTTCCTAATTTCCTACTCTCATTCCCCATCCCTCACAGGCAACAGTTCCAGTATATTTACTATGTATCCTCGAATTTGTAGGTTATCTCTGTAACAAATGCAGAACTGTGTTGTGTGTGTGTGTGTGTTAATTTACATGAGTCACAATGGGCTGTAAACTCTTTTTTGTCCTTTTTTAATTGGACACTCTGCTTCGAAGTTCTATCCCTGTTGTTATAAGACCAGTGATCTGTGGCCTCACTACCGCCTCATGTTCCATGATAACCAAATCCACCCTGTGTTACTGAACTGTCTCTCCCCTTACTGACACACAGATGCACTCCACAAGCAGTAAGCTTTGGACATTTGCATCTCTATCTTTCTCAGCGTTCATGCAAAGGTTTTTTCCGAGATTCCCCACGAGTGGGATTCTGAGTCCCTGTGCAAATACATCATTTGAGTGAGCCCTGCCTCAGCCCTGCTATTTTGGATGCCTGACCAGTTCCCATTCCCATCAAGAGAACATGAGGGCTCCTATTTCCCATATCCCGCCAACCCCCATTATCCAATTAAAATGCTTATCATTTTTGCCATTTAAAGTGGAAATAGAGGGGTGCCTGGGTGGCTCAGTGGGTTAAAGCCTCTGCCTTCGGCTCAGGTCATGATCTCAGAGTCCTGGGATCGAGCCCTGCATCGGGCTTTCTGCTCAGCAGGGAGACTGTTCCCCACCCCCCACCCCCCGCTGCCTGCCTCTCTGCCTACTTGTGATCTGTCTGTCAAATAAATAAACAAATCTTTTAAAAAATAAATAAAAATGGCCAAAATTAGCAAGACAGGAAACAACGTGTGTTGGAGAGGTTGTGGAGAAAGGGGAACCCTCTTACACTGTTGGTGGGAATGCAAGTTGGTGCAGCCACTCTGGAGAACAGTGTGGAGATTCCTCAAGAAATTAAAAATAGAGCTTCCCTATGACCCTGCAATTGCACTGCTGGGTATTTACCCCGAAGATACAGATGGAGTGAAAAGAAGAGCCATCTGTACCCCAATGTTTATAGCAGCAATGGCTACGGTCGCCAAACTGTGGAAAGAACCAAGATGCCCTTCAACGGACGAATGGATAAGGAAGATGTGGTACATATACACGATGGAGTATTATGCCTCCATCAGAAAGGATGAATACCCAACTTTTGTAGAAACATGGACGGGACTGGAAGAGATTATACTGAGCGAAATAAATCGAGCAGAGAGAGTCAAGTATCATATGGTTTCACTTATTTGTGCAGCATAACAAAGAACATGGAGGACATGGGGAGATAGAGAGGAGAAGGGAGTTGCGGGAAATTGGAAGGGGAGATGAACCATGAGAGACTATGGACTCTGAAAAACAACCTGAGGGTTTTGAAGGGGCGGGGGGTGGGAGGTTGGGGAACCAGGTGGAGGGTAATAGAGAGGGCACGTATTGCATGGAGCACTGGGTGAGCTGTAAAAACAATGAGTACTGTTACGCTGAAAATAAATAAAATTTTTTAAAAATTTTAAAAAATGGAAATAGAATGTTAGCCTATTCTTTTAATTTGCACTTCTCTGAATATTACTGGGTCTGAGCATCTCTTCATAATCTTGTTGGCCAGATCAGTTCACCCCATCTGTGAATTGCTATTCATACCCTTTGCCCATGTTTCTCTATAAACTCTTCTCTTTTTCTTCTTTATTGGCAGAGTTCCTTGTATTCTGTGTATTGGTCTCTCATTGGTCTTAGACATTGCAGGTACATTTTCTTAATCTTTTATCTATTAACTTTGTCTATGTTGTCTTTTTTAAACATAACTCTTTAAGTTTTGTGTAATCAGAACCATCAGTTACTCAGGGCAATTGATTACATCAATTATTCAGGCTTTGTTCTTTTGAGGTCTTTCTTCCCCCCTGTTTTCTCCTATTAGCATGCCAGTGTAACTTTTCACATACAGGCTTCCCAGCCTTCCAGCCTCCACCTTATATATGATGTGACGTAGCTTTTTATCTCCGTATAAAATCAGTTTTCTCAACACCTTCTGCTAAGTAATTTGTCCGGTTGCCCAGAAACCTTTATCCGATCAAGTTGTTATAAATGTATATGAATATGGATACAAAGGAATCAGTCTATACAATCTCTCTGTTCAGTTAGTCTACTACTCTGTTCTTATGCAACTAGCACACCGTTTTTATTTCCATGTGTTTCTACTGTGTCTCCATATCTAGTAATGAGTATTTCTTCCTCCTCTTTTCTTTTTTTTTTTTTTAAAGATTTTATTTATTTATTTGACAGAGAGAGATACAAGTAGGCAGAGAGGCAGGCAGAGAGAGTGAGAGGGAAGCAGGCTCCCTGCCGAGCAGAGAGCCCGATGCGGGACTCGATCCCAGGACCCTGAGATCATGACCTGAGCCGAAGGCAGCGGCTTAAACCACTGAGCCACCCAGGCGCCCCCCTCCTCTTTTCTAAAGTGACCTAGCTCTTCATGAACCCACATTCTTCTGTCTGTAGAATAATGTTGGTACATCCCTTAAAAAATCTAACTGGAGGAGCACCTGGGTGGCTCAGTGGGTTAAGCCTCTGTCTTCTGCTCAGGTCATGATCCCGGGGTCCTGGGATCGAGCCCTGGGTTGGGCTCTTCTCAGCGAGGAGCCTGCTTCCCCCTCTTTCTTCTGACTGCCTCTCTGCCTACTTGTGATCTCTGTCAAACGGATGAATAAAATGTTTAAAAAAAAATTTAACTGGAATTTTGTTTGGATCGCACAGTAACGTGCATTAGTTTGGAGAGAACTGATGTGTTCGTAATGTTAAAGCACTCCATAAGCATGGAGAAGCTCTCGATTTAGTATTTTCATAAATGTTATTCATGGATATGATGTTTATTCTTTATTAATTCCAAGACAATTTAAAATTTTATTGTCACTATGAAGGCATCTTGTTTTCTGTTTTATTTTCTGATTAGTTACTGGTGGTATGGAAAGCACAATTGATTTTTCTGAGTTATTTGTGTCTTTGCCAATTTTCTGAGCTACCTTATTCTAATCTTTTCCTGGTGATTCTTCCTGATTTCTCTTTAGATCATATCATCCATCACTAGATGACAACTGAATGCCCTCTCTCCCAATCATTAGACTGACATTATTTTGTTTTGTTTGGGTTTTAGCTCATAGAGGTTTCCAGGACCTTTGATACTGTTAAAACAGCAACAGTATATGTTCTGAATCCTAATGGGGATGAGTCCAAAGTTTAAGGTAGGCCAGAGGCATAAATCTTTCCCACATCAAGGAAGTACCTTCTAGATATAATGTGAAAGACGTTTTATCATATATTGATGTTGAATTTTATAAAAATGCCTTTTATATATCTGAGATGATCAGGTAATTTTTCTCCGTTGGATTAACATAACAATACATTTTGGGGGGTTAAACCATCTTTGCTTTTCTAGGCTAAATTCTCCATGATCATCTATTACTTTTATCCTTTCATATTTTGAGCTAACATTTCACTTTGCATTTTTAGATCTGTGTTCAAATGTTGAATGGCCCATTGTACAGACCCTGACAAAATCTAAAGTGACTAATACACTTATCTCATAAAATGATTTCTAATGCCTTCACTCTTTTTCTATTTCCCAGAGTTGTCTAATTTTTTGACCTTGGGTAGAACTTACCTATGAAACCACTGGATCTGAGGCTTTCATGGGAAAAGGAACTTAATTGCCATTTTAATGTCATGATTGCTTATTGAGCTATTCAATTTTTTTTTCAGTTTCTCTTGCCCTACTTTGGTATTCTATAATTTTCCATAAAAGTATCTATTTCATAATGTTTTCAAATCTGTTGATGGATAGCTGTTCCTAATAGTCATGTTTTTTCCTCAGCTCTATCTACTTCGTTTCCCCATTTTTCATTCTGTATTTTTGTTATTTGCTTATTCTCTTTGTATCCAGATCAGACTGGCCAGAGAGTGCCTCTTACAGTGTTTTCAAGGTATCATATTTGGGTTTTATTAATCTTCTCTGTTAAGTGTTTCTTCAATTTCTTATCTTAAATTTCTTATAGCTGTCCTTATTTTTCTTTGTGTGTTCTTTTTCCAACTTCTTCTTGTGAACTCTTAGATCAATTGTTTTTAGTTTTTCTTGTTTTTAAATAACTGTACCTAAAGCTATATTTTCCCTCGAAGTATTACTTTAGCTATCTTACACATGTTGATAGGTGGTTTTTAAATTACTGTTTAATTCCAAGTATTTGAGAATTTCCCTTAAGATTTTTGTTTTAACCTGAAACAGGTTCTAGACACACGAGGTATTTTAGTTTTCTTTTGATCCTGATCTCTTATTTTATGACATTTTCATCAGAAATTATATTCTGGGGGCACCTGGGTGGCTCAGTGGGTTAAAGCCTCTGCCTTCGGCTCAGGTCATGATCTCAGGGTCCTGGGATTGAGCCCCACATCGGGCTCTCCGCTCCGCGGGGAGCCTGCTTCCTCCTCTCTCTCTGCCTGCCTCTCTGCCTAGTTGTGATTTCTCTCTGTCAAATAAATAAAATATTAAAAAAAAATTATATTTTGCATTAAATAGCATTCTTTGGAATCAGAAGCTTCCTTGGTGACCTAGTAAACTAGTAAATATTTTCTTGTGAATGATCCAGTCTCCAAAAAAGTAGATCTTTACTGTTTGTTGGGCCTAGAATTTCACACATGTCTATAATTTTCCCACCTTAATGTCTCACTTGGATCTTTTATATCTTTGCTTATCTTTGGTCAGCTTAACCCTTCAGTTTGAGAGAACCTTTTTAAAATTACTGTCAACAATTGTTGACTTAACTCTTTCCTCCCACAGTTCTATCAATGGCTGTTTTGTATATATTACGGAGATGCTATCAGGTGAATTTATGTTCACTATGACTACGGATTCTTACTCTGTTTTTACATTTGTAAGTATGTCACAGCCTTCTCTGTCCTTAGTGGTTTTTCCCTTTAGTCTTATTTCATGAGATATTAACACTGCTGGGGTGAGTGGTTCAGTCAGTTAAGCCTCTGACTTTGGCTCAGGCCATGATCTCAGGGTCATGGATCCAGCCCCACACTGGGCTCCACAATCAGAAAGGAATCTGCTTGAGGCGTAGCATCTCCTTCTCCCTCTCCATTTCTTTAAGTTATCCACAGGTACATCTTATACTTAACAAAAGTGCCTTAGCATGGCTTCATCAACTGCTGTTCCTACCTTCTTCCTCTAGCCCACCAGCTGTAGGTCCACTGTGTCTCAGATTTTTTTTTAAAGATTCTATTTATTTACTTGAGAGAGAGCAAGAGAGAGAGAACATGAGTTTGGGGGGAGGTGGAGGGAGAGAGAGAAGCAGACTCCCCCTCTGAGCAGGGAGCCTGACTCAGGGCTCAATTCCAGAACCCTGGGATCATGACCTGAGCTGAAAGCAGATGCTTCACCAACTGAGCTCCCCCAGGTGCCCTATGTGTCCACTTTTAGTTCTGTGTTGTGCTGCACATCCACAATGATCGTTCTGGGACATGCCTCAGTCTCACTTCCAGAGGCTGAGGACTTCAAAGATGCTTCTCCAAGCTCTCCCTTCTATACATAAAGAAACTTTAAAGTGTGTAGAGTAGAGAGTGGGCTGCTTTCTCCTGGAAGAGCGTTGTGTAGATGTTGACTCACAGGCAATTAACAAAAATAAACTTTACCACATGAATGAACATCAAATCATCACAAACAACACTTTAGCCTTGGAAACTTGGTGGGTGAGAAGGGAACGTTCCACCATTCCCAGGAAATAAGTGGTCCACTTCATTGCATGAGAACAGCCGAAGAATGCTGCGAGACCCAAGAACCAAACCACGCCCCTCTACCAGCAGGCACTTACGTTCATCAAGACTTCTAAGTAGAAGATACATATTAAGCAGATACGCACTGAGTCAAGACCTGCCCACAGCATATAATTCCACACATGCACACAGGTGTACCTCTGTCATATGTGTGTTTCTACACAGACACACACTTGCTAAACCATACTTTCAGAATACTGTAATCAAACCGAACTATTGAATATCCATTTTTGTGTGTGTGTGTGTGAACACTGACTTTTTTTTTAATTAATTTATTTTTTTCAGAGTAACAGTATTCATTGTTTTTGCACAACACCCAGTGCTCCATGCGATACGTTGAATATCCATTTTTTTAACATAATAGTCAATATTAATCCTAACAATGCGATTTTTTTAAAAAAGATCTTATTTATTTATTGAGAGAGAGATTGTGTATGTGCACAAGCAGTGGGGAGGGGCAGAGGGAAAAGGAGAGAGACGAGCAGACTCCCTGCTGAGTGGGGAGCCTGATGCCAGGCTCCATCCCAGGACACTGAGATCATGACCTGAGCTGAAGGCAGACATTTAATTGACTGAGTCACCCAGGTGCCCAACTTAACAGCCAAAAAAAACTATTCTTCTCAAGAACAAACCTCGAAATCAAAGATCCATCATTTTATCTAAGGCTACGATTCGCACATCTTCACATCAGCCAACTCATTTAGCTCAGTCCTTCCCTTCCATGTGTTCCTTAATATTTTTCTTAAATCCTTAAACAACTGGAATTTCCCTAGGCCTCACAAGCCTTTGGATATAAATGAGACTATATTAAATTCATCCTGACATTCTTTGGCTCCAAAACTTCAGCTACTTATCTGTCAGAGATGAGCCTTCTGCCTTGGTCTTTCCTGGGTTCTTCTGGGAGACCACAGGAGCCCCTCACCTATTTTTCCACCCCAGACTCCCTGTCAGTGCCCACTGCCCACTGACCCACATGAAGAAGGCCCATCATCTTCCCCCCACCACTGTCAGAATGCTGTCGGGCTCACTTTGGTAGGACTTCACTGCATAACTCCCTATGAAGGATGAGGAGGTGTGTCCCCTTCTCTACACCATTATGCTTCAACATCAGCGAGGCACCCACACAAAACTAGTCATATCTTGCAAAATATTTTGTGAAGAGAGCTCCTTCAGGTCTTCATTTGCAACTTTCTCTCTCCCCAGGGCTCAGCACTCTTGGTCCATGAAGGCAGGCCCAGAAGCAGGGGTAAGTCACTATGATCTCCATCCCTCCTCCCAGAGACACACATGTACAAAAATCTTCATACAAAACTCTGATTGCACAATCCTCTGAAGTAAGGGAAGATATTAAGTTGTTACAGGTAGCATTTCTGGGAAGAGGCTTGGACAAGACATAATTCAAATACAACCGAACCCAAAATTTTGGCTTAGTCTTGGCTGAAACTTCGTGTACCTTCCTCTCCCTAAAAAAACTCTGGGGGTTTTAAGATCCTCGTTTTGTTCCAAAAGTAATTTTGAAATCTTATCATCAAAGTAAGAATACATCCCATGTATTATTTATATATATATGTGTTGATCCATCAATAATACCTTAGTCATGAGAGTACTTTTTTGGTGGGGGGGGGGGATGATATTTCAAAGCCGTGGTGGTCATTGGGACTGGTAACAAATATTCGAGTTCACTTCCTCCCAAGGGTGTGGTGAAACTGCCCTTGCCTGCCTTCCTGAAGTTAGGTATGGCCTTTAGGAGCTGCAACTTCAAGGCCACTGCCTTGCACAACTCCAGGGGGCAGCATTAATGCTACATGTTATGAGGTTACACTCTGTGTACTGTGCCCCTATACAGTGCCATCCTTGGAACCAGGCAACACTTTGGCAATGAATAAATACATGTGTTTCCTGAGTTTTTCATCAAGTTTAACTTATGAATGGGAACATCCTTACTGGAGTATAATAGTTTTGAACCTGGAGAAGGAATAATATATTACTATATATTTTTTTAAAGATTTTATTTATTTGATAGAGAGAGATCACAAGTAGATAGAGAGGCAGGCAGAGAGGGAGAGAGAGAGAGAGAGGGAAGCAGGCTCCCCGCTGAGCAGAGAGCCCGATGCGGGACTCGATCCCAGGACCCTGAGATCATGACCTGAGCCGAAGGCAGCGGCTTAACCCACTGAGCCACCCAGGCGCTCCCTATATTTTTTAACCTTTGAGAAGGATCTTTCTTCCCAGTGCCATCAAAGTATTGATTTACTGGAAGGCAGTACTCAGTGGGGACAAGGAGTAGGAGGAAACTGCACCCCCCCCAAAAAGGGACAGTTGGAATTTGTGGAAGCATTTGTGGTGGTTGGAAGTGCTTTGATGCTGGTACCTAGTACAAGCAAGGTCAGGGATGCCAAGGAACTTCATGCGATGCACAAAAAGACCCCACAACAAAGGATTACCCTGCCCCAAAAGTCAAATGTGTCACTGTTGAGAAACTGTGCCTTAACATAAGGCTGAAGAGAAATAGAGTCATCTTCAGAGAGAGAATTCTCATTTTATATTGACTAAATACTCTCCTTCACTGGGACTAGAAAAGAGAAAAAGTTGAAGATGGTATAAAGCTCAAGAAGATGGACCATAACTTTCAACTCCTTCCACGTAGACAGCACACAGTGGCTTCCTTTCTGTGCATACAGTATGGAAAGAGGGAAGAGTAACTTTCAGTAGAGAAACCTGGCAAATACTACCTCAACCAGGTGGCCAAGTTGAACATCAACAGTAACAAGGTATGTTGACAGTATGTACCCTCGATACAATGTGATTCCATGGCACTTTATCTCCCAAAACCCATAATCTTAATCTTAATGTGAGAAAAACATGTGAAAAATCCCAGTTGATGGACACTCTACAAAATGCCTGACTAGTGCCCCTCAAAGTCATAAAAAAAAAAAAAAGAACAAGCAAACCCTGAGACACCGTCATAGCCAAGAGAAGCCTAAGGAGACAAGACAAGTAAATGTAACGTGGTGTCATGGGTGGGATGCTGGGTTGGAAAAAGTATATTGGATAAAAACAAAGAAAATCAGAATAAAGTATGGACTTCTTGAATAACAATGTATCAGTATTTATTCACTCATTGTGAGGAATGTGCCATCCTAAACTAGGATGTTCATGGTAGGGGAAATGGAGTATGGTATCCTTAAGAACTCTATTGCCTTTGCAATTTTTCTGTAAATCTAAAATTATTCTAAGGTGAGATGTTTATTTTTTTAAAGATGAAATAAGGGATTTAGAATTATAAAGAATTTCCAATAGTTTCAAAGCTGAAAAATGAAATTGCTCATAAAGAGACATGACAGAAATATTTAACGGACTGGATGAATGGTCATTCATCACGTCTGATTCATGGCAATGCTCTGAAGATGGGCTTGTCACTGATGGAACAATTTTTGACCACATAGTACATGCAACACATAATAAAAGTGTGCCACGAGGAGATATTAATCTGCGCAAAGACACAAGAGGCACGTGCGAGATGATTGAACAAGACAAAAAATAGCTTCTGTTAATGGCAACAGTGGTGTGTTCAAACTGTGTTCTGTTGAGCCAAAGCAACCCACAAGAGTCTGGTCTTGATATGCTTAAGTATATTTTAACTATTTTTAAAACTATAATAAAAAAGCAATACAATCTCACAATGTCTCTGTAATCTGACATACAAGAGATCCATAACATGTGTGTGGTGGTTAACTTTATGTGATAACTTGAATGGGTCACAGGGTGCCCAGATATTTGGCTCAATGGGATTTCTGGTGTGTCTGGTGTGTGGGGGGAGGGGGGCATTGCAGAGGAAATTAGCATTTGAATCAGTGGACTCACTAAAGTGATTTGCCTTCCCCATGTGGGTGGGCATTGTCAAATCCATTAAGGGGCTCAATGCTGCAAAGAGGAGGAGGAAGACAGAATTGGCCCTTCCTGCCTAATAGCTTGAGCTGGGACATTGATCTCCTGCCCTTGGTGCTCCTGGTTCTCGGGCTTAGGGGCTGAGTTGATTATAGCACCAGCTTTCCTGAGCCTCCAGGGGCACATGGCTCAGCCTCCATAAATTCATAAGCCAATTCCTTATACTAAGCTTCTTCGTTCTTGTGTGTGTGTGTGTGTGTGTGTGTGTGTGTGTGTGTAAATATACATACATGCACTTAGTATATATATACTTTATATGCATACTATCTATTATCTATCTCCAATGTCTATACATATACGTGTGTGAATATACGTGTGTGTGTGTGTCTCTATACATATCTAGAGATGCTAATACAAAGAGGGTTTACATCTGGCACCAAGAACGAAGCTTCTTCTGCCATCCTGAAATACACCTTTGAACGTCTGATAAAGTACCATTAACAAGGAGGGATGGAGCTTCATCCCCAACTTCTTACAGACTCCCGACTCCGTATGTCCTCTTCATGCACTCATACAGGTGCAGGCTCCATCCGGCACTGGAAAGATCACTTTCTCTCACACTCAGTATCATCACGGGCAAGACTGGACAAAGATCCGTGTTATTAGGAGGATGAAATGACCTAACTGATGCAAAGCCCTTAGCACGCCACCTGGCACATAGTAACTGCTCAATAAATGTTTGGCTCACCACCCCTGCCAGAAGATTCATGTTCCCCAAACAAACCATGCTTGTTCAGACTTCCCTGTCCGACCTGCTTCACTCCCCCTGCCTGCAGTACACTCTCTTCCTCTTGAGGGTGCTACTTGGATGAGAATGAGGCCACCTTCTGCTGCAAACCTGCCCACCCAACACCGCAGAGGCAGTCTCTATCCACCGTGTTCCTGAAGAGCAAGGGCCATGCATCTCTTATAGCCCTCATTAAGCCATCAATAGTTGCTGGTGCCTTTATTTTTACTGGGGTAAAATTCACATAACATAAAATTACCCACCTCAAGTGTGTAATTCAGTGGCATTAGGTACATTCACAATGGTGCGTCTCCATTGCCATTAATTCTAGACATTTTCACCTCTCCATGGGGAAAGCCTGCACCCATTCAGCCATCACGCCCCATGCCTGCCTCCCCTCAGCCCCCAGGCACCACTCCTCTTGCTGTCTCTGTGGATTCACCTAGTCTTGATATTTCACATAATGGAATCATTCAATAGGTGACTTTTGCATATTAAGCCTTTTACCTAATCTAATGTTTTCAAAGTTCACTCATATTATAGTATATATCTATACTCCATTCCTTGTGATGACTAAATAATATTCCATTTTATGACTCTATATCACATTTTGTTTATCCATTCATCAGTGGATAGGCATTTGGGGTGTTTTCCTTTTTGGGGGGGCTGTCAGAAATAGTGCTGCTATGAACATTCATGTATACATTTTTGTCTGAACCCCTGTTGTCAATTCTTTAAGGTATATACCTGGAAGAGAAATTGCTAGGTCATGTGTTAATTCTATATTTATCCTTTTTTTCATAGGGTTTTCCATAGTGGCTGCACTAATTTCCATTCCCACTGGCAATGCACGAGGATTCCAGTTTCTCCACATCCTCACTGATACTTGTTACTGTCTGCTTAATTAGAACCATCCTGGTGGATACGAGGTAGTAGCTCATTCTGGTTTCGATTTGTATTTCCTTAATGACTAAAGACAGTGAGCATCTTCTCTTGTGTTCGTTGGCCATTTGTATATCTTCTTTGGAGAAATGTTGGTTATTGGGTTTGCACACCAATCTTCCCTGCAGGCTATAAACTCAATGATAGGAGAAGATGACTTTTCTTCTTTGGGTCTTCAGTACAAAAGGCAGGCCCAGGTATGCAGCCAACACTCCAGGGGGAAAAGAAACTGAACTGAGTGAAGAAATGACCTCAAGATGAGAGTAAATAGAGTCCCAGAGGAGTCCCCACGAGGGTAGAAGCTGTAAGAACCAGGGTGAAAAGATACCCAACTGGAGGAAGACCATACAAACAAGGTGTGACTATCACCAGGACCTAAACAATGAGCTGAATTTCACTCTAGGTCCATGACGCCTTCTTTATCTCTATCAGTTCACTTGCTCTTCAACACAGTAAACCGATCCTGAGTAATTGAGTTCTGCTGGGAGCCTGGCTGGGCTCCTGTTAGAGATGGGGGGAGGAGGGGCTGCCCTAGAGACCTCACCCTGCCATAGGCCCCCATGCACCCAGGGGCACCCTCCCAGGGGCACTCACCTGTCACTGCCCCTAGTCATCTGATGCTTCTCTCTGTTGAGGGTACTGTTTATCATCCCAAGCTGACGGGCCTGTAATATGTGGAAATGAGAACAAGATGAGGGACTCAGAGTACTTTATTGGCTTACGAAGTTCAGAAAAACATCAGATTTAAGCCTGCTGCAGATTTGTTCTCATTTTATTTTTCCTTGCCTTGGGTCACAATCCGCTTCCCACCATATTCCAAATCTAGTCTCCCAGAGTCAGAGCTGAAACGTTTGCCCTCAGCTTTTTTCTTTGATTATTCAATTAAATAGTCTCAGGAATTTTCAAAAATGTCGAAACTGTGGGGAGCCTGGGTGGCTCAGTCTGTTCAGCATCTGCCTTCAGTTCAGGTCATGATCCTGGGGTCCTAGGATCGAGTCCCATGTCGGTCTCCCTACTCAGTGTGGAGTTTGCCTGTCCTTCTCCCTCCATCCCTACCCCAGCTTGTGCTTTTCCTTTATCTCTCTCAAATAAATAAATAAAATCTCTAGAAGAAAACAAAACAGAAAAAATACCAAAATTCTTACTTGCTCACTCTCCATAACTGTGGTGCTCACCGGTGACCCTCAGCTCATCATTACTGTCAATGAAAGTTATAATGCATATTTGCACATAATTGCAATTTTGAAAGCATCATCACAGTATCATCTCATTTATTCTCAAAAACCCTGTAGGTATGCAGATGTGTCCAGTTAGGTACGAGGAAGGGAAATGACTTGTCTAAGCTCATACTGCCCATAAGTGATGAAGCCAAGATCTCATTTTAGCTCTTTCAATTTTAAAGCTCCTCATTTTTCTACTTATCCATAAGAGCATGACAGAAATTACAGTGTAGGAAGAAATTATGAATTACTAACATGGTAAAATTACTCCACCATATCCTTTTCTCACAGGTTTGTAAGATTTAAAATTGCGTAAGCTGAATCCCCTGCCTTAGTTTCCAACTCTCTGAACATTTTTCATATTGTCATTTTGGGATGCCAATTTCTTGGCAAGGGATCCAAAAAAATTTCAAACCTAAGCTGTACCCTTAAAGAAATGACTGTTTTTCCCAAAATAGTCCCTGGGCAAACTGTTACACATTGTGCTCAATGACCAGGGACACAGCTGGCAAAAAGCTCCATCTAAAGTTTCTCTATTTGCTGAGATGATTTCGTGCTTGGTCCTCATGGATTCCTTTTAATAATTTAGTCACGCACTCCTCTGCAGTTTATTGCTTCCACAATACTAATTTAAACCATGTCAGTGTGCTTACAATTTGACTGACAATAGCCAAAGTTGAAAAAAAAATCCATTCTTCAATTAAATGTATACTATTCATCTATGATCATCACGCTTGAGTTGTTAGTCAAAAATTCTCTTGCCCTCTCTCTCTCTTCCTCTCTTCCTCCTCCTCTGTCCCTCTCCCTCCCATTCTCTCCTCCCTCTTCTCCTCCTTTTTCCTCCCCCTCTCCTCCCCAATGCCCACTGGACAATTTCCAAGCATCTAACATACACTTTACTGAAACAGGCTGGATGGGACCACACACACAATAGCAAATTGCCTAAATAAGGCCGATGCATAAGCAACAGCCACTCAAGTGCAGAGAATGTTTAAACTTTAGGGAAAAAACAATAAATTAGAGCAGAGCCTTTCTTCTAAAGTGATTCCTTATTGAGGCTTCTGCTCTGAATTAAGAGGCTGTGTCAGAGGGCTGTACATATCTGGGGCCCACCCCGAATTCTCTTTTCCAGGATCAGTCATGTCTCCCTAGGGAGGCACAGCCCCGGAAACAGAGGGTCCACACTCGACAACACGGTGAAGGGCCAGAGCTTAGGCTACATTGTCCTGCAGCTTCCTGGGGTCACCCAGGAAAAATCCTCTGGGGGTTTCAGGTCATCCTTCTGGAAGGCTGGCAATGCAGACCTGCCGTGCTTGCCTACGTACCCTCCAACAGATGCCACATATGGCCAGAGTTTTCTTTTGAAAACAAAATGTCACCCCCCTTTCTTCCCACTGCAGAGCCCAAACTCTCACTATGACCTACAAGGCCTCAGCTGACCAGGTGCCCAGTTCCTCTCCCAGCTGCCCTCTTGCTGCCCCTCCAACCACACTTGACTCTTTCCTGTTTTGTCCGGTCCCCCAAGCCTGTTCTACTGTGGGCCCTCCTCCCAGCTGGGCCCTGTGCCTCAACTCTCCCTTGAGATCCTCCCATATATAGCTCCTTCTCTTCATGTATCCATTCCACATCCCCTACTCTGAGCATCCCCGAGCTCTCCCAGGTGGACAACATGACTGTTCCAACTCTGCTCCCCCGGAAGAGGAGGAAATACACACACTCGCACCACGTATCTTTTCAGTTCTTCTCACTGTCTGTGGAGCAACTTCTCATCCCTGATAAGGTCGCGGGCATGGCTGTGGCCTGAGAAATGTGGGGGGAGTTGACAGGGGCCAAGCCTGAGATGAGGTCCCAGGAGCTACTACACATCTCCCCTCACCCACTTGCTCTGTTGAGAGGAGGATGCTCAGATCCTCACCAGTCCAAAGTGAATAAAGGCTCATAAATGAATGAGGAAACTCAAAATAAATCCTTGTTACCATAAGTCACTGAGATTTTAATGCTGTGTGTTACACTGGGTGTGGGGGGTGAAGCAGGGCACCTGGGCCGCTCAGTCAGTTAAGCGTCTGACTTCAGGTCAGGTCATGATCTTGGGGTCCTGGGATCAAGCCCCATGTGGGACTCTGTGCTCAGTGGGGAGTCTGCTTCTCTTTCTCCCTCTCCCTTTGCCCCTCCCCCCACTCACATTCACACTTTCTCTCAAATAAATGAAATATTAAAAGAGAGACTAATACGCTATGAAATCAAGAATACCCCCCTTAGGCTCTGCTCTATTACTTTGTTTTCATGCGAGTGTTTACATTCCCAATATATACTTTTGAATTCATTTGTTTATTGCCTCTTTCCCTACGCTGTAAGTTCCATAAGGACACTGTATTCCCAGCCTTTAATACAGTGCCTCCCACGTTAGCCACTCAGTAAATGCTTGTTAAATGAATAAATGAGATCGCAATTCTTAACTTTTGGAAGGATTTGTAGGTTTTCTAATGTGAAGTCCTCATCTCTCCAAGGTCTGAAGCCAAATCTCTATTTTTTGTTCGTTAAAAAGCTCAACTAACAAACAATATATCATTATATGAGACAACATCATCAGAACTCTAGATGCGCATCAAGAACCGATGAACAACTGGTTATGTCGCATAATAAGAAAATGCCAACTAGTCCGTAACACCAGAAGGTCCTGATGATGATGATGATGATGGTGGTGGCGGCGGCGGTGACAGTAGTGGTAGTAGCGATGGTGGTGGTGATTGTGGTCATGGTATTGATGGTGGTGGTGATTGTGGCCGTGGTATTGATGGTGGTGGTGATCGTGGTGGTGGTGATCGTGGTCGTGGTATTGATGGTGGTGGTGATCGTGGTCGTGGTATTGATGGTGGTGGTGATTGTGGTGGTGGTGATCGTGGTCGTGGTATTGATGGTGGTGGTGATCGTGGTCGTGGTATTGATGGTGGTGGTGATCGTGGCCGTGGTATTGATGGTCGTGGTGATTGTGGTGGTGGTGATCGTGGTCGTGGTCGTGGTATTGATGGTGGTGGTGATTGTGGTGGTGGTGATTGTGGTCGTGGTATTGATGGTGGTGGTGATTGTGGCCGTGGTATTGATGGTGGTGGTGATTGTGGTGGTGGTGATTGTGGTGGTAGTGATTGTGGTCATGGTATTGATGGTGGTGGTGATCGTGGTGGTGGTGATCGTGGTGGTGGTATTGATGGTGGTGGTGATTGTGGCCATGGTATTGATGGTGGTGGTGATCGTGGTGGTAGTGATCGTGGTCGTGGTATTGATGGTGGTGGTGATCGTGGTGGTGGTGATCGTGGTCGTGGTATTGATGGTGGTGGTGATCGTGGTGGTGACGATGTGGACAGTCGTGCCTATCCTGGTCAACTACTCCCACCCAACCACCTGGAAGTGACAATGCCATGCCCTCAACGCTTCTAGGGGAAATTAGTATATACTGACTGTCCTGGTAAAGAGACCTCCACTAAATCTACAAGCCAACTATAATACTGGGGGTGGGAGTAAAAGGAAGCAGAATCCCTATGCTCATAAAAGTCACAGTCTACAGGAGGAGAGAGGAATGATCTCGTGAATAAATATTTTAACTTGTACCTATAGAAAGGGCTACACAATAGCAATACAGTATCAGAGAGTCTATAAGAAAGGCATTCAACCTAGCCAGGAAAGGTGGGCCCAAGTGGTGATAAGAATATGGTGACTACAAGTGAATTTGACTCAAAAAGCAAAGAAAGAGTGAAAGAGGATTCTAGGCAGAGGGACTAGTGTAAAAAAAAGAGTCTATGGAGTGATAGGCAGAAAGGAGACCAGCTTGCTGGAGTGAGGAGAGTGTGGGTAATAGTTTAAGAAGAGTCTTATCAGAGGAGGAGAAAGAAGTCCAGACTTAACAGGATCCTGTAGGTCAAGCCAAGGAACTCCATTTCTCTTCTCAGTAAGAAACTAGAGAGTTTTAAGGCATGGGGTCACATGATCAGATCTGCCTTCAGAAAGGACTGGTCAGTCTGCTGTGCGGTGAATGGGGAGCAGGGGGAAGGTGGTGCATCGAGTACTCGGGCTAAGGCGGTAATGGTAGCTATGGAGAGAACTGCACATGTACCAGAGCTACAGAGCTATTCAGAAGGCAAGATGGTGCTGAACTAGATATGGGATGCAGATGAAAAACAAATCCCCCTGGGGATTTTCCTGGCTCCTGTGATGGTATAGATAGTGGTGATGCTCACTGAGATAGAAAACACTAGATGAGCAACAAAGGGAGTAAAAATTGTTCGGACAATTTGAATTTGACTTTCCTTCAAGAGATCCAGGAGAAGACATCAATCAGATATTTGGGCGACAAGCAGAGGAAGAAAAGGAGGAAGGAAGGTTGTGACTTGCCTACTCAGAGGTGGTAATGGTAGCCGTGGGGAAGAACGTGCCACTTCAGGAGCAGGGCAGAGAATGAGGAGTTAAAAGGGTCTGAGACAGCCTTGCGAAGTGCCCCATTTCCTGAACAGGAAGTGGATTAGCCTTCTAAGGGACAGGTAGGGTCAGCAAGTGGCAAGGAAGAAATTGGAAAGAGTTCCAGCTTGGAAACCTGGGGATGGGAGGGATGCATGAATGTTTTCCGGGGGGGGGGGGACTTCACCTGGCCCTCCCCCTAGATCCCCACCACACACATTACAGAATCCTCTTCATTTGTTTCAAGTTTTAAAATATATTAATAATGCATCTTTCAAGAGCTCCAAATAAGACAAGTTCTTTCAGACCAGGACCAACTTCCTGTTTAGACCAAAGCAGCACTCGCTACCTAGAGAAAGGCTCCTGGAACAGAAAAGTCTTCCTCACCTACTAGAAGGTATTCAACGTGTCCAGATACTGCTCTTTAAAATGAGTCACTGATTCAAGCTAAACAGTGACGTCAATAGCTAAGAGGAGTTCCTACCCACCATAACAAAACCCTATGATCAAAATGTCTTTACTGAGGACACGATCCTCTATGGGATTCTCTAAGGAGCACAGGTCTGGGGAGAAGGAGAACACATGGAGGTAGAAAGGCCCCTAGGAAGAAGGCACATAGAAGAAGCTTAGGATTTAGACCGTGAAGATCACTTTCAAGTCCTATCCCAACCACATGATATGTGCGCAGCTCAGGCAAGTCACTTAAATACTCTTTACAACCTCACTGTCTCCATCTGTAAAACAAGATCAATAACATTGTTTTCAAAGGGTTGGCATAGCATCAAATGGATGGGCAGCATGAAAGTGCCCCAGAAACCAGGAACGTGACAATGCCTAGTGATAACCATGGAAACGGGGCCCACTCAGCTTTGGCACTAAGTTCTCAGCCCCAGGTCCTATTCACAGCCACATAATTCAGCATGTGCACAGTGGAGCCCAGCGGTAGGCAGTTACCAGGACAGTTTAGGCATTAATTCTCAATTCTCTGGTTGAAGTCATCCCAGCAAAATAAGTGATTTCTTAGTCTACCTCTGGGGGAATAAAGTCAACTGTGTAAGCACCTTAAAAGAACGGGAAAACAAGCTTTGATTTCTGTTTCTGCCTCTTGGGTGCAGTGTGACCTTGATCAAGTTGCTTAACTTCTCTGACCCTTAGCGTCCTTGAAAGTAACATTTGGGCAATGACTGGATCATGTAACTCCCTTCCGGTCTCCTTCCTCTATCTTCTGTGTCTTTTCTTCGTGGAACTGACCACTGCCTGAAGTGACTGTGTGCATATTGCTTGTAGCTGAATGGCACCTCCATACAGACCACAGACTCCATGGAAGACAGGGAAACCTCATCTGTCCTGTTCCTGGAGCTATCTCCAAGGGCCTTCTGCAGAGTAGCAATGTAGTAAGTATTTGTAGGATGAAGGAACAAGGCAATGAAGAAATCACACTGAAACCATAATCCCATCTTACAGGCGGAACCTGGGCTCAGAGAAATGAGACTTGCTTAAGGCCATGCTTAGGAGGAGGTAGGGAAGAGGTTCAAACCAAGGTGTGGTTAATTCTCAGGTCCACACTTTCTCCAGGACACCACTCTGTCTGCTGGGAGAAATCTGGAGTCTGCACAGCATTCCTTGGAACAAAAAGATCCCGTCTCCTCTGTGGCCTCCAAGGTCCTGCCTGCCCCAACCCCTGCCTCCCTTTCTGACATCCCCATACCATGGAACCATCCTCATAGGTTCCAGCTTTAGCTGTCTTGTCTTTGTATTTCAAACACACAAAGCTTGCTCTCATCCCAGGGCCTTTGCTCTTGCTCTTTGCTATAACTGGGGCATTCTTCCCCCGGATCTTCCTAAGGGTGGCATTTTTTCTTATCACTTGAATCTCAGTTCAAATAGCAGGTCAGGGAAAAGGCATTCTCCGACAACATCAGCTATGAGAGCCCCTTATCCCTACCTGCCTCTGTTAGTCATTCTAATGTCCAAGCACCTGTTTTAACTTCTCTACGGCGTTTATCAATACTGGAGCTTATCTTATTTGTTTTTACTTTCTTATTGTTCTACACATCCCCCAAATGTCCCTGGAGTAAGAGCTTCATGAGAGACCAGCACATCTGCAGTGACGGGAACAGCACAACACCTGCCACATGAAGCCCCATGAACACGTCATCTCGGGCCTTGTATTATCCCTGTGACAATTATTCAAATCAACCTCTGCTCTAGAGTGAGAAGAAGAACAATTCATCTCGGAAGCAGTCACTCTGTGCTGAGACTATAATGAATTTAAAAGCGTGTTACAAGGACTCAAATGACATTACATTTTATTTTTATTCGAAATCCAGGTAACCGTGACATCATGCATCCTTTTGAGAAGATATTTATTGCACATATACTATATCCTACCGTCAGAGGTATAGCCATGAAGACAGCTCTGACCTCATAAAACTTAAAGTCAAAGCAGATGTTGAAATGTGTAATTACAAGAAAGCATGGTGAGTGCTGTGATGAGGCAGAGCATAGGACCACCTGCTCCAACACAGGAACCAGGGAGGGTGGGGGTAGAGAGGTAATATTTAAGCTGAAAAGCTACAGAAATGGGTGGGGAAGGTGACTTCAAGTAGAGGGGACATACATGTGAAGGTGACAAAGGCAAATGGACCCAGGGTCCAGCAAGCATTGCAAGTGAGCCTGGCCCCCAGATATGGGGATATGAAACACATCACCCTGCTCGCCTTGTCAAGCATTCAGCTATCTAATAAGTTTTCACACTCCCACTTTTGATGAAGACATGAGTCCAGGCATACCTGGGTGGCTCAGTTGGTTAAGCGTCTGCCTTCGGCTCAGGTTATGATATCAGGGTCCTGGGATCGAGCCCTGTGTTGGGCTCCCTGCTCCATGGGGAGTCTGCTTCTCTCTCTGCCCCTCTTCCCCACTCGTCTGTCCCCCCACTCTCTCTCCCTCTTAAATAAATATATAAATCTTTTTTTTTAAAAAGAGTATTTACCCTAAAGATACTACATATCTTTATAAATATAAATGATCCAAAGGGTCATGAGCACCTGAATGAGCACAATAGCCAAACTATGGAAAGAACCTAGGTGTCCATCAGCAGATGAATGGATGAAGAAGATGTGGTATATATACACAATGGAATACTATGCAGCCCTCAAAAGAAATGAACTCTTGCCATTTGCAACGATGTGGATGGAACTAGAGGGTATTATGCTGAGCGAAATAAGTTAATCAGAGAAAGACAATTATCATATGATCTCCCTGATATGAGGAATTTGAGAGGCAGGGTGGGAGGTTTGGGGGGTAGGGAAGGAAAAAATAAAACAAGATAGGATCGGGAGGGAGACAAACCATAAGAGACTCTTAATCTCACAAAACAAACTGAGGGTTGCTGGTGGGTGGGGGGGTCAGGAGAGGGTGGTGGGGTTATGGACATTGGAGAGGGTATGTGTTATGGTGAGTGCTGTGAAGTGTGTAAACCTGACGATTCACAGACCTGTACCCCTAGGCAAATAATACATTACATGTTAATAAAAATAATTAATTTTAAAAAGACATGAGTCCGGAAAAATATTTTTCTACCCTGAAGATAAATGTCAGTATTATGATGCATTATAAACTGATGGTTAACCTCAGAGGCAGGGAGACAACAGGGAGTGGCGGGGACTGTGGATCTGGGGTGAGCACAGGCCCCCGGCAGAACCAGTGTTGAGAACTTTTGCTATTTCAAGGGAACCTAGACATCATATTTTTATCCTTCAGATTTTTTTTTATGTTGAGTCAGAAAAGACTTCATTTATAAACCAAGCAAAACATCCTTCCAGGGAAGATCAGGCATATAGATTTATAAAACGGGATACAAGAAAAGGAATTCCTAAACATGCTCATTTTGAGTTGGGTGGGATCGGTATTACTTGAACCTGCCATCTGCCTTGCAAGCTTCCTCCCGCCGTAATAGCAATGACCCTGCTCCCAAGCAGAAAGGGCACAGGCAGGTAAGAATTTCACCATGCGCGTCCAGTAATAGTATGCTACTGATAATCTAAATCTTCTCAGAATTCGTGTAGTACCATATATCCACATACGAGCTAAATTCAATGGACAGATACTAGGACCCTAATGCAAAAAACATGTAAAAAAAAATGCCTTTCCAATTTCTCATTGTAAACATGTAGATTTAGAGAAAACGTTCTTATGGCATCAATGCTCAGGGTATGGGTCCAGCATCGTAAATTTACATAGGATATGGAATGCCACAAAGTCAACAATTAACCACCTCTGGCCCCCCAGTCCTTAGAATGGGGGTGGTCTTTCCTGACATTTCCCCCCCATTCTGCAAGTCTGAATTCCATTGAGCAAATGGTTTCTGTTCAACTCTCCAACTCAAACACCCTTGGCATTCTTCAGCGAGAGCTTTATTTAGAAGTTCCCAGAGAAATGAAAGTGAGAAAACCCAGTTCATAAAGGGAATGGATATAAAGAGCTCCATTAATACAGCTGCTGGGCCTGGAAAGTCAACAAAGCCCAATAATGTGTTTTATTTGGACCTATCCTCTGCTGTGCTCGGGTGATAAGGAGGCACACAGAGACACTCACCGCGCTACACGGACTCAGCCCCTTATTGATCCCGAAACAATGCTCCCTTTCAGAGCACACCCACTTAAGTGAATGATAATGAGGCGATGCCGGGAAGAAGTCTGGAGAAGACTGGGTAGCCGGGCTTTTTATCGGGTGTTGTTGGCTGCCTTGTGGAGGCATCGTGGTTCCTCCATTCCCCCTCTCCCCTACCCTCCTCTTCTCCACGCGCACTAGCTTGCAGCTGCAGTCCCCCTGCATGGTGAAGGGTGGTGGCCCATCTCCCATGGCCCAGGCAAGTACCAGCCAGGGCTGCAGAATCAGACTTGGGGGGAGTATTCGGAGGCACCAACTCCAACCTTGGAGACCATGCCCAGGGGCAACTCCAGGCTCCTCCCATGGCCTCTACAACCCGACCACAGCCAGTGAAGACGGCTGCTCTGCGACTATCTCCCAGCCTCTCTCAGCTCCAGCCACACTGCCCCTCTGCCATGTCCTGCCTGCCTCCTGCCCCGGCGCTTGCTACTCCCTGTGCCTGGAACACCACTCCCGCAGAGTGTCGCAGGGCTCAGCTCAATGTCACACCCCCCCAACGACCTTTCTCACCACCCTATGTCACGTCGCTCCCCCATTCACCACCCCAGCCCGTCACCCTCTACTAGTTTCCACAGAGGACCCATCTCTATCAGAAGTGATCTGGGTAATGATTTGTGGGACGGTTTCATTTCTGCCTCCCCTTCTAGAACAAAAGCTTCATGAAGGCAAGGGCTTTCCCTGTCCCATCCACAGGCAGACATCCCCAGTACCCAGAACTGGGTCTGGAAAAATCTCAAATGCCTTCAGGGGTCACGCAAGTGGTAACAATGAGTGATAAGGACCACCTGTAAGGCAAGAAGGACTACCGACGTGGACTTCTAGGCTTCCATGCTCAATGAAAAGCATTCAATATTTAAATCATGCTACAGGTCAAGCAAAACACAGCCAGAGGCTAAATGCACTCTCTGTCACCAACTCGAACGTGGCCACCATCCTCTTCAAATGTAGTTCCCAGTATTGGTACCTGCTAAGTCAGATGTGGTCTGGCAAGCCCTAAGCAGACACTCCACCCACGCCAGGGTCCAGCACTCTCCTGGCTGGCGGCGGGGGTGTGGGTGGGATGCCGGGGGAAGGCGGTTTGGTTTGTTTTCAGTGACTATGTCTCATCATTGGCAAATATCTTATTCAACTAACAACCCAGCTGGATTTGTTTTCCAAATTGCCTCTGAAACAACCATGTTCTTTCAGAAAATGCAACTGGAATTATAAATCAATTTCTAATAAGAGAGCTAAAGAAACCAACCAAGGATAGCAGATTATGAAAAAAAAAAAGTCAGTGATGGGAGGGGGCAGACTCTATTACTGGTTTATTTTTCTATACAATTTGCCTCCGAATCCCACCTGGTTTGGGCTATCAGTAGAAAGAAATTTCTTTCCTGAGTCTTGGAGCACGCACTGACCAACACGTGCTGCCCAGAAGCAGAAAACGTACGTCAACTGGGATTAAACTTCTGCTATAGGTAACTTGCAGTCAATGGAATCCCCATGGAGATCTCTGAAATAACCCTTTTATATTCACCTGGAGTAGCAAGAGCCCAAAGATAAGAAATTCACAGCCTTCAAGCAAATTCTGGGCAGATCTGAATTAGAATATTCTTTTCAAGGCTGGAAAATTTTGGCATTTCTCTATGCTTGGAAAAAATGGAAAAGTGGAAGTTTGTGTCCTCAGAAAGACTATTTGCTGTAGGTTTTCTGTTCAGTCCAAACCAAAAAGCCATGGAAACACATCAGAAGCGGGGCTATACATTTCTTCCCAATTTCCACTGTGGTTGGGGACTTTCAAGCAGGCAGAGACCTTGAAAGTCTCCGGTCTATTTCTCCAAATAAAGTCAAACCTCGGCGATCCTTCCATCACTAACCAGCATCATGCATGAATGGAATTAATCTGAAACTTCAGTTCTTTACAGTTCTCAAATCAAAAATGGATGTGAAGAGAGAAAAGCTAAATTCACTGAAAACCAAAACACGGATAACCCAGTAGGACCCTCCCCCCCACCCCCCACCGCCAAAATACTTTGGTCGGGAGAAGTTCGAGTGTGAGCTCTTTAATAAGAATGATTTGGGGCTATCCAACACTCCTTTAATTTTGCCCACATTGAGTGATGACGAAAAGTGTTTTTGATCTCGGGCTTAAGTCAGCTTCAAAGCCATGTCTCTCCTAGCCTGCTGGGGTGATCGGGTAGAAGCAGAGCTCTTGCCAGTCTTTAGAAGAAAATCAGCAACTCAGGATCGTGACCACCGCTCACTGACAAAACCCTCACCCACTTCATGAAGCCCATCAGGGATAACTCTCCACCAAGACCCCCCTCCCTTCAACAACTCCTCCCATCTGGAAACAAGGCTTCCAGCAGAAACACAAGAGCCCCTGAAAAAGCTGCTTACATTGGGCATTCCCGCAATTCCACTGTGTGGTCCCATCAGGGAAGGTCAGAGGAAAAGAGCCAGGAGGTGGACAGGGTCCTCGGTTACAAAGTCCCCAGTCCCCATTGTCCCCAGCAATGGCTCCCACCCTCCCCCACTCTGCAGTGGTCAGTCCCAGTGTCCTGCATGCCTCTGTCTCCGAAAGGCTCAAGCATCCCCTCCACATAATGCTGTGGGAGGGCTATTTAGGTTCCCTGGGACAAAGGTCCCAGCAGCTCAACGCCCTCTCTGCAGGACGGAACATCAGACAAGAAAAGAGCCAGCCTGTCCTGAAACCCCGGTCCTGGTGGTAGACTTTTAAATAAAGTCCTTGGGTGTCTGCCTCCCTCTGCACTTGCTTGGTCAAGGGGGCTAAACGTTCACGGCATCTTTATTATTGTTTCGTGCTCTCCCGGCAGCAGCTTGGAGGACAGCAGGGAAGAGGACTCAAGATGCTCATGCACTTACACACACATACACACACACACACACACACACACCCCACAGAGCTGCAGATTCCAACAGGGGAAAAGACCAGTGGAGGAGGGGCAGATCCCGCTTTGTCTCTCTTTGTGGTTCAGGGGAGAGGTGGAGAGGAGCATAAAAGCAGGGTGGGGAGATGGAGAGGAGAGGAGTTGAGGGAAACTGGAAGGGGAGATGAACCATGAGAGACTATGGACTCTGAAAAACAACCAGAGGGTTTTGAAGGGGCAGGGGGGTGGGAGGTTGAGAAACCAGGTGGTGGGTAATAGGGAGGGCACGTACTGCATGGAGCACTGGGTGTGATGCCAAAACAATGAACACTGTTATGCTGTAAATAAACAAATAAAAAAAATTAATTAAAAAAAAAAGCAGGGTGGGGGTGGGAGGGGCCCAGCATCAGAACGGGAGACAAACCACCACCGCAAAGCCATAAGCCCTTCTTTGAGGGCGCAGGTCATAAGAAGAGGGTGCATGTAGGGGTGTTCTCGGAAGGGGCTTCTCGAAGGTTAATGTTGGTTTGAGACCGATGTGGGTGCTTAGTTGTCACAAATTTTGAAGTTGGAAGTCAGTCGGTCCTGAGAGCATTCTAAACCCTCACTGTTAACCAGGAATAAATGCAATATTAACTTTCAGGAGTTTCTCTCTTGGCCAAGAAGTCTTTATTATAGAGAAAATTATATTTATATATATAAATATAATATATAAATATAATATAATATAAATTTATATATAAAAATGTAATATAAATGAAATATAATTTATATATAAATATAATGTAAATGTAATGTATATACATGTATATATATTACATGTATATTATATATATTTACATATATATTTATCATTTGTCAGGTTACAAAACTCCTGCTGATTCTAAAAGAAAAATAGTTGATTTGCTTCCTCTGATTGCCCAGAAAGCTGAGAGCAAAGGGAGAGTTCACCGTAGGGCTGATCCAAGGCTGGCTGACTCCCTTTGCCAGATGTCCTTGAGGGTTACCAACATGTTTCCTTCTGTTTGGGACAGACCCCACCACGGCTGCACTGGGGGTCTCTGAGAGTTTTCTGGGATGTAAATAGACATGAGCTTACGAAGGACCCCCAGGGGCCTTTTATCTGGGCCCTCAGCGGCCTGTAACCAGCTGCCTAGGAATGACCCGGGAGGCCAGTTGACGACACAAAAGCCCGCTCGATGGTTAAAGGCGAGCAAGTGCCAGAAGGATCTCACACGTCAGGCTGCGCTGTCCGCAGAACCCATCACGGGGCAGCTGAAATCGAATACGGAGTCCTGCAAATTGGTTACAGAAACACAGTTCAGAAGGAGAAAGCGAGTCAGGGGGATCAAAAGCAGGAGGGCCTAATACCAACGGACACCTCAGTAAAACAACTGTAAACCGTGAGCCGCCAGGGGCAGAGCGATACCTGGGGACCGACGTTCACATGCAGAACTAGAACACGGAGAGCAGGCCGTACAGATGGCTTTGCTTGGGGGGTTGGGATTTTCGATCTGCCAGTAACGACAACATTTTAATGCTACGTTGATCCCTCTCTCTTAAATCTGGGGGACTCATCCAACAAAGAGAACTTCTTCAAGCTGCTCCAAACTCTTGATGTCGGCCCACATTTTTAACTAATAACAGTCTAGTGCATCTGGTATTTGGATGGTAAAAGGGGAACACGTGAAACAAACATCGGTTTTATCTGTGAGTAGCAGAATAGTTGGGGAAGAGGCAGGAAGGAGGACATCTGTCCCCATCCAGAGCCCTCACCCCTAGCGACAGTGGGGGCCGACCCTGTGTTGAGCCTGGGCAGGCACTTCCTGGGAATGAACCACTCGACCATGTGAGATGAATTAACTGATTAGGGCAAAGGAACCTGATACTGTTAGTTTCTTCTCACACTAGAGTGGGATTGTCAAATTGGAAGCGAGGGCAAGGCAATGACCCATATAATTTAGAGAGGGCGGGGGAGGAGAAAGGTTGTGTGGATGTATAGTTTCTAGCTAAACACCATACAAAGGCTACTGTCCATTCTACTGTCCAAGGCAGAATGGAGCCACTGGAACCTAATGAATGAGTAACCTGTTGTGCGTGCTTCTATTCCGGAAGATAAGGGCTCCTTTAAGGAAAGTAGAATCTGTGGATGGCTGGCATCAGCACTCGAGTATGTTGACTCTGCCCGCTAATATGAAGACCATAATCCACTTCTGGGAAGATGAACGCGTCTTCTCTTCTTCACATCACTACTGTCCTTAAAAAGAAGCTGAATGGCAAGTCGGTCATCTCTCGGTTTTGTGAGAGACATGGCGGAAAGACAATGCTAAGTGGGGCGGGGAGGGGCACGCTGTTTTTCATCACCATGGACAGGTGCGCTGGTCTGTGGGCCATATTTATTGACGATCTATATTTTACTGACTTTCCTATTGACAACTGGTGCTGCCCTTCCGTGTCTCCACCAGAAAGCGGCACCCTCCTCCCTGTCCTCTCCCACAACAAGGTACAATCTCACTCCCTTCGTCAAGTCTCTGTGCACTTGTCACCTGTTCTGAGGGGTCACCCTTGACCAACGTTCTACCTCCTTTGTCCCAACAGAATGAGTCACGTGGCCGCACCTGGGATCTTACTGCACGTTCTATTATCGGGAGATAAGTAACTCTCGGAGCCTTGGTTTCTTCCAGGGACACGGAGACAATGCCTTACAAGGGTGATACGAGCAAAATGCACCACATGGAAGCCAACAAACACAGGAACAGAGCATGCTGGGTACTAAATAAAGGGGGTTTCTCCTTCCCTTCTATCTGTATAACCATTCCCAAACAGATGTTCAACTGTCTTCTTTCACTTGTGGCCCACTGGTAGCGTCTTGGGTGCAAAAAGCATGTCTCCTTTTTTGTTTGTTTGTTTTGGGTGTTTTTCTGGGTTTTCTTTCCTTTTCTTTTCTTATTTAATTTTTTTTTAGTGTTTCAAAGTTCATTTTTGTACATCCAGAGTCTAGCAGAATGCCTAGAGAGAGTAGGTATATAATGCATGACGCATGAATTAAAACATGATAATGAGTTTGTGAATTTATATGATAAATATTTACTTAGCACCTACCACATGCCAGGCAGCTTCTGAAATAAACAAGACAGAGACGCTGCATACTCTGACGTGTTAAAAACTAATGGATGGGGGCGCCTGAGTGGCTCAGTGGGTTAAAAGCCTCTGCCTTCAGCTCGGGTCATTATCCCAGGGTCCTGGGATCGAGCCCTGCATTGGGCTCTCTGCTCAGAGGGGAGCCTGAATCCCCCTCTCTCTGCATGCCTCTCTGCCTACTTATGACCTCTGTCTGTCAAATAAATAAATAAAATCTTAAAAAAAAAACAAAACTAAAGGATGCATGGGAGTGTGGGTCAGGGCAATGGGTCAGCAAGCATATGATGATACTTTCACTTGGGGAGGGCATTATAACATACAGGCTTCAGAGACGGATGGATGGAGGGAGGGAGGGTTGGAGGCTTGGAGGGATGGACAGATGGAAGGAAGGACGGAGGCATGGGTGCCAAATAGGAATTTTTAAATCAAGTTTAAAAAGGAAAAAGGACCAGTCAGGAACCCCATTCAGGCCCAAGCCAACTAAACCATCAATCTAGTTCTTCCCTAGCCCGTCACTGGCAATCACGGACACCATCTACAATACCACCGCCTGGAAAGGCTCTCGGTTCACGCAAAAGCCTTTCTGGAAATAAAAGACAGTGCTCTCTGGTTTTGGTTACTGCCTGCTCTGCTGGTCTTCCTGCTCCCACCCCTGGTGTCTGCTTCCTTCCTGCCCAGGCGCAGCATGGCCTCTCACACATCTTCTGGGGGCTTCCTCCTCCTCCCTGTACTCAAGAAGCCCGCCCCCTCCCCTCTACCCCAGGGTCCTCTCTAAGATCCAGTGTGGATCTTCCTCACCCCCTCTCCCCAGAACAAGGTGTCTGAGATGAGATTCCCTAAGTGTCCACGGAGTTCTCCCATCCTTGGCCTTCAGTCCTCAGATGCTGGAGGGAGGGGACCGTGCTGCCAGGGAATCGTTCACTGCTTTCGACTCACCAGAGAGTCACAGCCCCAAATAAAATGAGAAGTGCTTTGTTTTATTTTTAAATTTAAAAAGTGCCTTTTAAGTCCAAGACTGCTAAGCGTTCTTAGAGCATGTCCTATTTCTCCCTCCATGTAAGGGCTTTTGTTAGAGGGAAAGGAGAGACAAGTATAGCAAAGCGGCTTGACCAAGGGAACAGTTCGTGTCCTCAGCTGACCCCACGAGAGAAGACCCAGATGGACCCTGTCCAATGTCCATCTTCCATTTCTGCCTCGCGACCCTCTGTTCTCCCAATCCGGTGTGCCCCCGCCCATCTGCTCTCACACCCCACTCTCCTCTCTCGGGAACCAAGCTTCGGCCACATGAAGAGCACCCACTGAGCTTCGAACAGACCATAATCCCTCTGCCCACTCAGCTTGCCACCTGCATACTTTACTGCTTTCCCCAATGAAATGCCCTCTGTCATCTTTGCCTCTTGAAAGGGCCATCTGCCTTTCGAGGGCAACGCCATGGTCATTTTCTCTAAGAAATCTCAAATCTCCCAGCAAGTCAGTGTATTTTCCCTCTGTATAGAATTTGTTACACTAATTATAAGGCATATTTCTATCAACTTTGCATCAATATTACCAATCTACATGCCTTGAATTCTCAGTAAGAACCCTGGTGTCAAAAATTCTCATACAGTCTCTGTATCACTGGGGCTGAGCCTTATGCAGACAGGCAGACACTAGAGAGCAAATGGATGGATGGATGGATGGATGGACGGACGGACAGACAAATGGATGGACAATGGACAGACGGCTGGCTGGCTGGCTCAGTCCTTTTCTGGAGGGGTGCTCATCTTTGACACACATTTATCTCCATCACAAATCTAATAACTATAAAGATAAGGGGGTTCATTTTTCTTCATCTTCCGTGTTTAACTGTAAGTCTCTCAAGCTAGGTTTTTCTATTAAAACACCTTTCAAAAGTCCCCTAGGCTTTGTTGGTAAGACTAATGGAAATTTCATTTCTATCATCGCTACTTTCTGATTAAATTTTCTAAACATTTTCTTTTCTTCTTTTTTTCAAACAAAATGCTATTTTTATCTTATAATAATAACTTTAAATATTCGGAAACACCGATTCTAAAGCATAACCAAAGCCAGAATTGTCATTAAAAAATCTCAAATCTCTGAGATAGTGAGAAGAAGAGATTAATGCCATTTTTCTGTAATTAGGAGACTCCAATGAGCTAGCTATTTGGCAACTTTTACAGAGATACGTGAATATATTTTGCTTCTGAAAATTGAGACCAAGTGAGCTAATTATTAATTTACATTCAGACTTTAATTCCCAGAGACTCTCTTTGGCCAACTTTATAGTTAATAACTCATTCCCTCACAAAATGAGTAATTAAAGAACCAGGGAGGAATTTTACTAAAATGAAATTCTACAAGCAAGTCTGTTACATGGGCTCTGGGGATCATCTTTACATTAAACGCAACCCATCACCACATTGAAATGTTGGCACTTCCAGTGGTCTGAAAAAAAAAAAAACTGAGAAAACTAGATCTTGTCCTATTAGACTCTTTGAAGGAAATTAAATGCTAGGAGATATGTGCTATATCTAAATTTACCTGGATAATTACTAGAAAAGTTGTCTCCTGGAATTAAAGCTTTGATCTAGTTTCTTCTATTTCCAAAAGGAATGAATGTACTTTGCTTCTCAGATGGCCTGGACCAGATTTGCTAAAGCAGGTGAAGAGGACCCTCGAGGTCCCTAGTAAGTTCCCTTTTCCGTTTTCCTGAGCAATTATACACACGTAACTTTTTTTCATAGAGGTAAAATTCATATAACATAAAGTTTATCATCTTAACTAATTTGAAGCGTACAACCCAGTGACATTTAGTAATTCACAAGGCTGTCCAATCATCACCTCCACCTCATTCTAAAATGTTTTCGTCACCCCTAATACAAACTCCACACCCCTGAAGCAGTCACTCGCCATTCACCCACCCCTTTACTTATTCTGTATATTTTATATAAATGGAATCATCCAATATATGATCTTTCATGTCCGGCTTTTTTCACTTAGCATTATGTTTCAAAGTCATACGTGTAGCATGTATCAGTCCTTCATTCCTTTTATGTCTGGATAATATTACACTGGGAGGATAGACCACATTTTGTTTACCCATCACACTAGGTAGTTCTCTCCCAGGATCTTTAAGAGTGCAGAGCACTCCGCTTCTTGGGCATTGGAATCCATTAATGGTTTGGAAAATTTGGGAGAAAAGCATAAAAATGGTAACCAGAAGCCAAGCTAACCAAATGAGGCAATGTTTACTCCCATCAAAGAACAAACAGGTTACAGCGGGCCCTCACAATTTGATACTGTATGCTAAAAGCCTAGAACACTTTGTACTGCTTGACCCAATAATTATGCATCTAGGAATTTATCCTAAGGAAGTAACAAAAAGTGAAAACAAAAGTTATGCTCCAGAGTGTTTATCACATTGTTATTGACATTAGCAAAGATTTGAAAGTTACATAAATGCCTAATAAAAAGGAGAAGGGCAAGGAAATGACAGCATGTCCTTTCCGTAGATACTCTGCAGCCATTAAGATAATATTCTCAGAGTCCGTAAAACAACACTCATGGTACACAATTAGACAAAACCCATAACCTTTTTTAGTACTATGAAAACATTTTTTTCTAAAAACTACGTGTGTGGCTATGCGTAAATACACACATGCCTGTATAAATAAAGACACTCTGCCATGCTGAATGAGGTCATCTCAGCACAGCAGGATTACGGGCTATTCTTATTCGTATTTTTTATTATTTCTGTATTTGCCTGTTCTTATATTGCATATGCATGACTTTTAGGATTAGAAAAAAGTCAATGGATGTGTATGAAACCAACAAAGACATGGCTCCTGAGGTACTGATCCCGCCCTCCCCCATCCAGAGCTCTACTGGGGACCTACAAGCTTCTCCTTCATACAGTCTTCTCACTGTACCTACTACAGGCAATCCCCCATTCCCAAGAAGCCATTTTCCAAATAAAACCAGGCTCAGATCATTGTCATGATATAAGACTACGATTTCCCCCATGTTTCACCTTTCACTATGGCTTCTGTACTCATCTCTCCCAATCACTGCCCTTCCCTTCCTTCACGTGTCCCTGTGAACACTCACCTGACATTCCAGCCCCTCCCTCTCCACCCCCATTTCCGGATCCCCCTGCCCATAGTATTTCTATATCCTTTGAACGCTGATCGCCTTTTCTGTTGGAACGATCCATGTGATACTTCCCTAATGCTACTTTTGTGTAGAAGAACTTTGGTTTTAAGTCCTCATTAGATTGTAAGTCCTATAAAGATGGAGAGGAATCTTTACTTGGGGAGAGGGAATCCTTTAGAAAGCCTAATCCAGTATGCAACACAAAACAAACATTTGCTGCCTACTTGTGAAATGGACAAATAGAAAGTTCTTCACAATTGTGTGCACCTTTTAAAATCATCCTGGAAATTTGGCAGAATAAAATTTTCTTTGGCTCCGTCATAGAGCAGACAACTCAGAGACTCCATTTCTCAGTGATCTCTTCTCACCAGGTGACCTGGCCAAGCTCCCCGGGGGCCTGGCCACAGGAGTAGAAGTGCGGAGATATATGGAGCTGTATTTCATTCCTAGTTCCTCACTTCCAGCCTCTCTAATAATGGCCTCAGGGAAGTCTTCTGTTGGAAAAGTTTGAGAATGTTATTTGGCTTTAGCATTTAAACAAGAAGAACTATTTTGTTGCTGTTCTGAAATCCATATATTTCAAAATAACTAAAGGAACACCTGTAGAAATGTACTGACATGAGGCAGTATCCAAACAGAACTGAAACAGGTATGTTGCAAATCATCTTGGAAATCAACCCCTATTCAAGTCTTGCTCTTCTGGGGGCTGCTCCTACACACTCAACGGTAACATCTAGGATTACTGAAAGGATCAGACAGAAGTCCCCCACCCACACACTCTGCAAAGTGATTTATATCAGCAATAGGTTTAGAATTCCTGTTTGAGATCAGTAGAGACGGGGACATTTTTATCAAATTGCCTTAAGGATATTTTATTTTCCAAAGCTGAGTCAGAGCCTCCCTAGGAACTGAAAGGCAGTCCCATCCTTTTCCTTGTGGACCTGGGAAATGGAGGCCCTCTCCTGAGACAGGCACATTGCTTTCAGCTGCCCTCCTATTATCCTGGCCCGGCCCCTCTGACTCCCCCACCCTCTCTCCACAGCTTTCCCTCAGGATCCAGCCAAGACTTCCAAAAGGTCAAGATCTTCCCTACATCACAGCCTATGTACATGCCCTTCCCTCAGCCTACAGAGCTTTTCCCTCTCTTTTCTGACCAGCTGTGGCTCTAGGTCTCAATTAAAATGTTACTTTGTATTAGGTGGATATTCCTGAGTGTCCCCCCAACCCTGACCATCTCAACAAGGCTCTCTCGTTTTGCTCCCATCAAGCACCTAGTCCTTAGCTGTCAAAGCAGTTGTCACAGCTCGCAATCATGCTTTTGTGGATGTGCATTCGAAGTTGGACAGCCCCGCTAGAACAGGAGGTATGTGAAAGTGAGGGTCTTCGTTTTGTTCATCCTAGGGGCTGGCAGATGGGAAGGTGCTCAGGAAACACATGCCGCATGCAAGACTCAAGGACAGCCGCCCAAACCTGGCTCGAACACCTTGAGCTCTTCCTCCAGCCCACCTGCTCTATCCAGCAGGTAGTTTCTATTTATTTCTTTTCTTAAAAAAGATTTTATTTATTTGACGGAGAGAGAGAGATCACAAGCAGACAGAGAGGCAGACAGAGAGAGGGGGAAGCAGACTCCCTGCTGAGCACAGAAGCCGATGCGGGGCTCAATCCCAGGACCCTGAGATCATGACCTGAGCTGAAGACAGAAGCTTAACCCACGGAGCCACCCGGGAGCCCCAGTAGTTTCTATTTCAATTTCCTAACCTACATTTAGAAAAAGGACAAACTTCACCCACCTTACCTGGGCATTGCGTGTTGACTGGGAAACTTGGAGGCAGGCAGAAGGGCTCAGTTATTATTATTGTGCTTCCCCAATTTCCAAAAATACAATCACACGGATGTGAGGTCACACACATGTGTATGTTGGAGCAGAAATGCTCTCCCTGGTGTCTGTTTATTTCCTGAATTTTATGGTTCTTTTGGGGAAACTCAAATAAGTAGCAAATCGAATGTGGAAATGGCTGCTCTCTTGGCATCCGCTCAGGAAATGTGCGCAACTGAGCCATGGGTAGAGGCAAGTCAATGCCCTCACTGTAACCACACATTCAAGATGGCCGCCGCCAGGAAGGCCAGAGCAAAGCTGTTGGAAGGTGGGAAGGCAGTTTTAAGATGTTGTGTTTTCTACAGATGATTGCATTTCTAGTGCCCTGGGATTCACTAGCTCTCTGGTAAATAATTCCTTTACATCTGCTGCTGACAGTTCAATATTCCCTCTGATAATGTTCTCAGGTGTCAACAGACAGAACACTGAAGCTTTGATCTCGACACAGCGATTGTCATCAGTCACTACACTTTGGAGATGTTCCTCTTGGAAGCCCATCAAAAAAACTGAAAAATTTACAGGGTGAGTGTTTCAAACATGGTCAGACTCTAAGGCCCCTGCCTAAAAACAGGCGTAAATGGCTTCTACTGAATAATGCCAGATTCCTGACCAATGGAAAAACAAAACAAAACAAAAATACCCCCCCACCCATTTGCCTCCCTCCTTCCCCAACCTGTACCCCCCTCCTCAAAAAAAAAGGGGGGGGGAAAGGAAAAAGAAAAAGAAAGAAAAGATTGCAGCACTGCCAAAGCCTTTTAAGAACCATTCCAAGGAGCCTTGGACAACTCTGGCTCTCTAAAAGGATGCCATTGTAAAGGCAAGCTCTCATATTTCAATGACATACGTATATGTCTCATAGAAACCAAGGTTTATGTGTCTCAGGATTTCTCCTTAGTTAACCACAATTGCAGGGAAATGGCACCACATTCATAAAGTTAAATGTGGTAGCAATTACTTTGCTGGCAAAGGAGGAGGAGGGTCTTGATGGCCTAAGTCCTACGAGTCAGGATTAAATCAACGTGTCTTTCAGAGTTACACTGATAACTTGGAACACTCCAAGTGCTGACTGTTTGATGCTCCAACTGTGGGGAGAACCGGCGCTTCTCGTTGACAAACCCATTCTGACCTGGCCAGAAGGCATGTGGGACAACCTTGGAATAAAACCAGTTTTTCCAAATATTAATTCATGCGTATGTGCATGCACATGAACACAAATACATATATGCTGATGCAGAAAACAACTCCAAAATAACCCTGAATGTGTAGATTACTAAATGTATTTAGATCTCAGGAAATAACTTAAAAATTGCTTTCCTGTATCATATTTACTAAAATGGTGCTATCGCATACTTTGGGGAAGAAAAGATATGGGTTGGGTAACCTGAGCATTGTTTAATGGTCACTGATTTTGCTAATGGCCAGCCAGTCTCTTTTGGATTTCATTAGAACACAAGAATGCGATAAGATTCCTGTGAGCGTGATAAAGCTACAAGGCCATTTTCAAATGCAATATGGTTTATGTTTAAGGTCCCAGTTCCAGCTGGAACAGAAAACGACTCCCTTTCTATATCTTTCCCCCAGTGGCTAGAATTCCCACACACAAATAATTTAGACAAAGAGTTTCACAAGTCAACGAAATATAAACAGATATATAGATCCCTTCGCTTTCTTCGGCCACTAAAACGTGTCCACTCCGAACTAATAGAAAGAGAGTACAAGGAAAGAGCAAGTCAAGAAGGAAACATTTTTCTAGCATGAGAAATGGTAGAAAAGTCAAAAGTTTTCTTCTAATTGGGGATGGCAGAGACACTGAGTTCAGAAATCCAATAATCCCACAAATTCACCAGTGTGTCTAAGAGCTTTGGCCAGTAAGTCCAATGTTAAAAGGCAATTCCTAAGAAGAATGTCCCAAAGGAAATAGAAGAGGTGGCCCCATGGGAAATAAAAAGGTTGTATAGAGCAGAAAAAATTTTAGAGGAAAAAATGTCCTAAAAAAGAAAGGTATTTTTATGTAGGTAGGTAGGTAGGTAGGCAAGTAGATGGCTGGTGGATGGATAGTAGAGAGGCAACCTGCCTACCTATTTAGATGAATAGAGCTGAAGAGAAAAATGTAAGCTTGATTCATTTTCATTTTATTTCAGACTCTAAAAGGTAGAAAAGTTTTCCTACCTGTAGCTTGGCCAGCTTGGCTGAAAAGAACTATTTTCTACAAATCCCTTTTGAAATCAAGTGGCCATGACTGACTTTAATACTTACACAGCCTAGAACAAGAGTAAAATGGAGACCCAGCAACCTATATCTAAACATTTAAGTGATAGATCACAGTCACAAACTGTTGAATAAAACCCATTCTGTCCTCCTAACCTGACAATTAGATCTTCATAGTGACTTAGAAGGCCAGGTTCAAATTTAAAATGCTGAGTTTCTTGCCTGAATGTTGAAGAAGAGCCAACATTCTCTTGGGAGATTGCCATAAGCACACCTACAGACACTGTAGCCCACACATCCAAGATCTACCCACATCCTCAAGAACAGTCATCCCCTCACAACTCATAGATCTGGGTTGATTTCTAGCAGTACAGTTCACCCTCAAGGGGTCTACCCAGGGATAAGGCCAGGTTTGGGTACCTTCGGGCAAAGAATCCCAGGTATCCATATGGTTGCCATGTGGGGAAATCAGCTAATGCAGACTTCAGTCCTTTCAGCCCTATAAGGTCTAACCCAAGGAAAGAGGCAGGACTGGAAGGTGGCCAGAGCGTTACCCATGAGCACACGGGGCCTGGTACAAAGCATCTCGTACCCAGGTCTAAGACCAATACGCCGAGCAGCCATATTCCTGATTAGCTAGTGTAGACGTTGGAGAGTAAGAGCAGGAAAGTGAGTGGTGATGTAAGAAAGTAGCCTTAATATTCGTTATCTATTGCTCTGTAACTAATTAGTCCAATATTTAGCAGATTAAAACCACAAACATTTATTAAAGCAAATTTCTCTCAGTGAGGAAACAGGAGCAGGCGAGCCTGGTGGTTTGGGTCCAGAACTCTCCTGAGGTTTCAGTCTGGCCGTTGAGCAGGACTCTAACTTCATCAGAAGGCTTTTGTGAGCTCTGCCTCCAGCCTCATATATGTTATTATCAGGCCTCTGTCTCTCATAACCTTTTGTCTAGAAACTTCTATTCCTTGCCACATAGACCTCTCCACAGATGGCATGAGTGTTCTCATGACGGAGCACATGGTTCCCCAGAGCAAGTGACCTAGGAGCGTGAGAACACAGCCTAGGTGGAACTTTGGCCTTTCTTACAATCTAATCTCAAAAGTGACATGCTATCACTTCTGCCTTAAGCTGCTGGTCGCACAGACGAACCATGGCACAGTATGGGAAGGGACTATCCACAGTTGGACATACCAGGAGGCAGGCACAGGGGAAGCTAGCTGCTCCACTCCCATCAAGTGAGGATTGGGGCCGCCAGCTTTGATCCAGAGAAGCCACTCAATAAATCATTTTGGGACGGAGGAAGGAGGATAACAGGGAAATCATGGAGTTCCCTTAATCGCACTCCATTTCCCACACCTAAGAGTTTCCTGAGAAATCAAATGGCTCTTTCCCACTTCTCTGTAAGAAATATGTCCTGAGTGTTTAGACCGGAGATGGAATGCCTTTTCCTAACTACCCGTGTCCTTCAAACCCTGCTCACCCCTCAGGTCCAGCTCAAATATCCCATACCCCGTCTGTGAACAATTTCCTGGCTCACCAAATCCCAGCTGGTCTCTGCCCTTCCCATCACCATACCCCTCTGTGTCACTTTTTTTTTTTAAGATTTTTATTTATTTATTTGACAGAGAGATCACAAGTAGGCAGGGAGGCAGGTGGGCGGGCGTGGGGGAGGCGGGAAGCAGGCTCCCCGCTGAGCAGAGAGCCCGAAGCGGGGCTCGATACCAGGACCCTGAGATCATGACCTGAGCTGAAGGCAGAGGCTTAACCCACTGAGCCACCCAGGCACCCCGCTCTGTGCCACTTTTTATATCCAATTGTAACTGTTGGGGTTTGGGGTTTTGCCTCCTTACTAAATACCCAGTTCCAAGGCTCAGCTCTCAAGTGGCACATCCCATTCCAGATGAATGGGAATGTGGATCAAACACTGTGAAGCTTTCTTATGCAGACCTCTGTCCATCCTCTCCCCAGCCACAAGCTCTCCAGGTCAGCCTTGCAGGGATTCCCAGCCTACCCTACCCCCCCCCCCATCCTCTCCCTCCTGGGACCGGCTCCATGCCAGATCAGGGCTGTACAAGATCTGCAAAGCCACAGGAAGGATTCTGGTGGGGGCAGGCACAGCCCCAGACGCAGTGCCTGGAAGGAGAGGTTCACCTTAAGAGCAAACCTCAACTTTCTCTATTCCTCACATTCCCTTCCACAGAGCCCCGCAACCCTCTCCCCTAAATCCCATGGGAGCACAACTTCCAAGTCTTGGGAGTCACACGGAAAGGGGCACCGTGCTGATCTATGACCAAAGCCATGCTCTGGAAAGCTCTGTCCTGCAGCACCCTCACAAAACACAGATTTGTGCACAGAACATCCTTAGACATATCTGATCACCAGAGCCTTTAAAAATTATAGTCCCTCAAAAGCTTTTCTCTGTCCTCAAAGGATCATCTTTTTGTCCCTATAAGGCAGCTGACTGCAACAATCCAAGTGATCCTTTCTATAGGAAAATGGGTGAGACACTTACTGATTCTCTACTTACGCTTTTTCATTCTGTTCATAAAACCTGCTATAATTTTTAATAAAATCTCTGGCAGCTGATGAGCACACCTGACTAAGCCGTTACTCAATCATGCATTTCTAAGCATCATCCCATGTAAGTGTAAATTCAGTGGAAACAGAATTTTGAAGCCCCAGGTAAGTAAAACAGCACTGCCGCCGATGGGCGATGGAATGCAGTTTCTCTGCTAAAGAGCGCAGCGCCACATCTGGTTCCGGTTGCTAACGGTCCACAGTGGCCCACATCCGTGGCCATCTAATAGCCGCTTGGCCTTTGTCGGGCAGGAGAGTGTCCAGCTTGAGGCCCAACATCCAGTCTGCCGCAGGTCTCGGAATCCGCCCCTGGAACCCTCTGAGCTGGCTGACGCTGTGTCGCGGGCACACGGGGACTCCAGAGTCTCAGCCGGTGGGATAGAAGGAAACCACAGAGATCACAGGCTGGAGCTGCCTGGGATCGCCGACAGGAGAGATGAAACCATTTGTCCCAGGGTTCCAGGCACGTGGAGGGCGAGTGGCCAGGAAGGTCTGTGCAGGGAGAGGGCTAAGAAGTCTGGGGCTGGGAGCGCACACTCGGCCAGAAAGCCGGGGCTGGAACACCCTAGCTGCGCTGAACCTCTGTGTCCTCATCAGCAAAAAGGAGACAACAGTGGTACCTACCACTTAGGCTGGTTGGGAAGACTGAATGAGTTGGTATTTGTGACACCCTTAGAATAGAGCCCAGCGCCTTGCCAGTGCTACATGGTGGGATGAGTGGATAAAGAAAAGGCCCTTTTAAATATAACAGTGATTTTCAATTTTTCTCTAAAGGCAAAGAATTCTTTCTTTGATTATAAATTATTGATTATAATTACTGCTTTGATTATAAACTCTTTGATTATAAAATTATAGAATCTTACACCAAAGCCATATACACATACTTTATGCATGTTATATGCCTACATACATATATGTAAGAAAGATCTCTACAATTCTTACAAGTCAGATATACTGTATATGCCTGTACGGTACTAGCTGAGATTTCGCTCTGCTTTGCCAGACGAAGGCAAAGCTCGCCCAGTTATGACGCTGGCTCCGGGCCATCTCCGGGCTGAGGTCTGTTTGCAGAAAGCCTGGACCACTCTCTGCCAAGCTGGAATGTGCTGAGGATACAAGGCTGACCGGAGTGGTGCCGCATGGACCTTGACCTGACCAGCTCAGGAAAGTTCTGAAGGAGTGCCCACTTAGCCCATGCCTTCGAGCCTCTCTGGAGCTTCCATGGACACCAGTGAAGGATGTGGCTTCTGTACTGGAGCCTGTGAGCCAACATGGCAGACATATTGAAAGGATGGTTTACCTCATTTCTAAACACCACTGTCAAGGTCATAACTGACCACAGAACATGTCTGGGTCAGGCTTGAATCAGCCTGTCACCCCGAGTGAGGACACACTTAGGGTCAGGCAGTTGTCATGTAGGGTGTCTGAGGAATTTCCTGGCAGGCTTAGAAAAATAGCTCTGGGCGGGGGTTGGGGTGTAAAGGGCTTTGATCTCAGAGGTGGCCAACACAGTACCTTGAGGAAGTCATACATTCCTTCTTTCTCATTCTTTCTTGAATGCAATATAAACAGAAAAAAAAATTAAAATTTAAAGTTAAAAAATGAAAAAAAAAATCAAGGATTTTCTTTTTAAGAGCATACTTTCTCCCCCTAAGCCCCTTGACTATTGGTTTTGTTCGTTTCTTGTGGTGAAAGGTCATTACTTCGCATCTGACTTACTACAAATTCAGGATAATTCAGAAAGAAATGTGATTGGAATTCACTTCTGCATCACGCCCTGGAAAGAGACGATGCTAACCAAATGCAGGAAGTGCTTCTGGGTCCATACTTCACGTCACTGCTGGGGCTTTCACTGATTTCACTGGTAGGGCTTACGGACTGTGGTGGTCTGTGTTGCAGACCACCCAATATGAAAATAAACTCAGCCACTAATTCTTTCAGCACACAGCCAAGCCGAATGACACCAAAAGTTATGGCAGGCAGACCACCTTCACCATCGCAGAGAGGCAGTGTGTGTGTTGAATTGTACAGGGGTTGACTTGTTGCCTCGCCAGACCCACAAAGTCTGCGGACAAAGGTCACTCCCCAGAGGCAGCTGGAGTGCCTGGTCTGGAGTGAGTCCTTATCTTCTGTCATTAAGATGACCCATCCTCTTAGGAGGTGACAATCCATTTATTCAACTAAGAAAACTGTAAGTGCTAGAACCAAGGTAAAAACAGTCTCAATGGAACACCCAAGCAGGAAACTAATGTGTGAGACCTTCTCAGAAAAAATTTGGTTTAAAAACTGGGCCTTAAGGGAGAGGGAAAAATGCCCTCAGAATTTAAGACTTCTAGGTAGTTAAGGGAGAACGTTCTACATAGAAGAAACAGTAAATTTTTGTCATAGCGCGTGGCAGGTACTCAAGACATCTGTGTTGATCAGAAGTTAAAGGGCATATTCTTCTCTTATCACCAAGGGAAGCACCCAGTGTCCCAATGCTTAGGAAATTGGGAATGTCCATTGATAGTCAATATCTGAAAGAATATGACTCATTTAAACTTTCTCAGAAAAGCTTTCCAAAGTGCTATACATCAGGAGTAAAAACCTAATGCAGTGGTATCACTATAGATTTGACCTGAATACATGTCAGTGAAAGTAGACCCCAGAAAACATTTCATAACTATGCCATCAGCCCAATTTCAACAAGGCCCACGTGATCCAATATGGCGGCTCACCAGGTGCTCAAGGAAGGGAAAGAATAAAACATGGAGTCAGTCACTCCGGAAGCCAACACTGTAACTGCACTCCACGTAGGTCTCCTTGAGAACACCCGTTGGATGTCCTAAGAAAACTGGGAAACACAAGGATTTTACTTGAAAAAAACGAGAGAGAGAGAGAGAATATGAGAATATATCAATAAACCTTGTGTCGACGGGTAGGTTTAACACCTGAAGGAAAGGGTTGCATAACCCCTCGGATGTAAATAGCAGAGCCCTCCCTAAATAAAGGGGAACCAGCCCCATGATTCTTTGCCCAAAATTTGAAATGCACCCAAACAAAAAATTTCAAGATGCAGCAAGTATCACTTCACTCATTTTATATTATTCTTGAGTTCTGCACATCACCTTGTTTCCCTGTTCCGGCCAACCCCTGCCAAAATACACAGGGAAGCCTGTTCTCACGGTGCTGCGGGACCAGGAGCAGGAAGTTCCAGAAAGCCTTCTTATGAAATCAAAGCTCCATTTGCAAACCCAAGAGATTTAGATAAAGGTCATGTGGTGTCCTCAAGTGTTAGGTGCTTCACGGAAGTTCAGTTTTACACATTAAAGACTGAAGTGAGGGCGGTTCCCAGGGGCCTCCTCTGGGCACAGCCCTGGATTCCCCCGACCCGCTCCCTCCGGCAGCAGCAGCCCGGCATCACTACGGTCCTAAAGTGACCCACAACTTGGCCTCCCCAGAACTCAACGACCAAATTCTCAACTCACAGGACTTCTTGCCTACATGACGCTTTCATTTTAAAAGAGAGGTTGAGTGTGACAAACAGCGTCACACAGATAATAAAGACATGAATGTTGGGGCACCGGGGCAGCTCAGTCAGTTAAGCCTCTGACTCTGGCTTCCGGCACAGGTCACGGTATCAGGATCACAGGATCGAGCCCCATGTCCAGGCTCTGGACTCAGCAGGGAATCTGCTGGAGATTCTCTCTCCCCTTCTCCTTCTACCTCTTCCTAGCCCCCTCCTCTCTCAAATAAATAAATAAATCTTAAGGGGGAAAAAAGGTGAATAAAAACATGAACGTTTTTGAGCCCTTAGCCCGTCGGCAACCTTGGACGTTGGCCAAGACAATGCCACACATAGATTCGATGCTCATATCACCGTCCGAGGCTACCACGATCATTACTGCCACTTTGAAAACAAGGAAACTGAAGAATGAAGAGGTTACAAATAACGGCTAAAAATACATAGTGGAGAAGCCAGACTTCAAAGCCCATTATCGGGTGACCGCCCGCCCACTTAGCCCCCAGCAGAGGAAGAGCGAGCTCGTACTCAGAGGGCAACTTGCAGGTGCATCGAGTCTGTGTCCGACCCTGTCCACACTGACACAGCCGTGACGGGTGAAGTCCATTCCAGGAAGCCGCAGAGACACCACTGTTTTTGTTTTGTTTTATTTCATCATGCTCATTACACCATGCCATCAGGAAAGATTCAATAATCATAAAAACAACTTTCCCACAAGACGAAGTTTGGAAGCTTCCTGGTTAGCAGGCAAGATTACAGATGGCCCCTGTGTCCCAAGTTCCCCCTGACTCGCTGGGACTCGCTTCTATCACAGGCCCCCGGCTGACCACCCCCCATCCCATGTCCATGTGAGTGAGCTCCACCCGCCAGCCAGCAGGGGTTCTCTGATGGTGGCACCGAAGGCTTTTTTCCTAACCATTAGCACTCCAGCAGAAGCACCTAAAATGGGATTACCCAGAGTATCAACACATGAAGAAGATTTCCCATGTTTTTGGACCTGAAACATAAGGCTCCATTTTTCCAGGCCACCGCGTTCTCTCGCAGGATCCAGCATACGATGACCTGGTGTCATTTTGAGGAACTATGTGCGGGAGAGCCCGGGAAATCTGGCCCCGTATCCTGGCCAGGAGCATGGATCGCTTCCCAGCCTCAGGACATACCCCGAATAGGTACAGGGTCCCAGGACCGAAAACCCGCAGAGCTGATAGGCCTGCAGGCAGGGAGAGTTGAAGGCAGCAGCTCTGTCCTCCCTTCCCAAACTCTTGCCACCATGACACGACAGCACAAGACGGCTGCGGCTCGCTGGGGGAGACAAGATCATGAATCTGGAACAATGGGATGGAATGGGGTTTGTAGTCCATCTGGAATCTTCAGGCGTCTTTTTCTACATTTGTCTTAATCATCAGTGTTTATGTCGTGGAGGGCTTCTTGACGCCTCTTTGCTTCTTGAACTTTGTCATATTCATGTGCAGGTTGTTAGAGCTCCTAACAGGACTGAGGGGGTATCTTCTTGGCCCTAGGGCTTTCTTGAAGTTTTCTTTTTTTTTTTTTAAAGATTTTATGTCTTCATTTGAGACAGAGAGAAGGGGAGAGACAGAGGGAGAGTGAGAAGCAGACTCGCCGCGGAGCCGGGAGTCCGACGTGGAGCTTGATCCCAGGACCTGGAGATCATGACCTGAGCCAAAGGCAGAGGCTTAACCATCTGAGCCACCCAGGTGCCCCTCTTAAAATTCTTTTAGAAAAAAATCCCAAAGCTCCTCAAATCCTTTAAAATAGCTCCTTATCAGATGTTTAAAGGACATACACACACCCATAAGCTGCCATAGTTGGTCTGCTTCTGTCCGCACACCTCAGGTGACCGGGCTGGTATCTGGGAGGATCTCATCCTTTACAGAGTCAGAACTGGCCTCCGATAGCTTCTGCCCATTTATCCTGGTTTTATCCTTTGGTACCATAGTAAATAAAGAAGTTTGGTCCTTCTGTCAAGATGACGGCTCTTGCTCTCTGTCTTCCCTGATGAAGCCAGTCCAGCTGGCTTCAGAAGACATCTGTGCTTCAAATCAGAGGGACAGTTTTCTAAATAAACTATTGAGGAAGGAAAAGCTCTCATGTATCTACCACAAATCACTCACCCTATTCCTCTATAGAATCCAGAATACCAAGACTTGCCAGGGTCTTATCTTCTTGTGTTTCTGTTTAAATTCTTCTTTAACCCATCAGTGAATTCCTTAGAAGCCTGGAATGTCAGAGCGAGGAGAGATTATAGAGCCCATCTTGCAGGGAGGGGACACTGAGACACACACAGCAAATGTCTTGTCCTAAGTCAGGAGTCAGCAACGCTGGAAACAGAATCCAGGCCCTCAGCTCCCAGACCCAGGCTCTCTCTACACCTCCTATTGCCTTCTCATCGATAAAAATAGCATGGGTCCAGAACTGTATATGGCATCGGGTATAGAATTTTCTTCTGTACCTATGATGACCATATTTCCTGAACCAAAAGCAGGGACACATTCACAAGTATGAATGAGCTTGGGGAGGCCATGCAGAATATTTGACATTGGAATTCTTCCCCCAAAAGACTGGGATATGTACTCATACTGTAGGAATAAGAGGAAAAAAACTATACCTTCCCTATATTCCTCAAAGGATTGGTATAGGAGTAAGATACATATGAAAGAAGGGGAAATAAAACTTGAAGCAAGTGATATTTCCCATATCCAGCAGCTCAGCTGCTCTTCTCACTCAGTCCTGGCACCCAGAACAGTCTCCTCCTATCCATCCATTTTCACATTCCGATTGTAGGATTTAGATCAAATGCCAGAGAGGTTTTTGAGTTAATGCGACCTGGATTCAAATCTTAGTTCTGCCCTTTAGTGGTTAATATGACCTGGGACACATTCCCTCTCTGAGCCTTGGCTTTCTCATCTATAAAATGGAGATGGTAACTATTGCTTAAGAATTAAACTAGCAGGAACCTGGGTGGCTCCGTTGGTTAAGCAACTGCCTTCGACTAGGATCTTGATCCCGGAGTCCTGGGATCAAGTCCCACATCAGGCTCCCGGCTCGGCATGGAGTCTGCTTCTCTCTCTGACCTTCTCCCTTCTCATGTTCTTACTCTATCTCTATCATATAAATAAATAAATAAATAATCTTTAAAAAAAAAAAGAATTAAACTAGAAAATCCAAAATTCATTGATTCTATATTGTGACTCCCTTCAGTGAATTGCATTCCTACTTAGTTAGCGACCAATACACAAATCAGACCAGAATGGGGATGGCTATTTTCTCAGCTGCACAGTTGTAATTTTGGTTCAGTCCCTGCCTTCAGATAGTCTCCCCCTTGGACAGATAGTACCATCTGAGTCAGCATGGTAAGGAGAAGGGTAGGCAGAAAGTAATAGGAAAAATTTGAATGAGTGGGAAAAAAAAACTGAATAAAAAAGTTCAACTCTGTAGCCCCAATGCCTACCACATAGTAGGCACTTAATGTTTCTTATAGTCACTGAATAAAAACTAAAAATTAAATGTAAAATGCCAAAGGGGGAGACAGGGGTGGGGAGGAGGCAGGAGGACCCAGGGAAGACGAGGCAATCGAGCTGCAGTTTTAAGGCTAAGTGAGCCAAATCCATTAGGATGGTTGGGACAGAATGAGGAGGCAGGGGGAGTCGCAGGGATGAGTCCTAGAAACGTCTGCATACAAGGGTAAGGGAGGATAAAGAACACATACACAGGCTTCGTGAATGTGTAATCTACACATTCCCGCTGGGCCTTGTGGTCAGAAGGGCACCATGCTTGGTTTAATGCTTTGCTGTCGCCGTCTTGCAATTCTTTTTTGTTGTTGTTGTTTTTAAAGATTTTATTTATTTATTTGACAGACAGAGATCGCAAGTAGGCAGAGAGGCAGGCAGAGAGGCAGGCAGAGAGAGAGGGGGAAGCAGGTTCCCTGCTGAACAGAGAGTCCGATGTGGGGTCCCCGGGATGATGACCTGAGCCGAAGGCAGAGGCTTTAACCCACTGAGCCACCCAGGCGCCCTGCAATTCTTAATACCTTTTGAGTAACGGGTCCCACATCATCCTTTTACACTGAACCCTGTAGATTATGTAGATGGCTCTGAATATACAACAGCGTTTTCACCACTAATAGTAGGTCAGAAAACCTACTCATTCAGATGTCTGAGATGCTGATCAGCCTCCTCAGCCCCAGCTTGAGTAACTGATTGAAGGAATGCCCAGAAATGAAGCCTTCAGCTATGAAGAGGAGAAAGATCATGGACAAGCAGGGGAAAAAGCAACTTGAATCGGATTTGCCTGGAGAGCCCCCTTTATGCAAGAAAGCGGTTTATACCAGGTGACAACTAAACTATTTACTATAAGCCAGGGATAAAGCAGAAATCCCCGTCATGGGATAAAAGCCACAGGGTCAGTTTACTAGCGACATTCCAAGCAGTATTAAAAGGAAGCTCACTCACATGCACAGGATCCAAGGGGTTAACTTTTTTTTTTTTTTTTTTTTTTTTTACCTACAGAACAGTAGGGTCGCAAAGAAGTTTTACATTGAACAAAACATATATATACAATATGACAGCAAGGGAGGCCAGCTTTCAAGTCTCTGTGTAAACATCACGGCTGGCTTTGGAGTTCTGGAACTCTTACTCCCAAAAACCTTATATTTTATTTTCAAATGGCATCCCCCCCTGCCAAGAAGTTACATTTTTTCCCCCTTCTTTAAATAAGCAGCAAGGGTAATGGCATGATGAACAAATTTCATTTCTTCTGTTCAGCTTTTTCCATCCCGAGCACGGCCTCCGCGAGGCCAGATGGCACCGAGGCAATTGCTAGTAAGTCAATACATCTGGCGACATTCCTGAAATGACAGCTCTGACGGAGCAAGGCCCAGCTCCTACACAAAGGCTCTTTCAGAACATTTCCACTGGTACTTGTCTGCTATAAGCAGAACCTAATGTGTGAAAACAAAATAAAAGCGAGCCCTTTCACCGCCCGTTTCGTTTTCGCTGCTTTCATTAATGCAACGCTCTGCCTGCCCTACTTGTGCACCTCGACCTGAAACCAACAGGCATTCTGCGCCTGGTGCGGAAAGCCTGCACCATGCGTGGCCTCCGCAAGGCTGACTGCGCTGGAATTGCTGAACGTTCCAAGCAGACTATGATAACCTCACTGGTCTTCGCGCTATAAGCTTGAAGTTCAGTTGGGGAATTATCTGTGGAGAAGAACTATGAAAGACGGGAGCTTGGGAAGGAACCGGAACCTGTCCCCCATGCCAATCTTTCATGAGAGCATATGAGTTGGGCTTTGGGACAGCCCTGGGACCTTTGGCAGACAACAATCTGTTAGGGAGCTGCTAACAAGAACTGGGGCAATATGGCTGGGGAGTGAGGAAAGAGGTCTGCTGGAATCTAGGAGTGTGTAAAACTTACAGTCACTTCCTGAAAACCATTCAGCCAAGTCTACCCCATTCAACCTACTTTCAGCACCACCTTCAAGTAAGGCCTCAACCTGGTAAGGAAGGGGTCATCTGGTCTACCTCTTTAGCCAACCATTTTCATCATTTCATTCAAGTAAATTTTTGAGTGCCAAGTAGGTGTTAGACTCCAGGATATGGTAACAAGCAAGATAGACATGGCTTCTATTCTTGGAAGTTTAGGGTCTACTAGGAGACAAGTGATAAACAAGAAAACATAGTAATATACTAGATCATCCTGGTAGGGATAAGTATAATGAAGATAAGTATAATGTAAGACAAGTATAATGAAGATAAGTATAATGAAGAAAATAGATATAATAGTGAATAGGATAGTAAGGTAGGTGGTTTTGGATAGGAAAGTCAAGGAAGGCCTCACACGTGAGCCTAAAGGATAATTAGGAGCCAGCCAGCAATGCAAAGATCCAAGCAAAGAACCATTCAGGCTGAACTGTTTGCCTCAAGCAGAAACCGTAAAGAGGGAATGATCTGGGCTCAAAGAACAGGGAGACATAATGAACCAGAGAAGACAGCTAGACAAGATGTCAAAGAAGCTAATGGCTTTGTTGGCCATGGAAAGGAGTTTAGATGTTCCTCTAGGTCAGTGTTTCTCAACAGGAGGTTATTCTGTCCCCCATAAAACATCTGGCAATATCTGGAGACAATCTTGGTTCTCACAGTTGTGGGGTGGAGGAGCGGTTGATGCCTCTGGCATCTAGTAGATAGAGACCAGAAATATTGCTAAACATCCTACAATATGCAGGACGGCCCCCACAACAAAAAATTCTCTGGCCCAAAATGTCAGTAGTGCTGATGTTTGGAAACCCTGCTATGGGTGTAGTGGGAAAGCAATGGGAAGATTCCATCAGAAAAGAGGCATGCTATTACACAAAGAACATTCTGGAAAGCAAAATGTGACATGAAATTCATCACCAGTCACCTTGAAATGTTAACTTGTTGAAGCGAACATTTGTTCTTATTCTGGAAGAAAGCCTATAAACATCTTGGTGCCACGTCCCCCCTCCCAAACAGTCCCAAGCATAGGCATCACCGAAGACCAAACTTCCTGGGGCGGCAGCCAGCTTGGCGTCACTTCATTTCTTGGCCGCACTGGCCATGTTCCTCTGGCAAATGTGGATGGGCTCTCAATTCTAAGTGACATTTGAGCTCCACACAGGTTGTCTAAAACTGCTGAAAATGCAAATGGCCAAGATGAGTACTCTTTCAGGTTTACAACTTGGTTCTGGGGATGGAATCAGATGCCCTGGTAATAATTCACTGGCAGGAAGTCTGTCTCCAGGGTTGAAAGGGGAGTTAAAAACTCTGCCAATGGCCAGCCACTTTGCAAAGGGCAGCAAGAATCCCTCTGAAATGTAGTCAACACCAATGATGTTCCATTCCTTTCTTCATTTAGATGAATGATTTAGAATCATTCAACATCACCAAGACCTATTAATCAACTGAGGTGAAGATAATAAATGGCATTTTCCATCATGCTATGTGAATTTCACTCTCTGGCTATTAATTTCCTACCAGATCCTTCTAAGCTAACTCGACTCTGCTCTACCTCGTTTAGTCCTTATTTCCTCCATCATAAAATATGGAAAACATGTCCTTCACATACTTGCTGATATATTGGTACACAGCCATTGCTTAATCACTTTGTCTTCAATAGTCTTTCACCCACAACTAGATTATAAATTCTGTGGAAATAGAAACAGTATCTGGCCATCACTGAAATGCTTTCTATCGAGTTGTGTTCCCCATACCATCCCCTTTCCTCCAGTTTTGCAGTGAAAGGGTTAAACTCTTTGTATAATCCAGATTTGTTCGGTTAATATGAAGCACTTTCCTCTTTGAAGTCAAACACTGGAAGAATTTACTAAAGCGTGTGGGGTATTTAGCATCTTAGCAATAAATGAAAAACATATTCAAAACTCCCAACAATTAGACATTTGGACTAGGGGTCCAGCAACACTGAAGCTATGGTGTAAAAATACGAGCATACGTACATTGCATTTGACAGTAAGTAAGGATGCTATTTGAAAGTCAAGAATGCAAGATTTGTAATGTTTCTGTTCAAGTTTTGCTAAACGCTGGTTTCCTCAACACATTCCATCCATTTCGCAGAAATATTTAAGGTTATTTTTGAATGCCACCACACTCCCTGTCTGAAGTGTGCAAACTATGGCAGAACTATTTGAGAACAATTTGTGAATAAGATGTGCTTCCTTATACATTCTCCACACCCGAGTTCCAGCTCCATAGACAACCTCACACAGGCACACTGGCATGTGCCATGTACAAGGCTGTCTCCTATAGCTCTGCCTGAGTGGAAACCATCAAACTATCCCTCAGGAAGCATACAAGTAAATAAACTATGTTTTAATCATATAATGGAATTCCATTCAGCAATTAAAATGAGTAAGATTTATGTCTATCAACACCATTCAGATAAAATTTTAAAAATTTAAAGCACATATTTATTGTTACAGATACGTACACACATGGTTTAGAACAGACACAAGAATGACCTACATCCAGTCCAAGACATAACTTTAGTCTGGAGGCATGAATAGTATTGGCCATATTAACACATGTATATAATGTGTCAGCAGGGAGGGTATAGGTGGAGAAAGGTCCAAACTTCAGCTACATCTGTGACATGTTCTTTCTTTCATTCTTTTTAATGGGATCTGAAACTAATTTGATAATATTTACTTTTGATGTTGGCATGGAAGTAACTGTGTTATATTTTCCTATGCTCTTTTATCTTTTGAAAGGAATAAGAAAGTTTGCAAATGTTTCAAAACTCCAACTAAAGCCAAGTTCGAAAGTTGTTTTCCCATCCTAGAGCAAAGACTGTCTCTACTGACTAGAATGTCTGCTTTCCTAGTCCCCTCAGCCCCAGATTCCATCACTGACCATATTTACCCCAGCCCACCAGTACTACCTGAAAACTAATCCAGAAAATTCCATCATCAATTCCAAACATGCTTAGCCAACAAAATAAGTGCCTCATGGGAGTGGGGTCTGAGAAAACACAAAACCTCAGCTCCCTTTTGACTTTTTAAAAAAAACAGAGCGAGGAAAAACTCCCTCCTAAGATATAAAACCGTGGTCTGGACATTGCGGTAAACAATCACCCCACCTGGCCTCAGGGCTTTGCCTTCATAAGCATGTGAACCACTTGTCAGCTACAGATGGTCACATAACTATCCTCTATAATAAGTGGGAAAACTGAGGCAAAGAAAGGTTAAGTCATTTGTCCAGGGTCACACAGCTGGTGATAGCAGCAAAATCCTATTGACGATCCTATCGGGATGTCAGCCGCAAAATCCTTCATCCCTCCCATTCCCTGAGCTATAACCAAACAGGATGAGCTGTTGACCAGGTTCTTTACATTTCAGTCTATCGGGGAATTGCAGAAAGTTAGCCAAAACTCAGGGTTTGAGTTTGAGCATACAGACACTCACCTGTCTGTCCCACTAGTGTCTGGTGCATTTTCCTCACAATCCACTCCACACTTGGATCTAGACTGACACGGGTTAGGTTCTGTGGCTCGGAGCAGGGCTGGACACAGGCCAACTCCACTCCGAAGCACCTGGAAGGGTAGCAGAGACAACGACAGGGAGAGAAGGGGTTCCAACTTTTAGTCCAGATGATGCCAATTTTTACACCTATAACCCGCTGGAACGGCCCCAGTAGTAGCCATATCACATCCGAATACCGTGGCTCCACATGAGGACCGGATAAGGAACCAAACCTGGGCTGCACCACACTTTGGTCTTAAAGACAGTAAGAACAGATACCATTCATTGGGTCACAGATAGGTCTCAGGCACTGGACCCGGTATATCCCTGACCTTACCTCCTTTAATCACAGAAATCCTGCAAGTTTGCCATCATTCTCTTCATGTCACAGATGAAAAATTGCAGCTCAGAAGTTTAAATAATTTGCAGAGCCTCACAGTGGCAGAGCGGGGCTTCAAACCAGTTGCTCTAATTCCAAATCCATGCTCCTTCCCCCATGCCTAACTGCCTCTTCTCTATGAGATAGAGGGTTAAATAGTAACCCCCCCAACACACACAAAAAGATAAGTCCAAATCCCAACTCCTGGTACCTACGAATATGACCTTATTTGGAAACAGTCTTTGCAGCTATAATTAAGTTCAGGATCTCCGGATGAGCTCACACCAGATTTAGGGTGTCCAAATGCAATAGACTAACTCCAGAGACTGGTGTCCCTATACAAGAAATGAGAGGGAGATCTGACAGACACAGGGGAGGCAGCCATGTGATGACAGAAACAGATTGGGGGGGCGGGGGTGCTGCTGCTACAAGCCAAGAACACCAGGGGCCACCAGAAGCTGTGAGAGAAGCAGGCAACAGAGTCTCCCTAGGAGCCTCCATAAGGAGCCAGTATGCCAACACCTTGATTGTGGGTTTCTGGGCCTTAAAACTGTGAGAGCATGAATTTCTATGGCCTGAAAATATCAAACTTGTTGTGATCTGTTGCAGCAGCCCCAGTAAACTGACACGAAACTGTTAGAGCCTGGAACCTTGTACATTTCATCACAAAATCCTGAGAACAACCACTGAAAGCAGCTTCCCACCTGGACACTAAGTCCCAGCTGGGTCTTCGTAAGAACGCCAATAAGTTTGCTCTGTAGACTCAGGAAGGCAAGGGAGAGCAGGACAGAAAGTGTGCATTTCTCAAAGGCTTACAATTACTGCGCAAGAGAGTTACATGTAGGTTACACATTGGTGTAGTTTGAGACTGGGTTTCCAAGGACCAGACAGCTGGCACAGGGAGAGTCTGGCTTAGGAGCCTGTCTGCTAAGGTGCAAAGCCAGCAGGTACCGATCTCTGCCCCACACTGAAAGATGGGGAGATACATTGATTCGCAAGCATTACAACACGTTTCCCTCATGCCACATTCTGAAATTTTCAGTCCTCTTTGCAGTACTTTCAGACAGCTTTTGAATTCCAGCAAATCCACATGATTAAACATCATGGCTTTGTGGTGAGCTCCATGCTGTCAAAAGAAAGAAAATGCAAGAGAAGTCTGATTCCCGTGGTGGGACTGAATGGCCCACTTGGAATTAGCTCCTAAGAAAACAGTTCAAGTCACCCCAAGCTCTTCTTCCACTATGGCCTGAGTAATCTCCACAATGACAGTCATTATCCCTTTGTGGAATAAGGGCCTTGTGGGGCCAGCCTGCTTGAGCAAGTCAACAGAAATGGGCTCAGCGGTGACCACTGCCACTTGTAACAGCAGATTACATTTCCATAGTCTAAACACTTGGAAAATTAGTGTCTTCTTGACATTTTCTTGCATCCTTAATGAGGTGTGTGGTCTTTAAGGGAGGGAATCTTTAATGATTATCAAGCTATGGACAATGCTTTTGCACCCAAAATAGACCTAGGGTGAGGTTTTCCACATGAGACCAAAAAGCTCATGTTTTTGATCAAACATATTATCAAAAAATATTTGCTTACATCTGAAAAATTGTTATCAAAAAATATTTCACTTACATCCCATAAATCCAGAGATGCAATGCATTTCCCTGAAACTCCTTAAAAACTAAATCTTCTGTATCAAATGTTAAATGGATCCTTGTAGTAAATGTGTGTGGTTTTCTAGAATGCTCTGCATGGATTAGGACACATCTAGAGCTCCTCCTTGTTCTACAGCCCTTAAGGCTTGCACAGTTGCCATGAGTGGCCCAATTCTCTAAATTCTATTTAGAGCCCAGAGCCCTCCTTCTCAGGGCCCTCCAGCAACCCCACATAAACCTCTGCTGAATCCGCCTTCCCACCATCTTGAATCCACCAAAAGGGTATGGTTTATCTGATGAACGCCGAGAGCAGTGATGGCGGACTACTTCTCCATCCCCATTCCCACACTCCAAAGTTCAGAGAACGGCTTGGACTGGCTGGATTCCAAAGGATCTTAACCTGAATTCACAGAATTCACAGGGTCTATGAACTCAGATGGAAAAAACAGTACATGCCTATCTTCCCTGACCTCTAACTGAAATTTGGCATTTCTTGTCATCACGAAGGTTGGCAACACACCATTTAATATTAGTTAAGATGAGATATCAAAATTATTCCCCATCACCTTGAAGTTGTTGCAAGTCTCAAAATGTTATTTATACTCATCACTATTGCAAAATTACATTAATGAGTAGACCTGCCTCTAGTTCTTATCACTCAGTGTCTTAGTTATAAGTACATATTTTGGGCTCTGGGGTGGCTCAGTCGGTTAAGCGTCTGCCTTCAGCTCAGGTCATGATCCCAGGATCCTGGGATCGAGTCCCGCATCGCTGAGCAAGGAGCCCACTTCTCCTTCTCCCTCTGCTGCTGCCTCCCTCCCTCCCCACTTGTGCTTTCTTACTTTTGCTTTCTCTCAAATAAATAAAACATTTTTTTAAAAAAGAGATTAAAGTACGTATATTATTTTAATGATTTTAGTAATTTTACTTTGGTATAGTTTCCTTCAGAATTGTATGCATTTTGTTTCACACACTTAACAACTTTATTCTAAGGCTGCCAAAGGGGGGGGGTTCATGCACAAAACTAGGAACACCCTCACCAAACAGACCTTTAAGCCCCTCAGCAGTGCAGGTATCATGCACTTTTTAGGACCCCTGCTTTGTCCCACTGGCTTCTCTGGGAAAAGCATTTCTCCCTGACCCCTCCTTTGCTCTCAGACTCACCCTGTACCTCTGCAGAATCCCTTGCCTAGCCAGTAAGACATGCTGCACTGCCTCCCCATCTCCTGACCCCACAATGATTCTTGCATTCTGCTCTCTATTGTTTGTAGCATTAAAAAAAAAAAATCTCATTTTTTTTGTTTTCCAAATATAAAATATTGAATGTGCTTTTTTAAATACTTTTAAAGATTTTGAGATAGAGAGAAAAGGCATGAACAGGGAGAGGGGCAGAGGGAGAAGCAGACGCCCCACTGACCCTGGAGCCCAATGTGGGGCTCCATCCTAGGACCCTGGGATCATGACCTGAGCTGAAGGCAGATGCTTAATGACTGAGCCACGCAGGTGTCCCGAATGTGCTTTTTTAGAACTGTGCCGGCCTCTGCCTCCTAGAGAATCTGGTATAGCCTCCTGTCCCTATTATCTTCAGGTCCTTCGAAACCTACCATGCCCCCCCCCACCTCAGGGGGCCCCTTCTGGTCTCCGTTCTGCTTCCCCTGCAGGCCTCCAAGACGCCCACCACAGCCACCTCAGAGCATCCCCCACCCCCAAGCTCTATCACCCCAGGTTAAACCTCCCTGCCGCCCGTGCACTTGTCATCCCATAATGTCACTCGAATACCCCTACAGAGTAGAGACTGCTCCTGCTGGGAGGAAGGCGTTCTGAAGGTCACATAGCATCACCCTCGCTGTGCACCCACACTTTCCCATATCTGCTTCCCAGAGGCCAGACCCAACATCCTCTCTGCCTTTTCCACCTGAGCCTCAAGCTCCCCACACACTGACTGTCGAAGTTACATCTTCCTCTGAAACCTGACTTCCATCTCCACTATTCCAAAAAGACTTTCCCCCAGCTCCTGGTTGGAATGAATCACTCCTTCCCCCAAACCCCCTTCCGGTTTGGGCATACCTTCCTTCCAGCACCTCTAAGTCTGTCTGTCTTCATACACCAGAATCACAACAGAAGTCAAATACCTCAGCTCTGGGCAGCGAACAGAAAGTACATGTATGAATTCACAAGAAAAAGAACAAGACAGGGCAGGGAATCCGCCTGCTGGTCCACTCACCAGGCATGTACGTCCCGGGGGGTGGTGGGGGAGGCGCACACATCTGCAGCTCATACACGCGTGCCTTTGGTCCTGTGGGCATCTGCCCTCTCCGGAATCATCCTCACATTTAAGGACCTGTGCCTTCACAAGCACACGGCCCCAGACACAGGCCAGCTTCCCTAGCCGGGGCGTAAATGTCAGAACGGAATCATCTCTGAAGCTAGAGATGCAGGCTGAGGGGGACTTGTTAAAATGACACATATCTCTGTCATGCTTTGACTTTGTGCAGTTTTTGTCCGCGGACTAACTTTAAAACCTCACCCGCTTCTGTAATGTGGCTCCCTGTCTTGTCAATCTGCTTCCTCCCCTTGACTCGGTCCTGAGAGCACAGCAATGTGTCTGTCATTCACCCATCCGTGTGTCCCATGTAGGACTCAGCACCAAACTGAACAAACGGATCAAAGATATAAACATTATCCATTGAATAAACCATAGTATTGTTTAACTCCTCCTTTCTGAACATGAATATTGACCTAAAAATACTCTGGATGATAGACATTCTGATCAACAAAACTATCAGCTTTTTAGAATTCCCACCACTGACACTGAACTTTTTTTCCCCAGAATTCTAGGAAGAATTACAATTTCTTTTTTTTCTTAAAACAATGAGATGTGATTTCATATCTGTATTTTTTTATTATTATTATTATTTTTTTTTTTGACAGAGATCACAAGCAGGCAGAGAAGCAGGCAGAGAGAGAGGGGGAAGAAGGCTCACCGCTGAGCAGAGAGCCGGATGTGGGGCTCGATCCCAGGACCCTGGGATCATGACCTGAGCCGAAGGCAGAGGCTTTAACCCACTGAGCCACCCAGGCGCCCCAAGAATTACAATTTCTTGATAAGCACACTGATCAAGTCTGGTCCTGATGCTTCAAAGGAAGTTTGAATTTATTTTCAAGTGACGTTCTCCTCCACCTGCCGCCTACCTTTAAAATGGCAGGTCCTCATTCATCCCAAGCCTCTGGTCTAAAAGAAAAGCACACCAAATAACAATTACAATGAAATATCACTACATTAATTGCAAAAGGAAATGAGCTTTAAACAAAGTAAGTGCTGGAGGCCATGAGTCTTCCTGCTGGGTTCTTAGCATTTCAAAGGACAAAATAGAAAATTGGAAAAGATCGATATCAAGGCAACAGTCTTTGCAATAGTAATAAATAAAGATGTCTTTCAAGGCCCATTAACCACTAATCACATCTTGGATCAAAACTAGTAGAAGAGCTCCAGGACTGTTTGAAGGAGCTGCCATTGCGCTCATCCTAGGAATAAGATGGGGGCCGTCCTGGGTTTGCTTCATGTTGGGAAAACCTCCATTGTTTTGGCTGCTGGTTGGGGAGGTTTGGCGCATCTGTAGAGGGTTGAAACATGGGCTCCACAGTGTGGACTGGGTAGCTTCTTCCAACCTGCAATTACACGGTTCATAATAGTATAGACTCCATGGAGAGCAACAACAAAGGGAAACAGGATAGATGTCATTCCTGAAAAGAGCTTGCTGGCCACCCCAGTATGGATTACATAGTTGAGTTACACCTTCTATGGGGTTGTGTTTCACAGACTTGAGCCACAGCCTCAAGCCTTATGGGTAAAGACTTTTTCAACTTTGGGGATTTAAAAACAAAACAAGAAAACAAAAAGAAACCTACACAGAGAAAAGTTATGCCTCTAGGGAAGGGTCCTCCAGACTCAAGACAACCATTCGGTCTGTCCCAATGGCTGAAGCTGTTCAACAAACACATCCACAATCTTGCTTTCTGGTGTGATCTAGCCTGGCTCCTTGGTGTGGTCATGAATTGGCACATCTGCCTCCCATGGGAGCCTGTTAGAAATGCAGAATCTCGGGGTGCCTGGGTGACTCAGTCAGTTAAGCGTCTGCCTGCATCTCAGGTCCATGATCCCAGGGTCCTGGGATCGAGCCCCGCAACGGGCTCCCAGCTCGGGGGAGAGCCTGCTTCTCCCCACTCCCTCTGCTGCTCCCCCTGCTTGTGCTCACTCACAAGCAGGGGGAGCTTGTCTCTCTGTCAAATAAATAAATAAAATCTTTTAAAAAAATACAGAGTCTCAGAGCTCCCCTCTCCCCTGATCCAGATCTACTAAGTCACAATCTGCATGTTGACAAGATTCCTTAGTAATTTGTAGACACATCAAATTTGCAAAACGTGACACAGAATAGCTAACCTCACCGCTGCTTGCATATAACAATCACCGGAGAAGTCCTGGTGGTCATTGTTTAGTACTGTTGCCCAGGCTCTAATCCCAGAGGCTCTTGCTGGACTTGGGAAGGTATAGGCATCAGTTAAAATGCACGTACGTGTGCGCACACAAACACACACACCCTCTGCCTGGAAGATAAGTCTGGACAAATAGTTGCCGAATGAACCAAACGAATGCCTAATTGAACAATGCATTTAGTCACTGAAACTGTACCTTTGTCTGGCTTCCCTAATTTGATGAGGGAGAAAGCAGAAAATGATCATGAGATTGAGAAGGGCTTTAAAGAACACTAGCTTTCAAGTGCTGAGATAAAAAAAAAAATGTTTTAAGAAAGAAAAGCTCAACATAATTCTCAGATTTATAACCCCAGTCTTAGAGACTGAAAGTTTTTTTTTAATCTTTAAATCTTCCCTGTCTCAAGACAACTAATTACTGCCACACCCCACCCCGACCCCTTGCCTCAGTTTCTTGGCCACACAGAGGAGAACTTATTCATCTACACCTCGGAACAAGTCCTACCAAAAGCCTCATGTGCCTTCTGGTTCAGGCAATTGTGGCCCGTTGGGGCTTGATGTCAGGCCTTGTACGTTCTCGACAAATGAACATCTGTGGATTGTATGCGACTGCTCACTGGGCATGTGAGAACTTGGTGTAGAAATTAGCTATAAATAATTGGGAGTGTGCTTCGGCTGGCTGGCAAGGCTGTCGCTTGGATCCCATGGAATTGGGCAAACCTTCCGATCAATGGCCTAATCCACTCCGTTGATGCTCTGAGAATCTAAACTGGCATTAAAGAGGGCTAGTCTTGGCAGAGGAAAAAGCTTTCTACCTATGATCCAAGCCTAGATGCAATTAAAAAAAAAAAAAAGGACAGATTTGGATAAATACAAGTTAAAAAAAGTGTTTATGGTCTTATGTGTTATGCAAAGTCATCTGATGAACTGAGAGAAAACCCAATATAGGGCATCGACCAGGGCTCATATTCTTCTGCATAAAGACCTCTCAAAATCTGTGGGGCAAAGGAATAAAACGCAATAGGAAAACAAGGGGAAAGACATGAACAGACAACTTACAAAAAAGATAGAACAATGATCTGAAAATGAAAAAATGTTCAAACTCACTCATAATTGGAGAAACTCAAATTAAAACGTTCCTGAGATACCATTTCTCACCTGTCAGACTGGCAAAAATTTCAAAATATGGCCACAGACCCCAGAGAGGAGGCTGTGGGAAGATCAGCACCCTCCTACACTTGTGGTGGGATGTAAATTGGTAGGACTCTGCTGGAAGGAAATTCGGCAACACCTAACGAAACTGCCTATGCGCTTCCCTTTCTACCCAGCAGTCCCACTGCTAGCAATGCACCTCGAAGATACACTTCCAACAGTATAAAAATGCATTTTAACAAAGAATACATGTGTATAAGGGTATGCATTGTGGTATCATCTGTAATCACAAAATATCGGAAGCAACCTAAATGCTTACACACAGGAGAGCAGTTGAGTAGACTTGGTACATCCCTTCACTGGAGTGTTATGCAGCTATTAAAAAAAAAAAAAATGAAGGCAGGGACACCTGGGTGGCTCAGTTCGTTAAGCATCCGACTCTTGATTTTGGTCATGATCTCAGGGTCATGAGATTGGGCCCCATATCAGGTTCAGCACTAAGGGCTGAGTTTGCTTAAGATTCTCTCCATCTTCCTCCACCCCCTCCCACTTGCGTGCATTCACTCTCTCTTAAAAAACAACAACAAAGACTGGAAGAGATTATGCTGAGCGAAATAAGTCAAGCAGAGAGAGTCAAGTATCATATGGTCTCACTTATTTGTGGAGCATAACAAAGAACATGGAGGACATGGGGAGATGGAGAGGAGAAGGGAGTTGAGGGAAACTGGAAGGGGAGATGAACCATGAGAGACTATGGACTCTGAAAAACAACTAGAGGGTTTTGAAGGGGCGGGGGGGCGGGGAGGTTGAGGAACCAGGTGGTGGGTAATAGGGAGGGCACGTACTGCATGGAGCACTGGGTGTGATGCCAAAACAATGAACACTGTTATGCTGTAAATAAACAAATAAAAATAAATAAATTTAAAAAACAACAACAACAAAAAAGAATGAATACAGCCTCTATAGGGCTGATTCTTAGGATGTATACCAACACTGCACAAGTGTACTTACAGTATGGTACCCATTGTATGAAAAGAAAGAGAGGTGTATTTTTTTTTCCTAGGGCTGCTCTAACAAAATATCTCAAGCTGAGTAGCTTTCAAACCACAGAAATGGATTGTTTCATAGTTCTGGAAGTCAGAAGTTCGAGATCAAGGCAGAGTTGGTTCCTTCTCAGGACCATGAGGGAGAATCTGCTCCATACCCTTTCCCTAACATCTGTAGGAACCTTTGGTTTTCACTGGCTCCCAGAAGCGTCACCCTGGTCTCTGCCTTCATCTCCAGGAAAGGACTCCAGGACTTTAACCACCTCTATTCTGACCTCCCTCTATATGTTCTAATTGACTGAGCCCTCCATTCCAGCTGATCTCTGAACTCAGGCAAAAGAACCTGAAGGTGAAGCCTCCCAGGATGGGAACTGAAACTAGACTCTCAAGCAGAAACTGCCCTACTTGCCCTTGCTTGCGCTCATGACTGACCCCAAACCAAGGATCAACATCACCTCTACTGCCCACCTGCATGTCCACAGACTTTGTCCTGCCTTTGCCTTCTATAAACCTAGGACCACTGTCAGCACTTTGGAAACAGTCTTTGAGACATGAGTCTACTACAGTCTTCCCAGCATTGGCCTCACTAAAATAAATTCCCTTCTTGTTCTCCCACCATTCATCTCTCTGCCTTTGGATTGTTGGGGGTCACAGGCCAAACCTGGTCTTCCTGGGCCCCGCAGAGCCAGGTGCTCTTGCCTGCTTGAGCTCCAGTAACAAGCACGTGCTCTTCTCCCTGTTTGTCTGTGTCCGTACCCCTTTGTACGAGGATGCCAGTCATATTGGTTGACAGGCTAGTCCAATAACCTCATCTTAAATAATTATAGGCACAGTGACCCTATTTCCAAATAAGGTGATATTCTGAGGTATGTGGGGTCAGGAACGGAGCTGGGATGTCAACATATGAAATAGGGAGGAAGGACAGAATTCAACCCATAAAAGAAACTATGAGAAAATGTATGCTCAAATACCTACTCATTTGTAAAAAAAATAAACAAATAAGAGGGGGCAGGGTGTGTTAAACCAGAAACCAAAGAGGCTGGTTACCTGGGATGGGTGGGAAAGAGGTAGGAAATGTAGGAGAAGTTGAGGGATGCAGTACCGGTACTGGAAAAGGGAGGGATGATGATACCTCTGGATTTTTTTCCTTAAGATTTATTTATTTTGAGAGAAAGAGAGAGAACAGGGAGAGGGGCAGAGGGAAAGAATGTCATGCAGACTCCCTGCTGAGCCCAGAGCCCAATGTGGGGCTCGATCCCATAACCCAAAGATCATGACCTGAGCCAAAGTCAGAGTCAGATGCTCAACCAACTGAGCCACCAAAGTTCCCCTGAAATTTTTTTTTTTTGCATAACAACATGAAAGCCACAGTAATGTTTCAAATGCCCTCCCCATCCTGAAAAAAATGAATTAATTAAAACCAACTAAGATGTGCTAGGAAGCCAAATTGAATACAAACAGTAACAAATGAGCCTCACTGTATTACGAATAAAACCACATGGAGGGGATGGAGAGATAGGACCCAGCTCAGTCACTTTGGAATACAAGTATCTTAACTGGATAGTGTAAGGCTAAGGGCAAAAAGAACCATGTATGAATGCTATAATCTAGATAGTGACTTTGTTTGTCAAAGGGGTAAATGAGCAAATAAATGTGTAACACATGAGAAGAAGTTCCTTATTGTTGGAGAAAAGGTTAACAAGGACAGAGGGAAGATTAGAATAAACCCCATAGTGTTGGACTGGAGGCAGAGGCATTAGTAAGACCCGTGAGACTATGATAATAATATAGATTTAGTTTTCCTCCCTGGTTCCTAGAACAAAATTTTCTGATATGGGGAGGAGACTCTTGGGGGGGCCCCTAGATAGTTTCAGGATAGGGTTTGTTGCCAAAGGAAGCAACCCTGGGATTAGAGGGTCTGAACTTTTAGCCCCACCCCAGCCCATGGGAAGGAGAGAGAGGCTGGAGATTGAGTTAGTCACCAACAGCCAATGATTTAATCAACCTCGCCAACACAACCAAACCTCTGTAAAATCCTAAATGACAGGGTTTGGAGAGTGTCTACGTTGGTGAACACATGAAGGTCATGCAAGCTCCAAACCCGCGCCCCACCTCCCATGCTTGCCCTGTGCCTCTCCTCTGTTTGGCTGTTCCTGGGTTGTAGCCTTTACAATAAACTGGGAATCGTAAGTGCTTTCCTGGCTCCTGTGAATCATTCTAAAAAACTATGGAAACTGAGGAGGGGGGGGGGTCATGGGAACTCCTAAATCATAGCTGGTCTGCGTGAAGTCCAAAGACCCGGAATTGGGACTGGCATCTGAAGTGGGGGCAGTTTAATGGAACTGAGCCCTTAACCTGTAGGGTTTGCAAAAAATCCTAGTAGTTGGTGTCAGAATTTAATTCAATTGTAGGACACCCATTTGGTGTCTGGAGAGTTGGAGTACTCATGAGTGTGGGAGGGGAGCAATAACCCATAGATTTGATCTCAGAATTATGAAAAAGAGATCACAGAAGCCATGGCATTACATCGATGAGGCAGGTAGACAGGAGAGTATAGAAGCATGAATACGCGTGGGTTAGGAGAACGCCTCGCTCTGTCCACTGAGACTGCCTCCATGCAGACACTCCAGCAGCAACCAGCACACTTCACACTCAGACACTGGTTTCTGAATGTTGTTCTCTAGTTAAAAAGACAAAAGCTCCTGGAGAAAGGATTGATTTCATCAATTATTTTCTGCACAAATGAAGATTTTATTGCTAAAATCCGGTTTCCTTGTAGTCACTCAGAGTAGGAAAGGGCACAAATTCCTAAATCTATATGAACAGTCATCACCAGACCCCTGGAAGCTCTGCCCATCATCCCCAATAGAACCACCAGCCCTACTCTCTCAGTTCCCATCACAATCCACTCTCCATCCCTCCCCAACATGACCGGACCTACCTCTCTCCCAAAACCTTTGTCAACAATGCCTTTTCTTCCACCTGTTCTCCCTTGTTCTTCACTCGTTGGCAGAGATTTTTCTCACAAAGACCTTTCCCAATAGCCACCAGGCAGAATTAGCTTTACCTCTTCCTGGTCTCACACAATTCCCCAGGAACTTGCTCGTACTGATTCCGTAACTCTATTACACTATGTCGGATTCTAAATGTCTGCTTCCATTGCCAGCTCCTCAGATAGATGAAGCTCTGTAGACACTGGAATCTTGTCAAAACCAAACCTGACTTGTGGCAAGAAATTCTGACTTTCCCCAGCCCTCTGTGCACAAGGGTCTTGGCTTTGGGTCAAACTTACCATTAGGCTGATCTGGGATATGGAGTTCATGGCTTAGGTATGCTTGGGTTTCCCACAGCCCTGGCCCTGACACCTCCATGACTCCTCCATTCTGATCAAGGAGCCTTTGTTTTGCTCCTCAGCCTGGGCTGTTCCAGGTTTCCTAGTCTTTATTCTAAAAACATGGAGACTCTGGTTTGTCATACCCCATCCATGACCTGGACGCTAGAAGCCTCACCCCAAGACTCTGATGGGACCTGCAGCCCTGTTTTCTTGTGGATGAAGAGTCATGATGCCCTGGGGCCCTCCACCTCTCTGAGTCAGCTTCTTGCTACACAGTGTCCCTCCCATCAGCACCCCCACCCCAAACTCTCCCCGCCACTGTTCTTCTGGGATAAACATTGTCTAGAGATCAGGCATAGTTACCCAAGTCCACCAAGTCCTTGTTTCATACAGAATAAGAAAGAGTGATAAGATGAACAAGGGGAGGATCAAGATGGTGGAGGAGCAGGAAACCTAATTTTCATCTGTTCCCAGGAGTTCAGTTAGATAGTTATCAAACCATTCTGAACACCTACAAACTCAACAGGAGATCAAGAAAAGAAGAGCAGCAATTCTAGGAACAGAAAAGCGACCACTTTCTGGAAGGTAGGACGTGCAGAGAAGTGAATCCAAGGTGATATACGGGAAGAGAGACTGTTGGGAGTGGGGAGGGGAAAGCTCCTGGCAAGCGGTGGAGCAACAGACCACAAAATCGGAACTTTTAGAAGTGTGCTCCACTGAAGGACATCACTGCAGAGGCTAAGCAGAGGTAGGAGGAGTCGGGGGGGGTGGAGCACTCTCAGGGACAATATGATCTCAGGACCTGTGGGGTCATAGAAAGACCCAGGATTCTGAGCATGGAGCCCTTCCAGGTATTGGAGTGGGGAAGCCAACTGCAGAGACAGAGCCGAGCAGTGGGCTTTCAGCTCAGGGTTACCTTAAACCATGATCCAAGATGCAATCAGACCACTGCTCCTTGAGCAGGGCCCACAGAAGTGGCAAATCCAGGCAGACTCACCTTCCTTCTCTGGGAGGAGCAGCATGGGTGCTCACAGCAGGAATCTGCTGGGTTTGAAGACTCCAAATGGGGCCATACACCAGAGATAGAAACTCTCGGTATCGGGCCGTGTGAGCACAGAGTGTGGCCAGAGACCAGGGAGATGGGAGGGATTGACTACTTTTCTCTAGGGAAGACCCAGAGCTCTTGGGTCCTCCAGGCTGGAGACTGAGAGGGTACCATTTTCATTCCTGTCCTCCAAAGGGGTATGGAAAGTGTTGAGGGAACAAAAGCCCCCAAAAGCGAACCCGAGCAGATTGCTTAGCCCAGCCCCTGGCAAGGGTGGTGCAATTCTGCCTTGGGCAAAGACATTTGAGAATCAGGGCAACAGACCCTCCTCCAGAAGATCAGCAAGAACATCCAGCCAAGACCAAGTTTACCAATCAATGAGAACTGTGGAACTCCAGAGCTTGGGGAAAGCAACACATAGAATCTATGGCTTTTTTTCCCATGATTCTTTGGTCTTTCAAGGTTAAATTTTTTTAATTTTATTTTTTTCTTTTTCCATTTAAAAATTTTTCCTCTTTCTTATTTTAACCTTTTTAAACTATTTTATCAATACCTTTTTAAAAAATCTTTTTAAATTTTCATTGTTATTGTCATATTTTGTCCCTCCATTTTATTTAACTTTATTTTTTGTATACATATAGGTTTCTCTTTCCTTAAAATTTTGTAATACAGTTTCTTCTAACAGGTCAAAATATATCCTAAATCTAGTGCATGGCTTTGTTCTAGTTTCCAGCCTGATCACATTCATTCCTATTTTTTTTTCTTTTTTCAACCAACAAGATCAATTTCTTTTTTTAGAACCTTTTTAAATTTCCATCTTTACAGTCATATTCCATCCCTTTGTCGTATTTACCCTTATTTTTGTGTATATATTTAAGTTTCTCTTTCTTTAAAATTTGGGAGGCAGTTTCTTCTAACAGACCAAAATACACCCAAAATCAAGTGTGTGGCTCTATTCTATTCACCTGTTCACTATATGTGTGTGTGTGTGTGCGCGCGCGCGCACACGAGCGCTCATGTGCACGTGTTTGTGTGTGTATTTTCTCTTTTCTTCTCCCCCCTGTTTTGGTTCTCCTCCAATTTGGTTAATGTATATTTTCTGGGGTCATTGCTATCCTTTGAGTATTTTGTTCTTTCATTCATATATTCTTATCTGGATAAAATGACAAGGCGGAAAAACTGACCTTAAGTAAAAGAATAAGAGGCAGTACTGATGGCTAGGGACTTACTCAATACAGACATCAAAACTAGAGTTCAGAAGGATGATTATCAAGGTGCTAGCTGGGCTAGAAAAAAGCTTGGAAGATACTAGAGAATCCCTTTCTGGAGAAATAAAATTCCTTTCCAGATTAGAAAAAAAAAGAACTAAAATCTAGCCAAGTTGAAATTTTAAAAAAGCTATCAATGAGGTGCAATAAAAAATGGAGGCTCCTACTGCTAGGATAAATGAGGCAGAAGAGAGAATTAGTGATATAGAAGACCAAATGATGGAGAATAAAGAAGCTGAGAAAAAGAGAGATAAACAACTACTGGACAATAAGGGGAGAATTCAAGAAATAAGTGATACCATAAGACAAAATAATAGTAGAATAATTGGGATCCCAGAAGAAAAAGAAAGAGAAAGGGGGCCAGAAAGTATATTGGAGCAAATGATAGCAGAGAATTTCCCTAATTTGGTGAAGGGAACAAGCATCAAAGTGCAAGAGGCACAGAGAACCTGCCTCAAAATCAATAAAAATAGATCAACATTCCATCATCAAATTGTAAAACTTGCAAGTCTCAATGACAGAGAAAATTCTGAAAGCAGCTCAGGACAAGAGGTCTGTAACATACAATGGTAGAAATATTAGATTGGCAGCAGACCTATCCACAGAGACCTGGCAGGCCAGAAAGGACTGGTGTAATATATTCAGAGCACTAAACAAGAAAAATATGCAGCCAAGAATAATACATCCAGCTAGGCTGTCATTGAAAATGAAGAAATAAAAAGCTTCCAGGACAAACAAAAAGCAAAAGAATTTGCAAACCAAACCAGCCCTATAGGAATATTGAAAGAGGTCCTCTAAGCAAAGAGAGAGCCTCAAAGTAACAGACCAGAAGGAACAGAGACAATATACAGTAACAGTCACCTTACAGGCAATACAATGGTACTAAATTCATATCTCTCACTAGTTACCCTAAATGTAAATGGGTTAAATACCCCAATCAAAAGACACAGGGTATCAGAATAGATTTAAAAAAAAAAAACAAACAAGATCTATCAATATGCTGTCTGCAAGAAACTCATTTTAGACCCAAAGACAGCTCCAGATTTAAAGTGAGGGGGTGGAAAACAATTTACCACGCTACTGGACATCAAAAGAAAGCTGGGGTGGCAATTCTTATATCAGATAAATTAGAATTTAAGTCAAAGATTATGATAAGAGATGAGGAAGCACACTATATCATAATTAAAGGGTCTGTCCAACAAGAAGATTGAACTATTTTAAATACCTATGCCCGTAATATGGGAGTAGTCAATTACATAAACCAATTAATAACCAAATCAAAGAAACACATCAACAATAATACAATAATAGAAGGGGACTTTAACACCCCCCTCACAGATCATCTAAGCATAATATCAACAAGGAAATAAAGACTTTAAATGACACACTGGACCAGACAGACATCACAGATATAGTCAGAACATTCCATCCTAAAGCAACAGAATACATATTCTTCTCTAGTGCACATGGAACATTCTCCAGAATAGATCACGTCCTGGGTCACAAGTCAGGTCTCAATTGGTACCAAAAAGTTGGGCTCATACCCTACATATTTTCAGACCACAATGCTTTGAAACTAGAACTCAATCACAAGAGGAAAGTTGGAAAGAACTCAAATACATGGAGGCTAAAGACCACCCTACTAAAAAATGAATGGTCAACCAGGAAATTAAAGAAGAATTTTAAAAATTCATGGAAACAAATGAAGGTGAAAACACAACTGTTCAAAATCTTTGGAACACAGCAAAGGCAGTCCTGAGAGGAAAGTATATAGTGATACAAGCTTTTCTCAAGAAATAAGAAAGGTCTCAAGTACATAACCTAATCATACACCTAAAGGAGCTGGAGAAAGAAAAACAAAGAAAGCCTAGATCCAGCAAAGAAGAGAAACAATAAAGATCAGAGCAGGAATCAATGAAATAGAAACCAAAAGAACAGTAGAACAAATCAATGAAACCAAAAGAACAATAGAACAAATCATTGAAATTAATTTCAAATTAATTCTTTGAAAGAATTAATAAGATTGATAAATCCCTGGCCAGACTTATCAAAAAGAAAAGAGAAAGGACCCAAATTAATAAAATTGTGAGTGAAAGAGGAGAGATCACAACCAACACCAAAGAAACACAAAAAATTAAAAGAACATATTATGAGGAACTATACACCAGCAAATTTGACAATCTGGAAGAAATGGATACATTCCTAGAGACATATAAACTATAAAAACTGAACCGGGAAGAAATAGAAAACCTGAACAGACCCGTAACCAGTAAGGAGATTGAAGCAGTAATCAAAAATCTCCCAACAAAGAAGAGCCCAAGTCCAGATAGCTTCCCAGGGGAATTCTACCAAACATATAAAGAAGAATTAATACCTAGTCTCCTAAAACTGTTCCAAAAAATAGAAATGTTAGGAAAACTTCCAAATTCATTTTATGAGGCTAGCATTACCTTGATCCCAAAACCAGACAAGGATCCCATCAAAAAGGAGAATTACAGACCAATATCCTTGATGAACATGGATGCAAATATTCTCACCAAAATACTAGCCAATAGGATCCAACAATATATTAAAAGAGTTATTCACCATGACCAAGTGGGATTTATTCCTGGGCTCCAAGGTTGGTTCAACATCCTCAAATCAATCAATGTGATACAATACATTAATAGAAGAAAGAACAAGAACCATATGATACTCTCAATAGATGCTGAAAAAGCATTTGACAAAGTACAGCATCCTTTCTTGATTAAAACTCTTCAAAGTGTGGGGATAGAGGGAGAGGGTACATACCTCAATGTCATCAAAACCATCTATGAAAATTGAATATCATTCTCAATGGGGAAAAACTGAGAGCTTTCCCCGTAAGGTCAGGAATACAGCAGGTCTGTCCACTATTACCACTGCTATTCAACATAGTACTAGAAGTCCTAGCCTCAGCAATCAGACAACAAGAAGAAATAAAAGGCATCTGAAACAGCAAAGAAGAAGTCAAACTCTCACTCTTTGCAGAGGATATGATACTTTATGAGGAAAACCCAAAAGTCTCCACTCCAAAACTGCTGAAACTCATACAGGAATTCAGTAAAGTGTCAGGATATAAAATCAATGCTCAGAAATCAGTTGCATTCCTATACACCAACAACAGGACAGAAGAAAGAGAAATTAAGGAGTCAATCCCATTTACAATTGCACCTAAAACTATAAAATACCTAGGAATAAACCTAACCAAAGAGGCAAAGAATCTGTACTCAGAAAACTATAAAGTGCTCATTAAAGAAATTGAGGAAGACACAAAGAAATGGAAAAATATTCCATGCTCATGGACTGGAAGAACAAATATTGTGAAAATGTCTATTCTACCTAAAGCAGTCTACACATTTAATGCAATCCCTACCAAAATACCATCATTTTTTCAAAGAAATGGAACAAATAATCTTAAAATTTGTATGGAACCAGAAAAGATCTCGAATAGCCAGAGGAATGTTGGAAAAGAAAACCAAAGTTGGCAGCATCACAATGCCAGACTTCAAGCTCTATTACAAAGCTATAATCGTCAAGACAGTATGGTACTGGCACAAAAACAGACACACACATCAGTGGAACAGAATGGAGAGCCCAGGAATGGACCCTCCACTCTACGGTCAACTAATCTTTGACAAAGCAGGAAAGAATGTCCAATGGAAAGAATACAGTCTCTTCAACAAATGGTGTAGGGAAAATTGGACAGCCACATGCAGAAGAATGAAACTGGATCATTTCCTTACACCACACACAAAAATAGACTCAAAATGGATGAAAGACCTCAATGTGAGACAGGAATCCATCGAAATCCTTGAGGAGAACACAGGCAGGAACCTCTTTGACCTCAGCCACAGCAACTTCTTCCTAGAAACATCACCAAAGGCAAGGAAAGCGAGGGCAAAAATGAACTGTTGGGACTTCATCAACATCAAAAGCTTTTGCACAGCAAAGGAAATAGCCAACAAAACCGAAAGACAACTGACATAATGGGAGATGATATTTGCAAATGACATATCAGATAAAGGGCTAGTATCCAAAATCTATAAAGAGCTGATCAAACTCAACACCCTAAGAACAAATTATCCAATCAAGAAATGGGCAGAAGATAAGAACAGATATTTCTGCAAACACGATATCCAAATGGCCAATAGACACATGAAAAAGTGCTCAACATTACTTCGCATCAGGGAAATACAAATCAAAACCTCAGTGAGATACCACCTCACACTAGTCAGAATGGCTAAAATTAACAAGTCAGGAAACAACAGATATTGGCAAGGATGCAGAGAAAGGGGAACCCTCCTACCCTGTTGGTAGGAATGCAAGCTCATGCAACCACTCTGGAATACAGTATGGAGGTTCCTCAAAAAGTTTAAAATAGAGCTACCCCATGACCCAGTAATTGCGCTACTGGGTAATGGACTCCAAAGATACAAATGTAGTGATCCGAAGGGACACATGTGCCCTAATGTTTACAGCAGCAATGTCCACAATAGCCAAACTATGGAAAGAACCTAGATGTCCATCAACAGATGAATGGATAAAGATGTGGTATATGGATAAAGAAGATGTGGTGTGTGTGTGTGTGTATATATATATACACACACACACATACATACATACACACACATACATACAATGGAATGCTATGCAGCCATCAAAAGAAATGAAATCTTGCCATTTACAACAATGTGGATGGAACTAGAGGGCATTATGCTAAGTGAAATAAGTCAATCAGAAAGACAATTATCATATGATCTCACTGATATGAGGAATTTGAGAGGCAGGGTGGAGGTTCATGGGGCAAGGGAGGGAAAAAATGAAACAAGATGAGATCAGGGAAGCAGACAAAACATAAAAGACTCTTAATCTCAGGAAAAAAACTGAGGTTTGCTGGGAGGGGAGGGATAGGGTGGCTGGATTATGGACATTGGGGAGGGTATGTGCTATGGTGAGTGCTGTGAATTGTTGAAGACTGAGGACTCATAGACCTGTGCCCCTGAAGCAAATAATACATTATATGTTAATGAAGAAAAAGAATAAGATGCATCAGGTGATCCCTTAATAAGGTAAAATGAATTTTAATTCTCACATTTTGATTATTCTTGTATAAAGTACAAATAGACTATGAATAAAAATATGATCACTTCCTGTAAAAAAAAAAAATGAAAAAAGAATAAGAAAGAGCTCCAGAGTCCACAGATCTTCCAAACGAATATAGGGTACAAATGCTACAAGGTATTCACATCATCAGGCAGGCTCTAATATTAATTTGTCCTCACTATGACTGCTTTGCTCCCACTCACAATGAGGAAGTCCTGAACTCACACAAGCAAATTATTGTTATATAAAAATCTACTACTACTGTCAATATCTACAGCTTTTCTCTCCTTCTCTGTGCACCCTGATAGTGAGCCACTGTGAAAAATATTGGCACCTTTGAAGACCTGTGCGTTTTTGAAGAATGAAAGGGACTGAAGAAGGGGAAGAGGGTTGCTGACCTGAAGACCAGACGCCCAGCCAAGACTGGTCCACCAGGCTGGGAAACTCATCCCCTCCCCACTCCCCTTTCTCACTCTTCCCCCCACCAAATTATCCCTTCTTCCTAGATGTCTGTACTTTTTCACAGTCTTTTTTTGTTTCTTACTATTGAAAGTTACCAATTAAAGGCTAATTTCGATTAATAAGTATCCTCTTTTAAAAAGATAATATGACTGGGGAGGAATTAGTCTCTTATAGGGCTCTCAGTCCCATCTGCATGAATTTGTGTGAATTTATTAAATCAGATCACATTCCTCCTAACCCCTAGCTAATTGAGATCATTTGCACTATGAGGAGTTAAAATATGTGATGGGAGAAGGGGTGACGTAATAATTTTAGTTCAGAGGCCACCTGAGGGACTAGGGAAGGATAGATATAATGCTACAGTTAGGAAATTAGGAGATTATGAAATGATTGAATAGAAGAACACAGAAACCCACAAGAGGGTTATCAAGGACATCAAGGCTCAGACTTGGTGAGGCAAAAAGGCCCCACAGTGAACTTTGGGAGAGCGCCTCTGCCTGCAATCCATGGTAAAAGCCTGCTCAAAAAATAAAACCAGTCCCGCACAAGAGATAGAATCCAAGGAATTGAAAGGATGAAAACCCCAGAACACACGGAAGCCATGTCCCAAGGTCACAAAAAGCACACGATTTGGGACAAGAAACATGAGAAATGATCCAGTCCAACCATCCTCTCAACTTTGAATAACAGCCCCAGTTTCAATGTCGGAACACTTCACAAACCCCCTTCATTGTAGTATCTTGTCTCTTGATTGGGGGAGGAGAAAAAACCGTGACCAAAAGTTGCCATTCATGCAGAAACTGAATGGATTTGCACGTCTGATTCTAAAAGCATCCATGAGTTTCTGGTAACCAGTGCTAGATGTCTGCCTGAGCTTTGGTGCGAATGCAAAGATACGTTCTACTCCAAGACTTCCTCGTACACCTCCAGGACGCCGGAGCTGCCACACATGGGAACCACAGGCCTTCGTGGTATGAGTCAACAGAATTCTGTCCGTGAGCGTGGGAGAGTAGGTGTCATCCCTGAAGTAACACAGCTGTCATTACACTTACGGTGCCTGCAGGTATCTTTCTTTGGAGAGAAGCGTAAGGAAAACAGACGCCATGGTTTACCTTCTGTGAGAGAGGTGGTCAAGGGCAGTTTGGGTTTTGGCTGGAATACCAGAGTCGAGAGGTCCCTGATGCAATTTCTAAACAGTTTCTGAGTTCTGGCAAAGAAAATGAGCTATTGCTTTCCTGAGACTCTAACATATGCTCCATTTTTCCCTCAGGGGTATTTCCATTTTTATTAACTATGCATTTTGCTACATGATCGCCAGGACTGTTCCTTCTTTTGCAAAAGCTAAATGATTCCTTTGAAAGCATCTATTCCCTGGGATGTGTGAGGTAGCAGGCCCCATTCACAAGGGGCCCTGATCTCTGAACCCTATTAAATAAAACATTTTGGAGAGCTTGCTGGAGATAAAGATGAGACCAACCAGACATCGGGGTGGCTCAGCCCGAGATCTGTGCACGGAGTCAAAACACCTCAGTCTCACTTGAAAGGTCTGTAAAGAGGCATTCGACTCTTGAAGCTGGCCCGTGGGTTCACGGTCATGCTCTATTTCTTACGCATGTTTTAACTGTTCCTCTGTTTGTGTTTGACATTTGTTCTTTTAATTTTTCTTTAAAAGGACTGAAAGAACAACACTAACATAAGAACCGAGAAAGGAAACGATATCTCTAAATGGCAAAGCAATTATGCAAGGACAAAGCTAGGAAAGCCCAGTAAATCGTCACAAGGAATAAAAATGATTCTGAAAGCAGTGGCGGGCTTCGTCAAATATCAGAGCACGCGCTTTGCGGGTCAGTGATAACTGGGAGTGACCCTTCAGCAAGATTAATTGGCCAGAGGTGACTAAAGACTAGGGCTTCTCCCCCCGTATTCTGAGAGCCCATTTCCTCTTCTGTGATATGCTGATAAGAATACCTTGACCAGTGGTTGGCTATCAAACGAAATTACACAAAACGTGTAAGAGCTCGCACGGCACGGGCTGCGCGGGAAATGTACAATAAACGAAAACTCTCACTACCTTGCTCTGGTAGATTTCTCAGTTGGGAGGGGCCAGTGCAGAAGAACTCACCTCCTTGGCTTGCCCCTCAGGTGTCCCTCCCACCCCCTCAAGCAGAATCCACCCTCTGAACAGATAACTCTACCAGGGGTTCAGGGCTCGGGCTCTACCTGGCCAAGAAAAACAGTCAGGAGGAGTGGGCACGTTGCCTGCAGATGGTAAGGTGCTCACAGAGAAGCCTAGCACTTAACAAAGACGGCCTTATGTCTCACTGGGAGGGAAGCTTTGACATTTACTGCTTTTGTCCCACGGGCTGAGTGGGGTGATTCTAGAAGCCTCTATGATTACAACAGGATCACGGCCATTAAATAGGCGGCTCCTGGGCCACAGACCCGGATGGCAGATTACTTGCTCTGGGGTAGGAGAAAGACAAGGGAGAGAGAGACAAAGAGAGACCCCTTCTCTCTACGGCAAGCAAGTCTTGCTAGAATCTTCATCCAAACTGCATGCCACATCCCTGCCTTTAACCCACAAAACACCAGCGAATGCCGGGCTCCTGTGCTCCTGGTTTCCTGCAGTTCCAAGTCTGTTGCCTCTGCAGCCCCGAGCACCTTCCTTTACCACACCTGTCACAACCTCAGAGGCTCCCTGGCACACAGTCTGGACCGGATCCCTCCGCTGTGCTAAGAGCCATCCCGGCTGGGCCTCTGGGGAGGGTGAGCAGAGAGAAGGGGACTCTGGTTCCGTGAAAACTCATTGTACCTACACCCAGCATGATGTCCAGAGAAGAAAACCCGAAAGCCAGACAGGCTGTCAAAGCGGGCCTCTGTTCCTCGGCAAAGCTTGCCTGCACTCGGCCTTGATCCTGACGCCAGACAACAGCGGGGAACCAGGGAACAAACCAAAGGAATGCCCTCCCTGAGTCAATGAGGCAGGACGAACCCAAGCGAGCTGGGGATGAGGTAGGGAAAATGGCGGACTCACCTGGGGAAAGCGACTTCACTTTAGGACCGCGGTCCCCAGAGTGTGATCTCTGCCCAACGGTGGTGGCAGAGGCAGCAGGAAATTTGCTAGAGTTATGACTTCTCGCTGCAGGCCTGCTGTGTCCATCCCATCCTGTCTGAGTCTGAGCACGGGGCCCAGCGTCTGGGTTTGCCCCACCAGCTAGCTCCGGTCTGAGCATGGGCTGTGGTTCCCAGCCTTGGCTACACATTGGCCTCACCTGGGGAGCTTGAAAACCCAACAGCTGATGCTGGGCTCTCACACTGGAGCTTCTGATCGATGGGTCTGGGGTAACCCCCCGGGCATCAGAATTTCAAGGCTGGTGACATGTCAGGAACCCGGGGGAGCTTCTACAACATACCTGCCCGGGCCCTCCTCCTGGCTGTAAGGAATTAGAATCTCGAGTGGGGACAGAGCATTTCTGTGTCTAGCAAGGGCCTTCTACCCACATGTTTCCAATGTACTCACTGGTTTAGGGAACCATTACCTGTGGAATTTGCCCAGAAGATTGGTTCTTCCAAGCCTTGCCAAACAGAACTAAACTACTAACATAACCCCAGGCTCCATTCAGCCAATGTTGACTGTCATTTGTCGGTCAACTAATGACACCTTGAGTGCTCACTGCGGCCCATGTGCTGATCTCTTAAAGATAAAAAAATAAGCAATAGGAAACTACACATTGGCCACATTGCATAATCAGAGAGCGCGGGGTGGAGGGTGGCGGGAAAATAGTACATATATATACCCAATGGAAGAAATTAAATAAGGTGAGTCAGTCAGGAATCTCTTTGGAAATACCCAAGAAGCTCTGCCCACGAGAAAAGTAAGTATGCGTCCCTTCCCACGCCACCCCTGGCCCACTTATTCCTGGAGAGGTTAAACAAACAATTTGTTTTGTCTTCTGAAAAGAGGTGTAGAAATTCATCAACCGGGAAAAAAAAAAATGAAATCACAGTAAGCCAGCTGAGATGCTTCCAACAACGATAAAGGCCAAAACCAGAGAGCAGACAAGGATTTTGATGAGCACAGTGATTGAAATTAACCTGTGAGGAGCCTGCCAACCCCAGAGTGGAGGCAGCAGGGGGAGGCCCAGGGAGCAGGCAGCGGGGGAGGCTGGGGAGCAGGCAGCGGGGGAGGCTGGGGAGCAGGCAGCAAGAGCCAAGGCAGGATTGGCTCCTCGAACCGTGTGTGCCGCCGACAGCTCTGGAACCATTGTTCTGGATGGAGACCTGCGCTCACCCCAGCCTAATAAATAGGAGTATTGTAATTGCTTATTTACATGTCACTCCCCTCCTCTAGACCGTGGGCTCCTGAAGGGCTGGGACTGCTGTCCCCTAGCCCCTGGCTCCTGGCATCTGGCACAGACCCCCTGGCAGGAACCACCTGGCCAGTGACTACAAGACATTCACGGAGGCCTTATGTAAATAGCCTATTCTTTAGAAGGGATTGAGAAAGTTACATAAAACCCTGGCGAAGTTAGCATGTGCCCGGACGGCAAAGATGGAACAGGGAAGTTCCAGTCTCTGAAGGACCAGCGCTGTGCTATTAGCTGTGGCATGGGTTGAAGAGTTTCCTCCAAAAGTTCACGGTCACCTCGGTACAGGACCTTATTTGGAAATAGGGTCTTTGCCGATGTGAATGGGTCAGGATCGAGATGAGATCCCACCGGATGAGGGTGAACTCTGACCCAGTGAGGGTGTGGGACACCCAGAGACAAAAAGGGAAGGCCATGCGATGAGGGGGCAGAGAGTGGAGCAACGTGGCCTCAAGCCAAGGGACCTGCGAAGCCACCAGAAGCTGGAAGGCTCTGGTAAGAGTCTCTCCTGGAGTCTTCAGGAAGCCTTGCTCTGCTGACACCTTGATTTCAGACTTCTAGCTTCATGATCTGTGAGAGAATGACCTTGGGTTGTTGGAAGTCACCCAGTGGGCTGCCATTTGCAACAGCGGCCCTAGAAAACCAACCCAAGCTATCATGCTTGTGGAGTTCCATGCTCCCAACAAGATATGAGAGTAGATATTGCTATCCCTGGTTTACAGGAAAGGAAAGGAATCCTAAGAGTAGCCAAGAGTGTCTCTCAAGTTGACATCATCAGGGATAGGAATCCAAGAGTCATTGCTTGCCTGCCCCAGTAAAAGACTGCTCCAAACAAGGGAAAAAGCATCAGGGCACAACAGCAAGGCATCAATGGATGGGACAGAGCGTGGAGATGGGGACGCTCTAGACCCCTCCTCAACTACGTAGCCCTGACAATTATAAGCCAGCCCGCACAGGCAGATGTGCTTCTCAGGGCGCCGCCGCCCAAGACATGCCTGCAGGACTCCAGTTTTATAAGGAAAGCCTCACCTTTTCAACTACAAAGACCCAGAGAGACAGGACACGTAATCAAAAAGAGCACATGAAAGGGGGAGACACATATGCTAACCATAATGTGCTATTTCTACTTAGAGAAGAAGAAAAATAGTCTACATTTTTCTAGAGTAAATGTCTCGTGATTCTGTTTCAAGATGATAGTAAAAAGCTACTTGCCTCTGACACAGGCATGTTAAGATCTTAAGAAGGCAAAAACATAGTAAGGGAGACATTAAAAAAAAAAAAACACCTTTTCTTCATTCTCGTTCTTGTTGGCACTTTCTTTGAAGAGTATTTAAAGTGGCTGGAGTGCTGGAAAGATGGTCTTCCCATATTTAGAATTCCTCTTTTTCTTCTACACAATAGAAAATGCATAAAACTGTAAGTGACGTCTCTACTTGCCCCTGAGGTTGTCTTTAAAGATTTTAAAGCTCCTGAAATATAATAGATTCAAAAAGACAATATAATCCTGGTTGTCAAAGAAACTGCTTCTCTGTCTCCCCATCTGTGCATGAAATTGGAGAATCCCTCATTTGGTGCTCAGGAAAATGGGGTGGTGGAGCCTAGCCCTGGTACTTTAAATCCCACTTCAATGACATAGGAAACCAAGGGAAACATTTGTTTTTAAATATCTAAATATCTATTTAAATGGCAGCTCTTAAAATCTTGGACATTCCTTTCTCCTCATGCCATGTTTTATATTCTCTCTCCCACCTTTTTCATGGAACCTTCCTTGGATGGAGGAGTGTTAACAGTGGTGGACCATGATGGACTAGAAGGAAGAACAGAGGTTTGGGAAAAGGGTCACCAGACGGAGCAAATAAAAATAGAGGATGCCCACATATATCTGAATTTCATATAACAACTAATTTTAAGGATACGTATATCCTAAATGGTACATGGGACATACTTATGCTTTAAAAATTATTTGCTGTTTGTTCGAAATTCAAATTTAACTGGGCATCCTATAGTTTTTCTTTGCTAAATCCAGCAAACCTAGCTGGAAGTCAGCCAGACCTGGATTTGCGTGCCTGTTTTGCTACTAACTAACCCCACAAACTCGAGCAGGTAGCTCACCTCTCTGAGAGTCTGTATCCTCTGCTGTATAATGTAGAGAATCCACCGACAGGGTAATGACCCAGTCATCAAAGAAAGCTACGAGGGTCCCTGTAATCAGTCCTTCCGGCTGCATCTCTTGCTACTCCAGACCTTCTAGCACGGCAGCTACAAGATGCTTGTAGACCTCCTTGCACGCGATGTTCTCTCGCCTCTGGCTTTTGCTCATGTGATTACATTTGCTAGAGTATGTTCCCTATCCCATGTGCACACATGTGCACACACATACACACACGTCCCCAACCTTTGCAGGCTGACTTCTCTTAACCCTTTAAGAGCTGGTTTTGGTATCAGTTCCTCCAAGAAGTCTTCCCAGCTTCACTCTTCCCCCACCACCGGCCCAGCGGGGGTTCGACGTGGCTCCTCCACTCTCGGCAAACCCTTGCATTCGTCACATCGCTCTTCACTACACTCTTCTTTTAAGGGGGTCCACGCTCCCATTGGACCTACTCGTCTTTTTGCCACCAGGACAGTGTTCGGTGCTGGTAGCAATCCAATGAATGGGAGTTCCCTTTGCTTCACCCAGAATCAGCTACCCTGGGTCGGAGACCTCAGTGGCTACTCCCCAAGCCCACAGGAACACTCCACGGGCCTCTAACATCAGCATGAGCTTAGCTTTTAGCTTATAAAGAAACTCCTTCTAGGGGCACCTGGGTGGCTTGGTTGGTGACTCATCTGACTCTTGGTCTCAGCTCAGGTCATGATCTCAGGGTCCTGGAATCGAGCTACCTGTTGGGCTTCCCACTCAGTGGGGAGTCCTCTTGAGGATTTTCCTTCTCCCTCTCCCTCTGCCCCTCCCACAGCTTGCGTACTCTCTCTCTCTCTTTCTCTCTCTCTCAAATAAATAAATAGATCTTTTACAAAAAGAGAGAAGCTCATTCTACTTTACACATTTGCCCCTTCTTCCCCATGCTATTTGCCTGAACACTACAAGCCACCAAATACAAAACTCTACAGGACACCCTATAAAACATGCACATCCCACTGCAAAACAAAAATGCCAGGGCTGCTTGTTCAAAACTGATCAAGAATCTCAAGATGATGAAAGCAGAGCATGAAACCAAGTGCTAGCCTATTCTAACCATGGGGCCCTGGGCAGCAGCACAGACCACAGACCCCTGAGTCTGTGCTTTCCCGACAGGCTGCATGAAGCACCATGCTCCTAACACCCAGGACATTCAACCTTCTGCCTCTACCCCAAGGCACAGCTGTCTCCAGGGCCAACATCCCATGGGTCATTATTGAGACTCTGCAGGGACTCGTGTGGCTTGAGTTCTGAAATAGTGTCTGATGGTGACTAGAGAAACCAAACGCTATGGTCGACAGTTTCAGGTCTCTTGGACCAATGAGAACAGTTGGGTACAAATGCGGTGGTATAAGACCATCGCCAGCCGCTCCTACCCAAAGAACACCCTCCCCCACTCACAACTCGAGCCAGAGGCAGCCGACAAGCAAAACCAAACTCCATATTTAGGGACCAGGAGAGGAAAGCAATCTTTAAAAACATCATGGTTTAAGATAAAGGGTCAAATAGAATGGGTGTTGCCCTCAGAGAGTCAGAGTAAACCTCTGCCCACAGCCCCAGCTCTGATCGTCCTGAACTTGGCCTGAGAGGGAGCCCACAGCCCACACTCTGAAGCCTTACACTTGCCTTGCACACATGTGGGGGTGAGTGTCACTCCCCCACACACCAAGCATCCTACTCTCTATCTACATTCGGCTAACCGGAACTCACTGTCGGAAAGAGATGACTCTGTTTCCCACCCACGGCACCCCCTGTCCCAGGCTCTAAGGGGCTGGAGAACTTTCTGATCCTAGGATGAAATGCTACCTACCAGCTACCCAAAGGGTGTTGTTGGCCAGGCACATGGCACTAATACTCCCATTACAAAGATCCAAAATATGCCATTCGCAGCCTTAAGTAGGAGGGAGAGGGGCCGGCCTCCAGGACAGCTGACACGATAATCGTCCCTTTGGGCTCACTGTCTCACTCAGTCTTCAGACCACCCCCTTTGGGGCAGGTGAGGAAGAAGGACTCATGCAGGTGACCAGCTAGCCAAGGTCCCTCAGACATTAGCAAATCACAGAGCTCGAGTCTAAACTCTGACCATCTGGCTTCAATGCCTTTTTTCCTTGCAGGGCCTAGAGTGGAGCCGATAAGGACCAAAGAGAGAGGCCAGTGGGTTCTGCCCCCCACCCCCAGCCCCCCGCAGAAGACACCCAGCCCTAGGCGAGCACGTGGTAGCAGGCCAGACTCCCTCCAGGGCTCGTCCAGCAGGAAGGGTCTGTGTGTGCCTCCCTCGATTCGGTTTTACGTATCACCAAGAATGGAGCCTAGAATCACCATCAGCTACAACAACAAAAGCCAAGCTCATAGATATGGACCACAGGTGGGTGGATGCCCAAGAAAGGGGGTGGGGAGCAGGCCAAATGGGTGAAAGGCAACTAAAGGTACAAACTTCAGTTATAGAATAAGTCAGTCATGGGCTGTGACGTGTAGGACGGCGCATGACGACCATGCTTAGTAGTAGGGGAGTGCGTGTTTGAAGGTTGCTGACAGAGTGACCAAGCATGGTGACGGAGGGGAACTAATTGTGGGGCTGCTTTCCCAATACATGCAAGTGTCCAATCACCCTGCACACCTGGGACAACATCCTGTTGCATGTCAGTTATACCTCAGTAATAAAAAAGAAAAGAAAAAGAAATGAGCCTGGAGCATCCCCACACAGACCCCCGCGCCCCGAGGGTGGAAGTAGGTGGGAGAAGGCTTCGGTGAGGAGACAAAGCGGGGGCCTGATTTGGGGCTCAGCAGACCTCTGCCAGCCCTGACAGGAGCTGCAGGAACGGGGAGGGGATTCTGGGGTCAGGGGATGAGACCCCCCCCTTCCAGCTGCCCCCCGTGCTTCTCGGCTAGGACAACCAGGGCTCCCCCTCCTGGACCTGCTCCTCGCCTCCCTCACCTCGGCCCAGAGACAAGGCCACCATTCTGGTCAAAACCATATACCCTGCTGAAGATTGCTCATTTTCACATTTGAACTGGCCGAGTTTCGTGAGTTAAGCATTTTAAATTCTCCAAACGGACTTCGTCTCACTTCATCACCCACAAACACATTCTGATTTTTGGAAGGTAGCAAGCCAGGAGAACTCTTTCTGCCCATCAGACCACCTCCTCGTCCTCCAGGGCCAGCCCCGGGGCAGTGCCCAGAGAGGCTCTGAAAAGGTTTTGCCCACCAACAGCTACATCAGCAACCCCCAGAAGCCTCTCTTTCATGTGGCCCTCACACTGTGTGGTAGGCAGCTGACTCCCTTCTCAGCTTACACAAAATGCAAAAGGACCTCTGAGAGACAGTGTAATTCTTGTTTTATAGCTGCTACTACCTAACAACCTAACACTTAAGCAAGACCCCCGTGTTTCCTTTGCCCACGCATCCCGACAAGCTCCCCAGGGACCTCTTTGAATATGATGGGTCCTTGAGGATCCCTACATGAGAACATCAGAGGCCTCACTGCCCAGTTCAGATCCCTCCTTCCCACCATCACCTCCATGGAAAACCACGTCCAGTCCTCAGCCCCGCCACATGCCCAGCAGACACATCCCCGGGTCCGCAGCACGTGCAGAATTCTGCCCTGCAAGCTGGCCCTGTGACGGGAAGCTGCATGAGGGCAGGACTGATGCTGGATTCATCTTTGAGTTTCCACAGATCCCTCCAGGGAGGACCCGGCTAGGAACACCCCCGGTTACGATCTTTGATTTAGTCTAGATGTCATAAAGGTAGGAAGTAGGTGTGTGTGTTTATCACTACTGCATGGGCGGGACCCGGCATGGCTTGTGGCGTGGGATGTGAAAGGAATATCTGGTGAATGAACAAAAGGAAGGAGAGTCCAAATTCTCCAGAAAAACAGAACCAATAGAGTGTGTGTGTGTGTGTGTGTGTGTGTGTGTGTGTGTGTGTGTGTATACACCGGGAGAGATTTTTCCCTCTGATGGTTAATTTTATATTGTCAACTTAACTGGGCTATGGGTACCAAAATATTTGACCAGACATTATTCTGGGTGTGTCTGTGAGGGGGGCTTCTGGGTGAGAACATTTGAATCAGTAGCCTGAGTAAAGCAGATTGCCCTCCCCGATGTGGGTGGCCTGAATGGAATGAAAGGCTGAGTAAGAAAGAATTTTCTCCTTCAACATGGCTGTCTTTGAGCTGGGACATCTGTCTTGCCTTCTGACTCAGACTCGGACTGACTTCATACCGCCAGGCCTCCTGAGTCTAGATTCCTCAGCTTCCGTCATTACATGAACACCAACAGGGGTGCTCATACTGAGAGACACGTATGCCCCACTTTCATCCAGGAACACCCTCACAGACATTCTCAGAAATAATATTTAACCAAACATCTGGGCATCCCACGGCCCTATCAAGTTGACAACCCCAAATCGACCATCATGGGGGAAATTCAGCGCTGTGGGAGGCAACATTCCAAAATGGCGCCCAGATCCCTGCCTCCTGGAACACTCGGTCAGTATGACCCCTCTCCTCCAGGGCTGGTGAGACCACTGAGTGTGAGGGGCCATGCCATTATACAGCAGATGGGAGTGGGGGTGGTCAAAGTTATTATTCCAGGATTCTGTAGGACTCCATCTTAGCACACTGGAGAGAGAGTCGTCCTTGAAGGAGTGAGCTGGCAGTTTGTGGGAGGATCCTCAAGGGGACCACGTGGCCAGGCTCTGCGAGTGGCCTTTAGGAACCCCCTGGCAGCCAGCAAGAAAGCAGAGACCTCATCCCTTCTATCACAAGGGGCTGAGCTCTGCCAACCACCTCATGAGCTGAAAAAGGAACCTGGAGCTCAGGAGGTGTAAATTCTGCCATGGACCCATGACACGTGGGTGCTGCAACTGGTGGCTCCCAAAGTCTGCACGAGGTGGATACAGGGAACTGCTCGTCTCAGCACCCTCTTCAGCAGCAACACCGTAAGATCAAAGCTCAGCATGCTAGCTTGGTACGGTTTTTCTTTTAACCTAATACAAACAAATACTATGATGGCTATTAAAGTGGGGAAAGGCCTTATATATGTTACCCCTAATGGCATCCCTTATCTCCCTCACGCTGTGAGCCCCACATTCCAGAAGACACCGCAGTATGGATGGGGGATACCACTGCCTTTGGCAACTCTTTCGAGGGTCTCTGTGGCCTTCCCCCAGACAGACCCTCGGCCTTGTGACAGCTGTGCAGGAAAGAGCATCCATTGTTTTCAGCTAAGTTGTGATAAATGGAGTCACAAATAGGGTCACTCCACCATCTGTCTGTCCTCTCAAGCTCTTTCGTCACTCACCGTAAAATGTTCATCACTGTTGCTCTTTGTAGCTTCATGAACTTAGGCTTCCGATCACTTGAGAGCAAAACCAGAAGCTACATTCCCTGTGCTAATTTGTAATTTTCCAAGATGTGCATTTTAATTATGGACCCTGTGAGGCTGGCGGGGGTCTTAGCAGACCTCTCTACATTCATTCTGCCCATGGATTGAGTGTTCTCTGTTTATTGCATTTTAAAACTTCAAGAAAAATGACACAGCAAAGGAAGCTGATTGGTAATGTGTGTGTGATGGAATTCCACAGTGTGTGTGTGTGTGTGTGTGTGTGTGTGTGTGTGTGTGTATGCATGTGTGTGCACGTGTGTGTTTAAAAATGAGAACGGTGAAGAAACTAGTGGTGTTTGAGCAGGAAACAGACTTTTTATAGGACCTGCAGAGGCACACATGACATCTCCAGTTGGGGCCATTCAATGTTCATTTACCTAGTTTCTTCTGGAAAAGCAGCATTTCCCCATCTTCAGTCTCTGGACTTCCCAGTGAAGTTGCCCCTACTCAAGGACCAATGCGAGACAGGTGACAAGGACCTAAATGAAAGCATGGCATTCCACTGGCCTGGGCAGAGCCCACCGAAACAGTGAGTCCTGCCAGTGCCCTGGAGGGAACTCATCTTCTCACTGGTGGACTTCAACAATAGAGAATGTGCACAGGAGCCATGGCAGCCTTTTTGTTGCTGTGTGGAACCTGAACAGGACGTCTACTCTAAAAAGACAGAACTGAGTGATGAAGAGGGACTAGGAATTCATAGCATCACCTGGATCAAGCCATATCTGAGGCTTACTTTCAGTACCTTTCTCTTATCGGGCCAGTAGATTCCTTTCACTGATTTCTCAGTAACTTACAACCAGAACATCCCTTATTAGACAGGACAAGGAGTCTCAATTTTTTTTTTTTTTTTAGTGATTCTTTGTCACATTTTATGCGCCTATCACAGATTTATGAATATGGGATTAATCAAGGTCTTAGGATACGTTTTTCATGAACATCGGGGTTGACTCTTCCATCAGAGAATTGTCACTCCTCCCTTGTTTTGTGCTTTACTAATTAATAATCATGCAGTTAGAAAAGCATTTAGCTACACTCACAGAATGCCCAACTGAAAGTGGCTTAAACTATTAGTTTCCCATAACAATGGGGCTAGAGGTTAGGAGCTCAACATTGCCACCAAAAACCTCAGTTCTTTCTGCCCTGCCGTCCTCACATGGTGGGTCTCACCTCATAGACACAAGATGATTGCTGGAGAACCAGACAACATGTCTTCACATGAGAGTGTCCCATCCAAGCAAGACTGAAGAGGGTGGGAGCAAAGGCACTCTCTCCTCATAATACTCTCTAACTTTTATCAGAAAGGAAATTGTCCCCCAAATTGCTCACTAAACCCCCCATTATTGCTTAGGATGGGGTTATATGGTCTCCCATATATGACCCATCAGCAAAGAAGGATAGAGTTTCCATTGGTGGCTCAGACCAAGTTTAATTGGTCTAACCCTTATCGAGGAAAAAGGGACATCAGTTCTTTGGAAATCCCTACCACACAGGCCTCATTAATCTACCTTCTCCAAACCAAGGCTAACATTCGATCATAGGAAGAAAAAAATACCAGGCAGGTGAATTCCAGTTTTACCCAAGCCAAGCTCAGTGTCTTTCTTTGCCCTTAAAATCAGATCAGAATAAGCCAGAGGGAAAGGCACCAACGTTAAAAACTATATTTGGATCCCCTAGAGCGGGAAGGCATGAGTAAAAGCCATGGGGCTAGGCCTGGCCTGTGCACAACTTCATCTGCCCCTGGCAATGAATTCTAAAAATACAGACCTTTGACAGTCATGTATTTTAAATAGCAATTCCACATATATAATCTCCACTCTTTTCCTGCTACAAATTAATTTTTCATGACGAGGAAGGAATGACAGATACATTTTACTTTAGCAGAACAAGTGAAGGTGACATTTTGAATCTTGGAGCTCGCCTTTCCTGGCTGCATGGCCTTGGGTGGGCTGACCCGATCCTCTGTGCCTCAGTTTCCTTATCTGTCAGATGAAGGTATTAGTCATGTCTGCCTCATATGTGAGGGTGGCAAATGGGCACATGTCTATGTGGTCCTTCCCAAGGATCAGGATCTTTTGGGTACATATCAGTCGCCTTCAATGATGAGAGGGAGATGGGACTGTGTTCTCCTTCCCATGGCTTCCCTTCCAGCTTACAGTGGAAACTAGTTCCAGACCAAATTCTGCTCCAGATACAGACTTTGATTAATGGTCTCATGTTCTGTAGACATGAGGAGGTCTCAGCTGTCCTCCTTTTGGGTGCTTCAATCCCACTTGCATGAAGGGCTGACATCACTCAAGGTCAACGTTACAAATGTTCAAGCCTTGAACCTGGGCAGCGAGGATCCTCCAAAGGACTGGGCTGGTTCCATATCAAGCCTGGGGCATCATTCCAAAGGGCACAGACTTTGGATTCCCTGTACATTTTTCTACCTGCTCACACAGTGGGCTTAATACCGGAGGCCAATCCCACACACTGGGGAAGTCATTTTCCTCATCTCTTGTGCTAGAGACAAAAGCCCTTGGTTTTGACTGGAGGTATATGGCTAAAGTCCTACAGTAGTAGGTCCCTGGGCAGAGCACCCTTTGAAAGAATGTTTCAAGTACTAGCTGATCCCCTGTGGGGATACATTTCCAAATGGAGCGATTGATTGCCCCTTGAGCGAAGGTTCCATCTCTCTAGTCCATGCATTCAGATCTCATAGTCTAGGCTGAAGCACTGTGCATCTTGTTGAAGACCGCAAAGGATTCCTAGCTAATGAACACGCAACTACCAGCAGGAAGTAAGCAAGCAGGAAGGCAGGGTGAAGCAGGAGGCAGGATTCCATGAGCATCCTGGAGCCTCACTGAGGTCTTATTGCCACTTTGTGAAGTCTCGAACAGCAGCATTAATGATATGCTCTCCCTCTTTGAAAACCAACTCACCCCACCACCACCTTAGCTTCTCATTCAAGACTCTCTCCCGGGGTATGATCAAGCCCTGTCTTTCTGACTCTGTCCTCCACTACGCAACGTCCATCAGACAAGCCTGTGCCTTGGTTGGCATCATTGCCTCTACACTGGATGCCCTCCCCACTCCCCTACTAGAAGTCTGCTTCACCTTCGGATGCCACCTCCTCCATGGAGCCTTCCCTGATCACACAGCCAAGGCAGTGTTGAGAGAACAGAGTCTGAAGGAAGACTGAATGGAGTTAAAACCTGGCTTCTGATGTACAGCTGCTGTCTGCCGTTACCTCGCTGCATTCAGGTCCATTATCAGTAAAATGGGCAAGATGAACACAGAGTCATGGGAGTTCTGACAAGACAGTACAAGTGAAATTCTTAGTACAGTTCCTGGCAAACAGGGAGAGCCCGGGGCACATTGAATATGACTTGAAAGAAAAGCCAAAAATGAATGCCTATTCCTTCTCGCTTGAGGGAATTGTCCCTGCTGGTCTGTGTTCCTGTCCCTCTCCTCTCCCATACTCTCTCTCAACAGATGATATTTTCTGTCAACTTACTGCTGGGCACTTTTTTCAACTCAGAAGGAAATCATAAATGAAATGTATGTTTATAAACCAAAATAATCCCATCGGATAGCTCACCCTGACTCTACAATCAAAACACATTGTAGACCTTCCTCTCTGTTATGACCCATCCAATGCAAACACAAACTTTAAAAGTTTTCCATCCTCACGTCCAAAAATGTGGCTCTCCCACTTTGATGAGCCTATGACAGCACAGGATGGTGGTTAAGACCACAGATGCAGGAACAGGCTGCCTGGGTTCAGACTCAGCACTTAACCTCTGTGTGTCTCTGGCTACTCATCTCCAAACTTGAAATTATGATAGAAGGGGTTTAGATGAGGGCACCTGGGTGGCTCAGTCAGTTAAGCACCTGACTTCAACTCAGGTCATGATCCCAAGGTCCTGGGATTACGTCCCACGTTGGGAATCCCTCTTCAGCGAGGAGTCTGCTTCTTTCGTTCTCTCTGTCCCTCCCTCTGCTCATTCTCTCTCTCTCTCTCATTCTCTCTCTCTCTCGAATAAATAAATAAAATCTTGGTTTTTTTTTTAAAAAAAGGGGGGGGCGGGGAATTCAGATGAGATGCAAGTGCTCACAGAGCTTCTGGAAGCATGTCTGGCTGGCCTGGCTGGCCCGGCACAGCACTCAATAGATCTGGAAGCTGTTATCACTCACTGGATCTCCTCCTACTTGAAGCCAAAGTACAACATGCAATAGTGGAGAAAGTTCTAGAAAAGGAGTTGGGAGCATCTATGACAAAGTCTCATCTCGGCCATCAACTTGCTCTGGGTGTTAGAGCAAGTCACCTGGGCCTTCAGTTTTCCTCCTCTCTAACATAAGAAAATAGAAATAAATGATATGTGAAGTCTACTGAGACCTGAATGTCTATTGTCATGTGTCAAGTGCTGTGAAGGGTCTGAGATGTCATTCTAGCTCCAGGCTGACTCATTAGCCTGCCGCCGGCTCTCAAATGTTCCAAGGAGACACAAGACTCCTGGGCCAGAGACCAAGGACATTACTGTTCATGGCGCAGCAAGGAAGGCAAGCTTCCTTCAGATAGGCTGCCAGCAAAGACACCTGACCTTCGAGGTAGACTTTATCTTTATTTTACTGGACAGCAAACAAACTTACCTTCTGCTCCCGAGGACAACACTATCTCTAGTCTCCAGGGCTGTTGGCTAGACAAACATCCTTGGAAAGCGAGTCTGAAACAAAAACAGTCGGTGCCTGTGCTCAGGGATGTGCAGAAACACCAGCGACACACGGAGAATACATCCATTCTTCCTGCCTCCTCTCAAGCAGGACCATTCAGGTGGACTCATCGTCCTGCCCTTCAGAGCACCTCCTCTGAACACTGGTATTTCTCTTCATGAGACAACTCACGCCCCATTCACTTCCTCTCTCCCTTCCCACTATCTCCACCGGCGTCCTGCCCCTGACCAAACCCGCAGCTCTCCTCTGCCTCCCGACCCAAGTGCCGAGTACTCCAAGACGTTGCGTTCCTTAGTCAACAGTGAATCTCTTCACAAGAGAGACTGGGTCTTATTTTCCCATTCCTTAGCAATAAATGAATAAAGCATATTTTAGTATATGTGCTGCCGAAGCGAGCACAATAAATGAATAAAGCAATAAATCCCTTAGTATAGAATGCAAAATGGACCTCCTAACTCTCCAGTCTTTAGATCCAGAAGACAGAAGTGTCCTGGAAGCGTGGGATAAATTAGAGATCAATGCCATTAGACAGCAGATTTTCCTTTTTTTTATAACTTTATAGGGTTTGTTTTTGTTTTGTTTTAGTGTTGGGGGGTGGTAGCTGTTTGTACCTTAGGTTTTTGGTCATTTATTTATCATTAGCCACAGAAACTCCAGTCAGAATCTCCCTCTGACACCCAAAATGCAGGGGACCGCTCCACACAAAGGTCAAGGGGTCCGCATGTGGCATCCCCTTTCCCATGGCTTCTGGTGCGGGGAGAGGGCAGCTCCCCAGTTCTCCTAAGCTCCGAGAATTGAAACCCTACACTCAAAGGAAAGGTGCCTCGTAAGTGGTCTAAACATAGCACGCTTGGTCTGACAAGTATGATTGTCCTTCTGGGGTAATAGGACAGAACATTTTAATTCAGGTCTGCTCTTTTTTAAAACACAAGACATATGGAGAGCAGAGAGGCGCTCCGAGGGAAGCCAGAGCCCGTCCTTTCTAAACAATCTTCACCGCCTCCAAGAGGGACGACCCCGTGACCCCTGTTGATCCTGTTCCCCGGGGTCAGCTCACACAGCACTGAAAAGAGCCCATTTCAAGTAATAGGCGCTCCCCCCCGCTTCCCCCCCCACCCCGAAGACCCCCAGGTTCCTCTGTCGGGCGCATCCTGGGTTGTTCAGAATCCTCTGGGCTGACTGGAATTTCTCTGAGGCATTCCAGATGCTTCAGGAATAATTTTAAAACATTACAAATTTCAATCCCAGCTTCAGGAGAGAGGAGTCTGCCTCTGGCTCTGCTCCTCAATCCAAGTATCCTGCCACCTAGGACAGCTTGGCCTGCTGTCCTGAAGCAGTGAGGACTGACCTGCGGACCAGCTGCTCCCTCACCCCACATGCCCCCCATCAAGATCAGAGGAACAAGTGATCAGTGGTGTAAGCAGGGCAGGGATGGAGCTGGCTCACAGCAGCCCAGGAGAGCCCCCTCTGTGTCTCTCTTCCCAAGTCTGTGTTCAGGGACATCCTGTTGGGAGCCCGACTTTGGCCACGGCGGGAGTATTCACACCCCAGAAATCCGCAAACCCTTTTCGGGCTTACCGCCATTCCACCCCTTTCCTCATCTCTGCCTCACCATCGCTGATCGATAGAGCCTGAGCAGCCCACGAGTTTGGCTTTGCTGCTGCAGGAGTAAACTCTCCGTGAATTCCACCTAATTAAAGAAGCATGACCTCTCCCCGCGCAAACTTGGGCTGCCTCCCTTTTATCAAGCTCTGTCCTCTAGGACCATCTCTCATTTCATCCATTAAGGAAGGCACTTCCTAAGCCTTTCCCCCTCAGAATGTGCAATAAAACACACGGGTCTTTATTGCTGTCTCTCTCCAGGCCCCCTTGAAATTACATTTTCCAGTCTACAGACATCTCCTCCACCCCAAGGAAGCCTGGGAGTGAGGGGGCGGGTTCGATCGGGTTTCACTCTCTATTTTCCTTTGCAGTCTTGCGTGGACGCACAGTCAAGAACGACGCTGCTGGGGCACCTGGGTGGCTCAGTGGGTTAAGCCTCTGCCTTTCGCTCAGGTCATGATCCCAGGATCCTGGGATCGAGCCCCGCATCGGGCTCTCTGCTTGGCAGGGGGCCTGCTTCCTCCTCCTCCTCTCTCTCTCTCTCTACGCCTGCCTCTCTCCCTACTTGTGATCTCTATCTGTCAAATAAATAAATAAAATTTAAAAAAAAAAAAAAAAAAAGAACGACGCTGCTTCACTCCTGCTAAAAATCTTCGTGTTTTCGTAAGGGCCTGCATCGAGCCCAACAGGAGGTCCCGTGGCTTAATGAATTCCCTGTTTCTGCAGCTCCCTTGTGGACTTAGGGAGGCGCTCTCCTTTGGGCAGATCCAGGACGCTGAACAAGCTTTAGTGTGTTCTGAAGATCATTGTCTACACCTGGGACCACGCCCACTCAGAATTGTGCCTTCTTTCTCACCATGGAGAAAGAGAAGCACCAAGTAACAAACAGGCAGGACATCGCCTGTGACAGATCCTCAACTCATTGTCATTAGTAGCTGATTGTGCCTCTAGAAAGCCTCAGTCCCACCACCAGGGAATTCAGAGCCGGTGGGAGACCATACCGATCGGTAACTGGTGCTTACCTGGAACAAGGATATCCCCTCTTGCCTGTTGCAATACGGAAGTCCCGCACTCCATAGGGTCTCACCAAGCAGAGCCGTCCTTAGCCCCTTGCCAGCCCTCGCCATGGCTCCTCACTAGTCTGATCTCTACGAGCTACTGGCCGCCTCTTAATAGGAAACTCCTGAGGACCCAAACTCTTTCACAGCCCCCGGGTGCAGACCAAAGCAGGTGCACTTTGGTGGCTCTGACAAGCAGGTGGGATGGAGGAAAGGGGATAGGTTTAGAAGCTGGGCACTCCCGTCCTTCTCAAATCATGCAACAGAACTATCAGAACTTCTCTGCCTCCGCATGTGATCTACCCCTATGAAAGGCACCATGTGCTGAGAATTACTTCTGTCCTTGCCAGGACGCAATGGAATGTGAGCTTCCGCTCATTACAGGGACCTTGTCTCCGCACTGCAGGGTCAGAAGGAAACCGCTAGGACCGTCTTCTTCGACATGTTTCCGACCAGCAGGCTGTGGGGCAGGCCGGCCTCATTGCCGGGCAGAAAGAGCCATGACTGGAATGGAGAGATCGTGAAGGCACCTGGGGTGGGTGTGTGCACATGTGTGTGCGTGCGCATGCGTATGTGGGCGTGCAAGCACCTATGCCCCAGTGGCAAGGCAGGGAGCACATGGGCAGACATGACCCAACAGGGCTGAGCTGATGGGCGGACTAAAAAAGGCAAAGGTCCCTCGCTCCCTCGTGAGTGATCAGAAGCTCCAACTGCGTCAGTTACTGGAAGAGGTTAGGAACCTCTAATACACGGAAAGCCACAGCGAAACGATCCTAAGCCGTGCTGGAAACCAGCTTTTCAGTAAAACCTCGTGTACAAATTTGTCTCTGAACAGCATCCAGCCCCATTTTTTCCATTCAAACAATTTTCAAATTCATTTCCTTTTGCAAACATCGTTTGAATGGGAGCATCGTGTGGGTATTGTGCTGGTGGCCATGCTTTCGGAAGGGGATGTGTTTGTGTGTGTGTGTGTGTGTGTGTATGCACGTGCATCCCTGTGTATTTAATCACAATGCTTGCCCTTTCTCTGTGCTTAAGGCAACCTTTTACGGGCATAAGTATACAAGCCAAGTCACAATTTGGCAGCCCCGAGGAACAGCTTAGTACCATGGTGTACCCACCCAACTCAAGTTGCACCACCAGAAAAAAATAACTCTATACTTGGTACTGAGCTTTGGGATGAAAGCAGGAATTTTCTGACCCAGAGTACAACCTCAGAAACCCAGTGCCAAGGACACAGGGGGAGAGCACAGATATAGAAACTTGGTTGATCATCCTCACTTATTAAAAAAAAAAAGAAGAAGAAAAAAGAAAGAAGTAGAGTTCTGACGGCCGAAGGAACTATCCAGGTTCTACATACTCATTGTCGTAAAACTATGTAAAAGGTCGGGGTGCCTGGGTGGTTCAATCGGTTAAGTGTCCGACTCTTGGTTTGGGCTCAGGTCATGATCTCACGGTCATGGGATCGAGCCCCACATAGAGCTCTCTGCTCAGCGCAGGGTCTGCTCCAAATTCTGTCTCCCTCTTCCTCCTGATATCTCTCTCTCTCTCTCTCTCAAATTAAAACAACAAACTTTTTTTTTTTTTAAGATTTATTTAACAGAGAGAGAGATCACAAGCAGGCAGAGAGGCAGGCAGAGAGAGACGGGGAAGCAGACTCCCTGCCGAGCAGAGAGCCCGACATGGGGCTCAATCCCAGGACTCTGAGACCATGACCTGAGCTGAAGGCAGAGGCTTAACCCACTGAGCCACCCAGGCGCCCCAACAACAACAAACTTTAAAAAAAAAAACCATAGAACTTCAACAACTGAGTTCCCATGTTCTACAGTTTTGACCAGGACGGTGGCCGTCTTCCATCCATGGCGATTATGTCTAGAGTTACTCCATGTTGCTGCTGAAAGGGACTTCCAAACTACGGAGACTACAGTGGCTGTTTCTGGAGAGAAAAACAGACAGTGATCTAGAGGGGACTGCAAGGTAGCCTCTGGGCGCTGCCATTATTCTATTTCTTGACCTGGGTGATAGTGACACCACAAATTCTCATGTCTGCCTTGTAGAAATTCGCATGTTCTGTGCACATCCTACATCTGTGTTGCCTTTCTCTTCTAATTTGTCTTATTTTTAATTATTTGGTCCCATCCCTTCACATACAGGAGAGCTCGCACAGCCACACTAAGGAGCAGGGAGAGGGTTAGATCGGGGCACCCTCATGACCAGTAGCTCTCTCTCCACCATGATTTCGTACTTAATACATGGCCTGTTGTGCAATATGGGTCTTGAATGTTTCCAAATGGTTTGGAAACCACCACTAAGGAATGTGTCTTAAGTTTCGTGCCATTCATGGGTCCCTGCGCACACACACTCACACATGCACATACAAGCACACACACACACACACAGTGCTAAAATCACAATAGATGCCATCAGTTCACCCCAGCCTGTATGCCCAACTGAGAGGCCCTCACTGGCTCTGGTAGCATAAAGAAGCAATCTTGCTCCAGCCTGCTCCCTGGTCCTACCCTTGAGATGGCTCTCTTCTGTCTCCATGTCTGGTCTCCTGCCTTCAACAGCCCTTTGGGTGGAGGACCTACAGCTTTCTGCTTCGTCCTTTCCTCCACAAGCTCCTCTGGGCATCCCTCCTGCCCTGGAAGAGAAACCGCTCACACTGAGGCAGGTGTCCTCACCCCTGGTCTAGCCACGACCCACCCATTTCCAGGAATGGTGTGGATGAAGGTAGAGAGAAGGGAATTCGGTCAAATGATAAATCAATAATTACAGCCAAGCAAAAGCTGGGCAACATCCAAGTTAACTGAGTAAAATGTCCAAGATGCTGAGTCACTGGAGAAATCTTCCCAGGAAACACAACACTGATTGCTTAAGAAAGAAAGAAAAACTGGGAGATGAAATGGGAAGGGAAGGAACTGATTGACTTGCAGAAACTCAGTGTCCAAGAGATGAGTTGGAGGCACAGTTGGTAAGGGGAAGAGTAGGGACCAATCAGCTGACAGTCAGGGTCCCCCACAAGGCTTTCCTACTTTGACCTCATTCCCCAACTGCCTCTTTCCAACTAGAGCATTGAGCTGGATGAAGTTTTCTTCTCGTTCGCAGGAGCTTCTTAACTCAACTAAGACTTTCAAACAATACCATAAGCAAGCAGGAAAAATGTGCATTTCCAGAGAAGAGCTTTGCCTGCTCTGGGCGGCTTCATGCGCTATAAAGGATGGACTTTTGGAGAGCCAAGAGAGGCTTATTCATGTAAAATGGAGAAGGAAGCGAACAGCTGTGATACTAGAGATGTTTCCGTGTCAATATTCTCATGTAAAGCCCCTGATCAAATATTGGTATATTTGGGCTTTCTTCAACTAGAACTTGCCTATTCTTAGGAAAGTCACCCTGGCTGCTAGTTCTTAAACAGAAGCTAAATGTTGGTCCTTACACATTGGTCTTTGCATGCATATTCAGCTTTTTTAAATGTCTCTAAGCCCCTAAAATGTCAGGCTAATAGAATCCAGGAATTCACAGCTGACTTCCACAGGGCCAAAGCCTGGGGGCCCCATGTTGGCCTGGGCTGCAGGACTAAAATTCAGCATCAGTGTTGACACTCTAGACGACTGCTTCTACTTTCTGTTTTCTTAGCAATGAAATCCACAACGTTCCACTTCTGAACCTTTGCCCAGTTTGGAAGCTGAGCCATCAAACAGAGCTTTATCTTGTGAGGGTTAACAGGTTTGAATCTAAATATAGCAGTCCTATATACCTATCAGGATTTATTATCTATTTATGTCCACGTTTGCACCGACATAGTTTTAACGGCCACTGTTTTACCAGAAACCATGCAAACCCAGATACTGCGGTTTTGACAACGTTGATATTGAAAAGAAATATGTTATTTCTCCAGCGTAGCTCTGGAATGAAGTGACCACAAGCGAGTCTGTTTCTTATAAATTTAGAGTTTGGTAAGTGTGACGAGAGGCCCCAGCCAGTGCTCTCGTTTACTACAGAAGAAGCATGTCCCGTGTCACACTTTGTCAGTGACGACGGGTGACCAGAACTTCTGTCCACGGTGCCTCAACCTAGCACTGGACGTGCAAAGACGGTTGCCTCCCAGGGGAGGTATGCTGCCCAGCAGGCATGCTCACGGTTCTTTAAAGGTGCAGAAGCATTGGAAAGTTTGGCTTTTAGCCATGGCCACACTCTACTCCTAGCCTAAGCACCCAGAACACTAACGGTTCTACCCAGAAGCTCCATTCAGCATCCTGCAGATAGCCCTGCCAACAGGACACCCCTTAGATAATGGATTGGCACCCAGTGACCATGGGTAGCCAACACCATTCTACCCTTCTTCTTTGATGCCTACTTGAGTGGGAGAGGCTAAAAAGCTAAAAACTACATTTCCCAGACTCCTGTGCAACTAGAGTTGTAGCCGTCCCTCAGTCTCAGCCAATCAGATGCAAGCATGTATGCGTGGGACCGTGGAAGTAGGTAGAAGTCGATGGAGGTAGTACTTCTGTTGACTCTGTCTACTGATCAGCTTAGCCGTGGAGCCATTTAGCTTTCCCGTAGCAGGGCTGGGGTCTCTAGCTTCAGGGCATCCATTTTGCTGGTGTCGATTACAGAAGATACAGGCCGGGTCTAATGCTGGTGGAAGCTGTGGTGGCCTCCTGCAGAGAACGGCTTCTGGACCGCAGGAGCTGGTGGTTTCCTTTTCATGGAAGAGCCCATATCCCTTCGACCGTCTGTTCTGCACTCCGGATTTGGGATTTGTTCTTGAATGGTTGACCTAGTCCGCTTCTTCAGCCTTCTCAACAATTCTGTAGGCCATTTAACACTTGGGGAGAAACCCAGCAAAATAAAAGACACTTATTTCTTAAACAACATGGACTGGTTCTGTTCCCTGTAACTGACATGTGAGTGATACATCTAGAGAGAGGGTTGGAGATGTTCCGCTCACTGCTTAACGCACCAAAAGCCCGAGATTAAACTGGCAATCTGCGTAACTCTCATTTAGTCCTTACACGCGGAAAATAAAAAGGAAGGTCAAAGAGGTGAACAACCTCCCTCCCAGATTCCACAGCACCTGATACCAGAGGAAGGGACACACCAACTTGCTTTCAGGGTTGGGACGCTCCTTCAGTGCCCTAAAGCAATGGTGCCTGGACTCCTACTCCCAACCCTACAACTTATTAGAGCATCACTTGACTTCTTTCTACCTTGGTCTCCTTACCTATAAAGTGAGGATAAAATAGGCCATAACCTGTAGGATTGCTGTAAAGTTTAAATTAGCTGATATATGTAAAATGTTGGTAAATGGCAAATGTGAGAGAAGCATTAGCTGCCACCAAAGATTTCCCCATCAAAAAGGGCAAGCTGGATTTGAAGAAGGGTATGTAAGCAAGGTCTTGACCCTTTCCAGACAGGCTGGTGTTCAGAATAAGATGTCAGACTGACCAGTACCTTGCCAATAGTAACAGATTCAGATATCAACAGCAGAGGCAGCTGCAGTGTGACAATAAGACCCCAAACGTGAAGTCTCTGGGCCTGGATGGCACTTCCAGTTCTGTATCTTTCTACGTTGGTGACCCTGACCCTCAGTCCCTTAAAATCTCTGAGCCTTTGTCTCTTCGTTTGTAAAGCTTCGCATTACTGTCTAGCTCACAGGTTGTTTCAGATTAAATGAGAAGGAGACCGCGGCGCCTGGGTGGCTCAGTGGGTTAAGCCTCTGTCTTCGGCTCAGGTCATGATCTCAGGGTCCTGGGATCAAGCCCCGCATCGAGCTCTCTGCTCAGCAGGGAGTCTGCTTCCCTCTCTCTCTGCCTGCCTCTCTGCCTACTTGTGCTCTTTATCTGTCAAATAAGTAAAAAATCTTTAAAAAAAAAAATGAGAAGGAGACCTAGCACAGCTCAAGAACAGAGCATTTCAGCCATCAGGCTTCTTTCAGTTGAGGTGACAAACCTCCATTCAACATAAGTGACCACGAAGGGCGATGCCCTGGTTAGTGGACTATGAGGAGGGCTCATATGCAGAGCACAGGAAGCACAAAGATGAGGCTGGTGTTTCTCCCTTTCCCTTCTCTGCCGGGGCTTCCACACACATCAGCACATTCTCCCTTATACTGCAGACTAACTTGGGGCTTCAGTGACCAAGAGAAATTGGCTTTAATGTTCTGTCCAGCCTAGGGCAACCAACTGCTTCCTTTTCTGGGGACAGTGAGGATTTTCCAGGACATGGAACTCTTCATGCACAACTAGGAAAATCCTGGGCAAACTGGGACAAGTTGGCCACCCTCATCCATTCCCAAATCCAAAAGTAAAGGCCCAGCTGGGGTCAGTGGCTACCCAATACCACTTGACAGTGGCCAACAGTGCTGGTCACACCAGAACATGTTAGCCCCTGCAATAGCCATAAGAATCTGGGGACACGATTTCCCCAGGATGATAAGAAAGGAGGACACCATGCAGAGAATCCCATAAATAGCCACCATGGACCTAGGGTAGGGACTCAGTGAAGGGTCCTGTATTGTTTCATTCAACATGCATTAAAACAGCGCCATTTCGGGATGTGGAGAAGACAACACCAAGGAAATCAATGGAATCTTTTGACCCCGGGGGGGGGGGATGCAATGGATTTGTGTTTGAAATCTGTGTTTCAAAGTCAGAGCATAAGGTAAACATCACATAGAGTCAAAATACCTACTTACCTCTAAGTCTTGTCATCTCACTCATCACAGCGCCAGGGTCCCTTAAGAGAAGTGAGCTGGCCCCTGGGGCCACCTAAAGAAGAGCAGGTTTCATGGTCCATCCCCGTCACTCTGGGACGTGGGTTCACTGGATGAAAGGTGGTGGTCTCGCCCACACCACTGAAATCGTTATTTCTCCTCTGTCCTGAAGTTATAGGCAACCCGGTGATTTCAGATGCTGGGAGGTTAGGAGAGGTACTGAAAAGATTAAGGCTCAGGACCTGAGAGGGACAAACAGAAGTGCTAAATAGCAGGCAACCTGCAGATTTAAAAAGTCATCAAGTGGATGAAATGGAACATTTATCCTCCACCAAAAGAAAGATTTTTTTGGTGGGTTTTGGGTTTTTGTTTGTTTGTTTGCCTTTTGCATAAAGAAGAATTTCCACTGGTGATTTTCTATTATTCATCAGAACAAGTGAGCACCGCCGATAGCCTGTACAAACAGTAGGGGCAGTGAAAGCCCATTCTGCGGGGTGAACGCACATCATTCCTTCCTGTCTCCATCCCTCAGGCAGCAGTGCACACAGCAGGAGCTCAGGACAACAGAGAGGAAACTTGAACAGCAGAATGCAGATTGGACCAGGAAAGCATCACGGGTGATTTTAGTTCCTTACTTTACTGTTGCTGGGGAACCAGGCAATTCCCCTGAGCTGTTTGAAATGTAGGTGAGCTGCTACTTTTAGAGAAATGGTAAGGGCAGTTTACACCTCGGATTGGTGTCTGCTCTTCACCCCAGTTTACCTGAACAGGGGGGAAGGAGGTGCCAGTGAGTTCCGACTCATCCCCAGCTTGGATCCGCTGGCTCTGTCTGAAGCCTTATCTCCACTGAAACCACGGCTCCCAAAAGGCTCATCTTGAATGGAGGCCGGGCACCTTCTACGCCCAAGGCAGCTTTCTTGAGACCAACTTGACCCTCTCAAGGTGTTCACACCATCTTACCTGAGGGCTCCAGGTAAATAGGTTTCTTGCACCTTCCATTGCTGATGCCTTTTCCCATCAAACAGCCCCTCTGGTCATTCTACCATGCTCCCTCTCTACCATAGCCCCATTACCTCGAAGAAGCTTTGCCACGTCCATGAACAGCTTCTCCTACACGTGTCTTCCCAAACCCTTGACCTCTCATCTCCATCGTTTTTCCTCACTCCCATTCAGCCACCTGGTGGCCTTCATCACAGAAGCTGCCCCTTCTGATCACAAAATCAGTCCTTCCTCTCTCAGATGAGATGGGGGCTTCCCTCCATTTCAGCTTCCTCTTTCAATGACTCCCAGCACCCCACTGACTCACCCTTAGCAGGTCCCACTGTCTACTGACCCACCCCCACCTTTCTCCATCTCTCTGCTACCCTCCATATTCCACCTGGGTTCAAAGCTTTATTCAAGCTCCTACCCACACGCTACATTCCTCGCCCATTCTTCCATCTCTCCCCCAGGTGGAACTTAAACACCAGATCCATCCAGTTCGATCTTATTCCCACGTGCACCCAGATGACTAAGCAGAGCTGGAGCAAATGGCATGTCCAGAGCGGTGCCATCATAAAGTCACACTCACCACCGCCACTGCCTGGGCCTTCCATTCTGCCTGGCATCCAACTCTGTCTCCCCAATCCGTTCAACATTCCCGTCTCAACAGGAATTTTTTCAAACTTGCATTCTGGGCAAATTTTCCATCCACTCCACCCTCCACACTCTTGGCAGGTTACAGAGAAAGAAAATGACTTAGTATAAGGAGAATGTCCTCAATGCCCACCAAACCTCCAAACCTGCCTATCCTTCCCCTTCTTCCTTCCTCCCGCCCAAGGGGAGCCTCTTCTCCCAAGTTCTAGGCTCAAATCTCCTCCCCCATCTTAAAGACTCCCTCCTGTCAGCTCTGCTCATCACCCGGCTCCTGCCCTGCATCTTCAACCTCTCCTTCACTAGCGACCTTTCTATCAACATTTAAGCTTCTCAATCCTCTTAGACCTTAGATCAAACAGGCCCTTCCCCAGCCCCTTGTCCCTGCCAACCACCACCCTGCCTGTGGCCTCCATTCATGGCCACATTTCTTAAATGGGGATTCGTGTTCCCAACTCTCATCTGCAAACCATGTGAAACATAGGCATCCAGGAAGTTTTTTAAAATTATGTATATGAAGAGAAAGAAGCCAGATACTGAATTATATGAGATTTCTGGAAAAGGCAAAACTATAGAAACAAAGAGTAGATCCGTGGTTCCCTGGGACCATGGGTGAGCAGAGATTAACTGTGAATGAATGGGCACCAGGAAACTTTCTGGGGTGATGGGAATGTTCCAAAGCTAGGTTGTGGTGAGAGCTGCACAACTTTAGAAATTTATGAATTTATAAATTAAATATAGTTTGGCAAACTCTATACTGAAAATGGTTGAATTCTATGATATGTAAATTATACCTAAGTAAAGGTGTGTGCATGTGTGCGTGTGTATGTGTGTGTGTGTGTGTGTGTGTGTGTGTGTGTGTTTTAGTTAGAAAGCAGAGGGAAAAGGAACCTCAAAAGTTCAGGTCTGAGAGGACCAGGCTAAGGCATAAACAGGGGGATTGCATGGAGACAAGATGAGTCCCACCCTTCATAATGGATAAAGATTCCCAAGCGGACAGAGGAGGAGGGAGGTTGAGGGGTGCAGAATGGGTGAAGGGGATCAAGAAGTACAAACTTCCAGTTAAAAAATAAATAAGTCATGGGGGTGTCATGTACCCACACGGGAAACACGGTCAATAATATTGTATTGACTTTGTACGGTGACAGATGGTAACAAGACCCATGAAGGCAGTCCATCATTTGACCACCTACAGAGGCTGAATCGCTATGGTGTACACCTGAAACTAATATAATATTGTCTGTCAATAATAATTGGCATTCCCAAATTGGGAGAAAGGGAGAGTCAGAAGGAAAGTAACTCGGATAGTAGTGGGTTCCTAAGCAGGAGTGCCAAATTCCCCCCACCCCAAGATTTGAGTGTGGCAGGAAAATGAGAAACTTCAAGAAGGATTTCTGGAGCCCTGGAGTAGAGGGACCTATGCCCCCATCCTAGGTGGAGCCCCCAAGAATATGGCTCCCCTCCAGCAAGAAAATGACTGCACTGTGTCTAGGCAGTAAGTTTCAGAAAGTTCCCTTTCCCTAGTGTGGTGTGAGAGCAGCAGAAGTTTCGAGGTGCCCTAAAGAGCCACAGAGAAGCATCACCCCAGGAGGAGGCTCCAGGAAGGGAGTGAGGACGATGGACAGTCCAGTTCAGCAGGTGCAAGCATGGACAGGTGGCTAGTAAGAGCCTGGCCTCTGCAGCCTCATCATCTTGGGGATCTCGTCACCCTCCCCACGGGATTTCCAGAGCCAACCCCAGGAAAAGAGGAAAGTTTCCCCATGTTGACAGATTGGATTTCTGCTGTTCTGAGGTTCAAACTAGACATTCAATTGAGAATTTAGGTAAATAGAGGAACTTGCCTTTGGTCACTTGTGTTAAGGGGCCTCTGGGCAGAGAGAACTGGGGCATCACCGCAGGGTAAGCAAAGACAAAGAGACCAAAATGGGACACCGTCTGAGATCTCCCAAGTGAATTAACCAACCCGGGGACTTTGTGTTTCCTAGATGAACGTAGAGAAACAACACAGGAGCCTCTTAAAGCAACAAAGAGACCCAGTGCTCAGCACTAAGGGTTTTTCTCTCTCCCCACCAAGTCTGTGCTCGGTCCTCATTGGACGCCAGAGAACGTGGTAGCGGGGAGAGGAGCGCATTATCTGGGGGAGATAAGGCAGAGCCTGAGAAAGTGGAGAGAGAACAGAGCTGGAGACAGTGTGGAGGGAGATGCCTCCACTGTCTGCCCTAGCCTGGGCCACGGCCTTACCCCACCCCAGCACCCCCAGCCAGGCAGAATTCCAGCCCTAACCCACAGCCAGCATGAGAACAGACAGCATGCAGGGCTGGACACAAAGCCTGATCTCCACGGCCAACCTCAAATGAAATCCCGAGTCCCAGCAGCTTGAAACTTGGAGTCCTGGGGCAGCTGGGGGAAGCAGGACCCGTTAAAGGTAGGGACGCAGGGCACCCCATAGTCACGGGACTCTGGGCAAGGCACTCCTCCCAACCTGGGTTTCCCCTCCGGAAACTGCAGGGCACTGTAAGGAGAGTGGAACAAAGGCAAACGCAGACGATCAGTGCCATTCTGGAGAACTGGAGGTCTGATTCCCTTTCAGACCCGACAGGCCAGGCCCAGCCCTGTCCACCCACACCTGAGCAGGAAAGGCTTTGTTGTAGGTCCCAGCTTCCTCCCACCAGGGCTCAGAGCTGTAGGCCCCCGAGGGGCTCCGCTCCCTCTCTCCCTGCTCAGCCCACGCTGGGGCTGCTGTTGTCTTTGCTTCCTTCCCAGCGTTGTCAAACAGTTATGTCAGCAGGGCAAGACTGAAAATACTATCTTTCCTCAGAGAATATGTGGATTCAAAGGTTTATTTCTCTCTTCTGAGAAAAAAGACCAAGGGTGAGGACACAAGCGCCGAAGATGGAAATTTCACCAAAACGGTACAAAATCGACTTGCGCGGTCGAGCAGATGAAAACAGTTGCCCAGGCGGATAATTTCCTTTTTCTCTTATGAGAAAGCATCAGGATGGTACAAATACATACGGTGGGTCTTGGCAATTCATTTCCCCTACCTGCGGAGCCTGGGGCTCCGGGTCTGTCTCCTGTGTGAGCTGAAAATCAATAAGGAATCAACAGCTGAGCTACCAGTCTTCCTTGGCGAGCAGAGAAGTATTAGTGAGGCTTATCACTGGGGAGCTGGAGCCCTGATGGTAATCCTGGTTCTAACCACAAATCTCAGCGTTAGAGGACACACTTCTGGGCACTTCCTTTTCAGAGTCTTTTTCTTTCTCAAAGCTAGCAATGTATTTATCTCTTTCTTTAACCACCCTCTACTGCTCGGCTCGGAATTTCTGCTCCAACTGTGGTTTGGACATTTTTCCCCAACTTTCAGACAGCAACTGTAACGAAAATTCACACCAGAGCAAGACTCCTCTTTTGGCAAGACAATGCAAATAATTCCATTCCAATTGACTCAGTCTGCCGACATGGATATTTTGAAATGGTCTAACACCCACTTTATTAACATTAGGGCTAATTTCTTTTGAAGGGAGTTTAAAGCCGCCAGGACTTCGATGCTAGGGTTAATTGGTCTGCTTGCCTCTGTTTGTCAGACCGGCCTTTAACGAACATCTTCAAAGACCCCTCTGACACTGGCCCCCGCCTGGTCTGAAATGCCTCAGATGTCTTTATCGATGCCAAAAAATGCAGTGAGTGAAAGGGCTCTTTACTTAATTATTTCTGAAAAGCAAAAAGGGGATTCTATGTAGACAGATAATGAGAAATGACACAGTGAAATTACAATGCGTGTTCAGGCAAAGAGAGCCAAGAGCGCCCAACTCCCAACTAAAGGCTGCACAAGCGGAGTCTCGGACCCTAGCCCACTGCACCCTGCAGCGGGGACCCGTCCCTGGTTTGGTCTCTTGGAACAGATTTCATTTTACGGCGCACGCTGATTGGGTCGCACGGGTTGCCTAGCAACCCGCAGGCCAATCGCATTGGGTTCTCAAATGCCAACATCTGCCCAGCATTCCGAGTATCATTTTTAATTCAAACACTTAATGTCTGGAGACAGGGAAGAAGCTGTAACTTTAAGAAATAAAACAAAATTCATTTCCTTATACTATTCTCCCCACCCCAAGCCCACCCCCACACTCCCAAGCAATTCATGGTTTATGTTGCAGCTTTTCACAATTCCCTGTCCACATTCCTAGTTGGGGTTTCTTGGTTGCGGGGGTAGAGATGAGTAGAAAGAGGGAAGAAAGTGGGGCCGTTCTTCAGGTATCCAGGAGAAAGGAGGGGAAACATTCATTTCATTTTAAACGTAATTAGGAACGCCTCGGAGAAGAAGAGAAAAATAGTTCGGTCTCCATTGTGTTGAAATTCCATGTTTCCGCCCCAGTCAGTTAAGAGTTAGGATAGGTCTCTGACGACTGCCGCTTGATGGGGTGTGTGGGCTACACCAAGACATTAGTTACTGCCCGTGGAGAACCCCACACTTATTTTCTTCTCCCCAGAATAACTGGATGACAACCCCAAAATAAAACCAGAGAAACCAGCGAGCAGAGAAACTCAGCCACTCCACACCTAATAAGGAGTTCACTTCAGGATCCTCCAGCATAGCTCACATTTGGAGGATCTCGGTCTCCACGACATCAAACCCACACGCGCCTGGGTTCTGGTTTTGGCCTGCCATACCTTGGCAATTGCAACGTCTAGTCCTCGCCACCGTCTAAATTCCCAGAAATCAATATATTTGCATGTTGTTTGGGTAACCACGCAATAGAAGCCCCCTCAGAGAAATCAGATTGGGAAGGAAGAAGGGCAACTCCAGAACAACACCTTTCTCTTTAAAAAATCCAAATGGCATTGCAAACCGATGTTATCGTTCTGCCGTTCTGCCCGTCCACTGCTTGAGTGAATGCATTAGCCTTTACTCCTTCCAATATAGAGAGGTCAAATTACCTGCTGGAAAGCAAAGGAAGCCCTAAATCATTTGATGCAGGAAAAAATATTCAGGAGAATGAGCAAAGGGGGGCAACTTCAGATCTCCATTTAGGGTAGGGTCTCCTTAACTGGACAACCTCCGGAAGGCTTTAACTCGAGAGCCTCTGGCAGGAAAAAGTGTGCAGGGGGCTTTGCGAAAACAGAAACAGGCAGACACACTCCCTCCCCGTCCAGCAAAGCACCCCACCCCACCGTGAGGTTGTGGCCATTGGTTTTTGCCAAGAGCAGGAGATATGATTACTGTTATCTCTGCTTGCATAACTACAAATGTTATCATTACTGCTCAACTGATACAGCTCTGTTTTACAAACACAAAGGAAGACTGTATGTACACTTGCCCTCTCACCAGAAAGGCTGATTTAAAAGGAAAAAAAAAAAAAAAAGAGGGAGAGAGAAGGAAAGGGAAGAGGGGGGCTGGGAACTGAGAGGGGCCGGCCTGCTGAATGAGCCTTTCAGGAAGAATTATGTGATAGGTTTCGGGTGTGTGTGTGTCTGTGTGTGTGTGTGTGTGTGTGTGTGTGTGTGTGTGCGCCCATGCTTTTTTCAAATGCTGCTGCCAAAGCTAAGAATTGAAAAATATTCAATGGGCATCATGTCAGAAACACAATGATTTATTTTGCTGGTTCATTTTCAAACATGAGCTTTCTCCTTATTCCCTGAAATGTGTCTTGGGCCCAAATCTTCAGAATGTGCGGAACAGAAGTTGTGCAGAGAGCCGGGTCTGATTCAAGATAAACAAGGATCCGGTTATAAATATGACAGTGGCATATCCCTGGCTCCCAAAAGGCCTCGTCTGCTTGCCCAGACTGCAGTTGCTTCTCTGCCCAAAACTACAGCGGGTAGAAGCGGGGTCCCCTCTGGCTAGGCCCTACCCCCCCCCCACACCAGCCCCCAGACTCCCTGCACAGGAGACATGGTCGTAAGCCCTCCCAGTTCCACCATCGCTGTCGGTGTCTGCGGGCAGCCTCCCCCTTGAGTTCCTCCAGACCAAAGTTCATCCATAAAGGCAACTTCTAACTTCAGCTTTTCAAGTCAGGAGCAGAAGAAATGCAGCTGCTTTATTTTCCCGGTGCCATCCCACCAAGGTGAAGCCTTGTCACCATGAATTCCTAGTCTTCCTCCAGGATTGCATCGAAGTTCCTGGAAGCTCACTGGGGCCTGGGTATGGGAGGCAGGCCAGGGAGGAGGGAGGATCTGGTTGGCAAGAGGGCCACGTCTCCAGATCACGGCTTCTAGCCGGATAGCCTTCGGCTGGTCCTTGGGCTGGCCCTCGGTCCACACCACTCTTGGCCATACTGGGAGGCGGTGAGAATCGGGCAAACGCAGCTTTGCTTGGGGCCCTCTCTTGTTTGGCTTCTTCTAGAACCCTGTGACTAATATTTTTTAGCATATTTTTTTAATTGAGATCTAATTCGCATACCATAAAATCCGCCCTTTAAAAGGATATGATTTGGTGGTTTCTAGTTGTATTTGCAAAGTTGTGCAACCATCCCTGCTATCGAATTCCAGAACATTTCATCACCCCCCAAAGAAATTCCGCCTGTACCTAATTGCGAACTCATCCTTTTGAATTCTGTGTTCTAAAGAGGGTCCCACATTGCTTAAGCCTCAGGCCCCATAGAAATGAAACCACGCCCAGATCAGAGACTTCCTGCAAAGCAAACTCACAATCTCTACTCCAAAACCAGACCCACTGGGTGAGGCGGGGCAGACAGAGATCCCCTGGAATTCAGATACCACCCCGCCCCCCTACCACCCCTGCCCTGGGGTTTTCAGGTTAGCCACCCCTTTCCCAGAGGGTACTGGGAGGCTGCAGTCTCTTCTGAAGGACCCACCTGAGCCCAAACTCTTTTTTCTTCCCTGGGGGCTCTTCCCAGGCCTCAGAACCACAGGGCCCTATCTGTTCATCTATTTCTCCTTTTAAACTCAAAAGGCAAGAATTTGCTTCTTTTGTTCTCTGAATTGTATCTCCCTTCCCTGAGGCTGGGAAGAGAGAGCCGTACCTGCCTTACCAAAGGTCACAACATAACAGACAGCCATGGTTACCCAAACCCGCCAGGGTTCATTCATCCAACTCCTGGCCTGATCAGAAACAACAGAGCTTAGACCGCACTCACTGCTCAGACACTGAAACAGAGGAGTGCCGAGGGGGAGGCCAAGTGACCCAGCATCAGGTGATGCCAAGGGACCTTCCTTGAGAGTGATGCCATCTCTCCCAAACGAGGAGGTGGCTTCATTATCAATCTTTAAAATTGTGAAGGGGGGGGGGGGGGGCGCCTGGGTGGCTCAGTGGGTTAAAGCCACTGCCTTCAGCTCAGGTCATGATCTCGGGGTCCTGGGATCGAGTCCCGCGTCGGGCTCTTTGCTCAGCGGGGAGCCTGCTTCCCTCTCTCTCTGCCTGCTTCTCTGTCTACTTGTGATCTCTCTCTGTCAAATAAATAAATAAAATCTTTAAAAAAAAAATTGTGAAGGGGGTGGTGCCTCGGTGGCTCAGCGGGCTAAGCCTCTACCTTGGGCTCAGGTCATGATCTCAGGGTCCTGGGATCAAGCCCCGCATCGGGCTCTCTGCTCAGCAGGAAGCCTGCTTCCTCCTCTCTTTCCCTGCCTCTCTGCCTACTTGTGATCTCTCTCTGTCTCTGTCAAGTAAATAAATAAATTCTTTTAAAAATAATAAAAATTTAAAAAAAAAACTGTGAGGGGAGGACAGTGACTGAAGCCCTGGGGCCCTGTCTCCCTGCCAACATAATCTGATAACAGTGGGGCCAGGGGCCATGTTTGTGGGGTTCAAGCCAATCAGGATCCCGGGTCCTGGCCCAGCAGAAAATCATCCATTTGGGGTTATGTATTCACTTTCTCACTCCCAACCTCAGCTTACTACCTACAAATCAGCACGTTTGGTGCTAATCTTTTGTGAAATCTCATCTCCGTTCAGGGCTACCCTTGATTTCTGTTTTTCATTTCATTCTGTCTAATTTTAAAGACTGAGAAATTGTTAAGGTACAAAAGAGCCCAGAACCACCCCCCGCCCAGGGTGGCCTAGGTTACGACCTGCTCCCCTGGGAGAAGACTGCAGAAATGATGGGCCATTCCAGGTGGAGGAGCCCACAGCCAGCCCCTCTATGTCAGAAAGGGCAGCCCTGTGGTCTGAGCCACCAGAAGGTGTTCAGATAAGGGGATGATGCCCACAGTGGCGATGATGATAACACGGGCTCTGCTGTGTGTGCTTCCTGCCTGGCACTGTGCTGAGCGGTTTCCATGGAGGGCTTTGTTTCCTTCTCAGCACGCTACTGCAGGGGTGGTACTGTTACTATACGTGTGTTGCAGATAAGGAAAAAACACAATAGAGAGATTAAAAGTTTGAGCCGAGCCACACGAGGTATTGAGCAGAGTCCTACAACTAGCCAGGTATTGAGAGAACAGCGTTTTTACACTGCCTGCCTGCCTCTAGAGTCTTGCTCCCTCAAGCAGGTAAAGCCAAGAATGAGCCACCCTCCGGTTCCAGGGCAGAGAGATGCTCCTTCCAGCCTAGACCAAACAATGAACTGGATTTGGGCCTTCCTTAGGCCACAGCTTAACTTTTATTGCTTTGTTTGTTGTGGGAAACTGAGGACTTCTGACCTCAAAAGCAACTACCTCATTATCTAGACAGGAAAAGGAATCCCTACCTCACACCATATAACTAAATAAATTCTATGCCAAAGAGTGAGTAAACAATATATTGAAATCATAAAAATACCTGAGAAAGGGGCTCCTGGGTGGCTCAGTGGGTTAAAGCCTCTGCCTTCAGCTCAGGTCGTGATCCCGGGGTCCTGGGATTGAGCCCTGCATCGGGCTCTCTGCTCAACAGGGAGCCTGCTTCCCGCTCTCTCTCGGCCTGCTTCTCTGCCTACTTGTGACCTCTGTCTGTCAAATAAATAAATAAATAAATAAACCTGAAAAAAAAAAACTAGAGAAAAACCCACAAAATAGTATTGCAATATTGGAATAGGTAAGGCTGTTACAAGTAGTCACTTAGCTCAAAAATCTAAAAGGAGTGAAGAGAAGAAAAACAACATCATTACTAAAGCTAAAAGGTAAATGACAAGCATATTACAGGCATAGGTCTCATTTGCTTTATAAATATCTCCTACAAAACGAAGAACAATCATCCAACAGGAAAAAAAAAAAAGGCAAAGGGCATGAAAAATTCATAGCAAGGAAATTACAAGAGGCTTTTAAGATATATTAAAAGGTGTACAACATTGTTCATAATAAGATCTTTCCAAATTAAAACTACCTGTCTAGCTGGCAACGATCTACAAAGATTAGCAAGGATGTGGGGAAACATATCCTCATCCAGTGCTAGAAGGCATCCACTCAGGCTCTAGGGAGAGCAATAAGGCAATCAACATTTGATCCTACAACTCCACTTTTAGGAATTTAGCCTACAAATATGCCCAGATATATAGGAAGTGATTAAATACAAGAATGCTTGTTGTATTACTGTTTTCAGTGGTAAAAGATTGGAAGTAACCCAAACATCTGAGTAGAAACTTGGTCAAAAACCTATGGCAGAGATTGCTATGCAGATATTTTAAAGGATGCAAAAGAATGAATTTGGATCTTTACCTCACACTATATGTAAAAGTTATCTCAAAACGGATCAAAGGCCTAAATGTAAGAGCTAAAACAATCCCTTAAAAGACAACACAGGAGTAAATTTTCATAGTCTTGGATTTGGCAATGAATTCTCAGATGTGACACTAAGACCCAACCAACAACAAGAAAACTAGATAAATTGGACTTAACCAAAATTAAAAATGTTTGTGCATCAAGGTATAGTATCCAGAAAGCGAAAAAGACAACCCACAGAATAGAAAAAATATATATATTTGCAAATTGTCTATCTGATAAGGGTCCCATAGGCAGAATATATATAAAAAGCTCTTACAACTCAATAACAGCAAAAACAACAACCCAATTAAAAACTTGCGCAAGAATCTGAGTAGCCATTTCTCCGAACAGAAACACAGATGGCCAATAAGCACACAGAGAGATATTCAGCATCATCAGTCATTAGGGACATGCAAATAAAAGCCACAAGAATCTACTTCACACCCCACCAGGAGGGCTATAATAAAAATAGGAAATAACTGTTAAGCAAGGATGTGGAAAATTTGGAGCCCTCCTACATTGCTAGTGAAACGATACAAATGCCGGGGAGCACCTGGGTGACTCATTCAGCAAAGTATCTGCCTTCAACTAGGGTCGTGATCTCAGGGTCCTGGGATGGAACCCTGCATCGAGCTCCCTGCTCAGCAGGGAGTCTGCTTCCCCCTCTGCCCCTCCTCCCACCCCACTGTTACTCTCTCAATCAAATAAATAAGTAAAACCTTTTTAAAATTGGATATAACTGCTTTGGAAAACAGTTTGATGGTTCCTCAAAAAGTAAAAAAGAACCACCTTACTATCCAGCAATTTCGCTCCTAGGTGCATACCCAAGAGAGTCAGAAACAGGTGTTCAAATAAACTTTTATGCACGCATGCTCATAGCAGCATTATTCATAATAGCGAAAAAAGCGTTAACAAGCCAAATGTCAACTGATGGATGAATGGGGAAATGAAATGTGGTCTATCTGTACAACGGCGTGTAATTCGGCATTAAAAGGGAATGATGTGGGGCGCCTGGGTGGCTCCGTGGGTTAAAGCCTCTGCCTTTGGCTCAGGTCATGATCCCAGGGTCCTGGGATCGAGTCCCGCGTCGGGCTCTCTGCTCCGCAGGGAGCCTGCTTCCTCCTCTCTCACTGCCTTCTTCTCTGCCTAGTTGTGGTTTCTCTCTGTCAAATAAATAAAATATATAAAAAAAAAAAAAGGGAATGATGTTCAGATACCTGCTACAACACGGGTGAAGCTTGAAAACATCACACAAGTGAAGAAGCCAGACACAAAGGGCCACATACTGTATGCTTTCACATGTATGAAATTTCCAGAATAGGTAAATTCGTGGAGGAGGAAGGAAAATCAAGGGTTTTGGGGGGGGGGGGCTGGGCAGAGCGGAGCTGGCTAGTGACTGCTTAATGGTTATGGAGCTTCATTCAGAGGTGATAAAAATGTTCTAGAATTAGATGATGGTGTTGGTTGCAGAGCTCTGCGAATGTACTAGAAGCCACTGCGTTGTGTGTTGTTAAATGGTTAAAGCGGGACATTTTAGGTTATATAAATTTCACCTCAACTGAAAAAAGGATGAGGAAGTCTGTTATGTACCAATGGAAATAATCCCCAAGATGTACTTTTAAGGGAAAAAAAAAATACACCACTGCAGAACAGAAGGTATACATGGTGTCACTTGCTTTCTTTCAAATACATTAGTTGAGGCGCGCCTGGGCGGCTCAGTCGGTGAAGTGTCCAACTCTTGATCTCAGCTCAGGTCTTGGTCTCAGCGTTGTGACTTTGAGCCCTGCACTGGGCTCTATGCTGAGTGCAGAGCCAAATAAATAAATAAATGCATTAATTGACCAGGTTTTGTTTGTTTGTTTGTTTAAGTAGGCTATACACCCAGTGTGGGGCTTAAACTCACACCCCCTAGATCGGGAGTCACACGCTCTACTGGTTGAGCCTGCCAAGTGCCCCCAGTGAACAAGCTTTACTTTAACTGACCTTCCTGGCAGTAGCAGCAGAGAAACAGACCCACACGTGGGCCATCTCCAGGCTTCAGAGAGAAACACACTCCCCTCCAAGGGCCATGTAGCTGTAGGTGTAGGCCTCCCCAAGGCTGGTCGACTTCGTTTCCCCAGGTGCGTAGTCAGGCTGCTGCTGGTCACCCACACCTATGCTGGGTCGAAGCAGGCAGCGCTGGCGGGGGCACCCGCCCTCTGATACTGCCCCAGAGAATCCAGCATAACCAGCTGAGCAAAGAGACCTAGCAAGCTGACCAACGTGGAGCTTTGCTGTGTACATTTGCTTCCTCCACAAGCAAATCTGATGGCCGATGGCCAGTCTGAGTGAGGACAGTCGCATCGGCTCAGGAAACGTATGCATACAGCTCTGTTAATAGATGGCATGTCTGTACACGCCCCTCCCCAAACTCTTATGTGGAAGCCCTTACCTACAAGGGGGTGGTTTTAGAATGTGGGGCCTTTGGGAGGTGATTGGGTTTAGGTGTGGTCACAAGGATGGGTCCCCATGACGAGATTACTGGCCTTATAAAGAGAAAGGAGCTAGATTTGCTCTCTCTATCCCATGAGGACACGGCCAGAAGACGCCGCAGGAAAGAGGCCCACAGTAAATACAGAACCTGCCACCACCCCATTCTTGGATGTTAGGTTCCGGATCAGTGAGAAATAAATGTCTGTTTTTTAAGCCACCCAATCTATGGTCTATTGCCTATCAGCCTGCATGGACCAACACAATCTCTAAGAGTGGCCCAGGTGCAAAGTTGCACCTGCCCATCACAGGTGTGGAGTCAGCATGAACTGGGAGCCCCAGCTCTATCCTCCGTTCCTGCATGTCCCTCTGGTGTGAGTGTCCTACCATGCGAAGCGCCATTTTCGTATCAAGAGAGAAGCATCTTTCATATAGCATGGCCCAAAGCGCAAGACAACAACTTCACCTGGGGCTCAACTGTAAGATAAAAAATTCAACCAGTTCCAACACTGGGGGAAAACTGGCCAAAGAGAACTTTTTGAGAGACAGGCAGCATAGTATTATACCTTACGGGCACCTTGGGGGTATTTTCAAGGACAATTTTTTTTTTTTAAGATTTTATTTATTTATTTGACAGAGATAACAAGTAGGCAGAGGCAGGCAGAGAGAGGGGGAAGCAGACTCCCCGCTGAGCAGAGAGCCTGATGCGGGGCTAGATCCCAGGACCCTGAGATCATGACCTGAGCCGAGGGCAGAGGCTTAACCCACTGAGCCACCCAGGCACCCCTCAAGGACAATTTTGATGCTATGTGATCCTAGCTTCATGCAATGGCTTTCAAATCGGACCCCTGAGTTAGATGTGATTCCCCTGTCATAAGAACAAAGTACAACCAACCTCTCTGCATATGGAAGATGAGAAATGGGGACATTTGCTTCCCAAAGTTTCCCCAAACACCTGTCACCACCCCCTCCTACAAGTTACATACTGATCACATTTGTCATGTAGGTAACTTGCATGTGTTCAAAACTTACGATGTTCCTGGTAATCCATATATAGACAAATCTCATCCAGATGACACTACCTATTGGAGAGAAGAAATATCATCCTCGTTTTATTAATGGGGAAAGAGACTCAGAGAGGCTAAGCCATGAACTGAAAGTAAATGGAGGGGTCAGTGGCGGCCCCTGCTCTGAGAGTTCCAAAGCCCCCCTTCTAGCTACTTCACCACTTTGCCTTCTTATGCTGCTCCGATCACACTGATTATCTCACTTGCCTGCTTTTTCCCCCAGTGCTAATTTACTTCTTCAATTTACATGCAATTTAGCTCTTTCTACTCAGCAACTTCCCTGTCTGCAAATGCTCACTGGGGAGATCTTAAGACCCCACTTACCCAGAAGCTCGTTACCACACGTCCCCAAGCCAACCTGCTGGGTCTCTGAAACGATGCTACTGCGGCATGGATCCCTTTCTCCAGAAGCTTCTAAGCCATCCCACTAACATTTCTAGTCTCTTTCTAACTCCCATGGTATTCCAAATACTGTTCACTCCCAAGGCCACCTGTGGCTCTTATTATTTTCTGTCATTGATTTCGTGCCGGAGTTTCTAACTACCCAATACAGATCCCATGCTTTCATTTCTTTCTCTGTCCTTGGAATCTGAAACATCTCCCAATTTACTACCATCTGCTACCTTAATTAATAGGCTGTTTACCTCCCCTGTAAGAACTTGTAGCGATTCTCTTGGACTCCATCCCTAACTTTGTGCACATTGCAAGCTCTCATTAGTCTTGGTTTATAATCCAGCTTCCAATCTATTTGACAGCCCTCATCTCCAAGCCAATTTGAATTACATTTTTCCCATAAGATTTCATAAGACACAAATATGCTTTTTCGAACCTGGAACAAATTTACATCTACTACATTCCCTCTGTCCACTCCTCTTATAATTTGAAGAATACAAAAACAAAACAAAACAAAAAACATCCATCTGGTTTGTTTGATACGAGTTCACTGGTTGTTTCTTTTCTTTGAAGTCTCAGGTGTGCATGACCGTCTCTAAGGAGTTCCCTCGGCTGCACAGCGTGGTGTGGCATCTTCCTCCAGCCCCTCATCACCCAGCACCTCATCAGAGGATCTGAATTGCACAAAACGCAATTGTACCCAAATGTGTAACCAAAGAGATACGTGGATCAAGGGGACGATTTTATAATGAGCTGCCGGCGGCACTTACAGCCGGGGGTCACGGGTGAGTTCTTTAGAAACAACTTACCATTTGAATTTTGCTGTTGTCACATGAGATGGTCACTGTTGCATAATATGCAGTCATCAGTCTGGTGTGAAGAGGTGGAAGGGAGATGAGCATTTCCTCAGCCCCTCCTCTGTATCAAGTCCTGAGTGAAGGGTTGGCTTCATACACCTGACTTCAGGGATGTTTGAAATGTGGCTTCATCAGCATCGGCTGAAGACTTTGGTAGAGCCGCAGCCCTCCAGACCTCACTCCCAGATTTCCCAAGTCAGTGGCTCCGGACCCACGCTCAGAAATCTGCTTTTCAAAAGTGTTACAGGCGCTTTCTTGATTACGAAGTGAATTTGGGAAGCACCAAATTCTCAAAGCACCCCAGAAATGTCCATTTGAGCCTTTTTCATCAGTCATTTGTTGGATGAGGAAACTAAAACCCAGAGAGTTTAAATAATTTGCTCAACATCAGAGACGAGGAACATTAAAGCCCAACATTAAAGACGAGTCTGTAGGATTCTGGAGCCCATCCTCTCTCCATGATTCCACACAGCCTCCATTTGGATGGGAAACTTAATTTTGGGTTGTTGTAATTAGAGATATAACAGTCTCATTTTTATGAAAGTGAATGTTTATTCAGCACTGCCCAAAGATATCGGATGTACCCTAATGTTCATAGCAGTGTTATTCATGACAGCCAAAACCCAAAACAAACCAAGTGCCCCAAGATGAATGGAATACATATATACGTAATATATATAATGCATATATGTATGTATATATGTAATATATATTATATATAATATAATAATTATATAATATTGTATACATATATACCTATATAGGAAATATTATATATTATATATAATTCCTTCATACAAAGAAATTTATATTATCTTATATGTATATATACAGATTGTATATATACATATACATTATGCATATATTATATATACATATTGTATATATTATGCATATTATATATATGTAATCCCTCCATATATACATATTGTATATATTGTGCATATATATTATATATTATATATAATTCCTCCATACAAAGGAATGAAACTCTCAGACACACTACAACATGGATGAACCTTGAAGACGTTATGCTAAGGGAAGTAAGTCAGACACAAAAGTTCAACTATCATATGATTCCACTCCTAAGAGGTATCTAGAATGGGCAACTGCATAGACAGAGAGGTTACCAGGGCGGGGGGGGGGGGACGGGGCAGGGGGATGGAGAGTTACTACTTAATGGGCACAAAGTTTCTGTTTAGGATCATGAGTGGTGGTGATGGTTACACAACACTGTGAATGTACTTGGTGCCACTGAATTTTACACTTAAAAGTGGTAAATTTGATGCGATGTGTATCTTATCACAATAAAAAACCATATAAAGATATTCAGGAGCAATGAGAGGTGAAACCATGTATTTATGCCCCCTGGGAACTGAGACCAGGAGCAGGACTCTGGGGGCGCCTGGCTGGCTCCGTGGGTTAAAGCCTCTGCCTTCGGCTCAGGTCATGATCCCAGGGTTCTGGGATCGAGCCCCGCATCGGGCTCTCTGCTCAGCGGGGAGCCTGCTTCCTCCTCTCTCTCTGCCTGCCTCTCTGCCTACTTGTGATCTGTCTGTCAAATAAATAAATTTTTTTAAAAATCTTTAAAAAAAAAAGAGCAGGATTCTGAAGTAAGCCTCTAGACTGTCTTCTACTTGCCCCTTTAGGGGCAATCTGGCTGACTGAGGGTTCCAGTTGGTCATGGCATCCCTGTATGTTACTCTTAGCTCATTTGCTAAGACAGAGAAAGGCAGGGAGCATTTTGGCCCTTAGGGATGGAGTGAGCCTGTTCCTGAGCCCCAGCAGCTGCCCGGCCCCAAGTTCTGGGGGTTACCCCTTACTCCTTCGACAGTGTCTCCTTTTGGAGCAGGTATATGGCACCTGCAACACAAGGAATCCTGACTACCATGGTACCCATTTGCTCAAATGAGTGTTAAAACGTCTTTTTGTAAAACAACTGTTAGCTTTATTGAGATATAATTGACAAATGAAAATTACATATATTTAAGATGTACAACTTGATGCTTGATAGACATATACATTGTGAAATGATCACCGCAATCAAGCTAATGAAAATATTCATCACTGCACGTAGTTACGTGTGTGTTTGTGTATGTGTGTGTGTGTGGTAAGAATACGTAGCACTCACCCTCTCAGCAAATACAGATATACAAAAAAAGTATTTAGTCACCATGTCCTCCAGTCTATCCCTGGAACTTCCTCATCTCACATAACAAAAAGTTTATACCCTTTGACCAACGTCTCCCGATTTTCCCCATTACACAACCCTGGACAACCACCTTTCTCCTCTGGGCTTCTGTAAGTTTGGCTACTTTAGATTCTACATACGAGTGAAGTCATGAAACGCTCATTGTTCTGTGTCTAGTTGATGTCACTTCGCATAACGTCTTCCAGATTCATCCACGTTGTCACAAATGGCAAGATTTCCTTCTTTTATAAGGCTAAATAATATTTGACTGTGTATCACATTTTCTTCATCCACTTGTCAACAGACATTTGGAAAATAAAAAAAGTATATATTAAACCCTCTGATCGGGAGAAAAGTCATTCCACACCAATTTAAACCAAGTGAAAAGTTTTGTTTTGTGAATGAAATGTCTCCACTGAGATACAGAAAGGCCATAGCACAGAGGACGCTAAGACCCTTTACAGCTCAAGACGAGAACAGGAGATAGAGAAGGGGCAATTAGGGGATAATTCAAAATAATTAAATGACAGTTTAAGTTCAGTTTGAGGAGTTATTTAAGGGCACACTCTTCTCTTCCATGTTTTTCTCAATGATGTCTACTTTCAGGGAAAATGTGATTGCATCCTCCAGATCAAAGCTACTGAAAAAGAATGTCTATAACAAAGATTTTAGGCACATGACAGTTTCGGTTTGCATGCTTCCACAATCCGCTCTTTCTGAGAAAGCAAACAAGAATCTCCTGTGCCGACCCAGCACTTAGTTCTAGTAGAGGCAGTTGAAGGTGGAGAAGAAATGCAATGGGTATTGGTCCCCATTTATCCTATGGCTGAGAGTCCATTGGCCGTAGCAAACAGTGCAGTGAGGGACATCCATCCCGGCTGGTAGGAAGAATGAGCAGCCAATTTAACATCACAGCGAAGCAAAACACCATTAATCTATGCGTGGAATGAATCAACATTGGATCTACCAAGAGCCAGGGAAAAGGCGGGGAGGCTCAAAGCAGGACACGCTAAAGCAGCAGGTATGGTAGGCTTTAGTAAACGGCAGGTTTTGTTAGAAATACTTTTGTCCTCTTTTAATAGTTAACCTGACCCCAGCTCAGGCATCCAAGATACTGAGTCGTCTATTGTGCACCTGGACAAAACTTTCAAAACCTTAATTACTTATAATCTTGGTTTCAGCAATAACCTCAGCAATGCTGGTATGACCTTCCTCTTTTACTGCCCCCAGATGCTCTGCACCGACATACATAGCTTATCTCCAGCAGGAGACTCTGGTTTTTATGATTTTAAAACATAGCTTGAAAATGTCTCCATCTTATCTCAGAGCAGAAGAGGTGTCCCTTGCCGACCCAAATATTCTGAGTGAGATTTTCCCTCTCACTCAGCTCCCCTGGCTACTTCTTGCAGCCCAGCCAGACTCCTGCTGAGATAAAAATGCAACTCGTTTAGGTCAATGATTAAATTGAAAGTTATAATATTACTAATTAAGTTGGAGCAAAGAAAGAGAACAAAAAAAAAAAAAAAAAACTCCACAAACAAACAAGCAAATTCTTTGAGAGGGTCACTGCGATACCTGTCCTCACAAAGAGCACCCCCCACCCAGGGAAAGCAGAAAATTTCCTGAAAGCCTTTGAGAAAGCCTCCCCCATGCCTTGTCACTAGGGTCTCCGCTTTCAAACTCAGAACAACCTCTTATTGTCCCCTAAGCACATTTCCCCCCACTCAGAGCCTGTGTGCTCATTGGACCGTGGAAAGAACCTTCCAGAGCCCAGTGCATTTCCTGAGACTACCAGCCTGGAAGGAGCTGGGGAAGGAGATGGGTGCTGGGGTGGGGGGGTGGGCGGGGAGAAACCGAGATCACACTCAGAAGGATTCGGCAACTCAGGTGTGGGGAAGTCAGGTGCGGCCTCTGGAGAAGGTAAGGCGTGGTGTGGGGGCTGGGCGGGGCCTGGGCTCCAAGACCCCTCACTGCAGGTGGCAAGCCTGCCCTCGCTGCACTTCCTCAAAACCCGGGCCTGGGCACCTCTCTGGCCTCCCCTTAGTCCCTGTTCTGGATCCTCAGTTGTCCAGGGACCGAGGACAACAAAATGCCAATCTCCCGAACACGGCTTGTCTAATAGAAGACTGGGGAGGTGTGGAAGAGGGGGGAAATGGGGGGAGGGGGCCGGGGGGCACAGCAAGCCCAGGCCTGTCTGCCTGAGTTGGTGATAAACTAGCAGTTCTCACACTTCCACCAGCCACATCCTCCAACCCATCCCGCCATCACCCAACACCTTCCTGCTGATTCCCGCCCCAAGTGGCCTGGAGAGAAGAGCTGGAACTCCCCGTCCAGACCCGCCTCCAGGAGGCCCCCCAGCCCCAGACACAGGGTGCCCGCTTCAGTGTGCTTCAGAGAGCCCATTACGCCCCGTGATGATGAGCTGATATTCTCAAGTAATTAAACAACGCCAGGAGTCTTTTTCACAATCCTCTAATTACCAGTCTTGCCACCAGAATTACACCCTCCAAAGCCAAGCTGATGACGCTACCGCAGACTTGTGGGAGCTGCAGACGATGGGAGAAAGATCCCAAGAGAACAACAGCTCGTCTGGGGTCAGGATGCGTGAGTGGGTGCGGCTTCCCAGCACGGAGCCAGAGTCGGGCTGGCAGCCCGGGGGCGTCTGGGGAACCCCACCCCAGCCCCCAAACCACAGAGCCTCTGGCGGCAATCCAGAGCGGCAGCAATGTTCTGGTTTCTGTTCTGTTTTTTTAAGAGACATTTTAACTTGATGGAAAAATGATCACAAAGTCCAGAGCTCCACATACCCACTGACCGTCCCTCTTTATTTGCCCCTATTATCAATATCTTGCATTAATGTAGTTCATTTGTTATAACTGACGCATTGATGTCGAAACGTGATGAACTAAGTCATAGTTCATTCACTTTAGGGCTCCCTCTGGGTGTTGGAAACGGCAAATGTGCCACAACCTAGGTCCTCCGTAAGAGAATCATGCAGAACACTTTCAGTGCCCTAAAAATCCCCTGTGTTCCACTCATTCATCCCTCCTCCCCCGCAAGCCAACAGGGATATTTCTGGATCCCAAATGTACTAGAGAAATGTGTATCATTTTCTTTCTTTTTCCTTGAAAATAAATGTTGGTGATTCAGGTCATAGGATTGTCATGAAGCCCAGCAGGCAAATTCTCGTGAATACAGGTCAAGGATTCCCAGAGCCTCCCGGGTCCCCTCTACAGTGTGGAGAATGTAGGCTGCTCGCCGGACCAGCGCTGCCTCTCTCCAGGAGCTCAGGGGCAGAGCCCAGCTCAGTGGCTGCCCATGCGCTACCTCTCACGTCACCCAACACCAGACAGGAACGCGAGAAATCCAGACTGTGTTGAAGACATGTAGTACCCAGACAAGTGAGCATGCCAGCAAGACAGAGCTTCCCAGCTGAGAGCAGTGGTTCTCAAAATACCGCCCAGGCACCCCTGGGGGTCCCGGAGACCTTTCCCGGAGTTCATGGCTTCAAAACGATTCCCTAACAACACTCAGAGTTATTTGCCTTCTTCACGCTCATTGTCTCAGAAGTGTACGGTGTTTTCCAGAGGCTCTGTGAGTTGTGGTGTTGGGACAGATCGCAGTCAAATGCTCTACCACTGAGCTGTACCCTCAGTTAGGACAGATTGAAGGCATAAGCAGCTCCAAGAACCCAGCTGTGATAAAGTCCGTACGATGCTCACTAATGCCACTTTTCACTCCCTTTTTGTTTTGGAAAACATCGTTCAGATTCACTTTAAATTTACATGTGCTCTATGTGACGCATTCCTGATTGCTCTTTTATGTGACATAAATACCCTGGTGTCTTTCTCGGTTTTAATTTCTAATGTGATAGATATTGATAGCTATAACCCACGCTAACAAGACCTTTTTGGGAATCCTCAATAATTTTTTTTTTTTAACTTTGGAATTCTTTACTTTTTTTTTTAATTTATTTATTTTTATTTGCTTATTTACAGCATAACAGTGTTCATTGTTTTGGCATCACACCCAGTGCTCCATGCAGTACGTGCCCTCCCTATTACCCACCACCTGGTTCCTCAACCTCCCACCCTACCCCACCCCCTCCCGCCGCCCCTTCATAACCCTCTGGTTGTTTTTCAGAGTCCATAGTCTCTCATGGTTCATCTCCCCTTCCAGTTTCCCTCAACTCCCTCTCCTCTCCATCTCCCCATGTCCTCCATGTTATTTGTTATGCTCCACAAATAAGTGAGACCATATGATACTTGACACTCTCTGCTTGACTTATTTCGCTCAGCATAATTTCTTCCAGTCCTGTCCATGTTGCTACAAAAGTTGGGTATTCGTCCTTTCTGATGGAGGCATAATACTCCATTGTGTATATGGACCACATCTTCCTTATCCATTCATCCGTTGAAGGGCATCTTGGTTCTTTCCACAGTTTGGTGACCGTAGCCATTGCTGCAATAAACATTGGGGTACAAATGGCCCTTCTTTTCACTACATCTGTATCTTTGGGGTAAATACCCAGCAGTGCAATTGCAGGGTCATAGGGAAGCTCTATTTTTAATTTCTTCAGGAATCTCCACACTGTTCTCCAAAGTGGCTGCACTAACTTGCATTCCCACCAACAGTGTAAGAGGGTTCCCCTTTCTCCACATCCTCTCCAGCACATGTTGTTTCCTGTCTTGCTAATTTTGGCCGTTCTAACTGGTGTTAGGTGGTATCTCAATGTTGTTTTAATTTGAATCTCCCTGATGGCTAGTGATGATGAACATTTTTTCATGTGTCTGATAGCCATTTGTATGTCTTCGTTGGAGAAGTGTCTATTCATATCTTCTGCCCATTTTTTGATATGATTATCTGTTTTGTGTGTGTTGAGTTTGAGAAGTTCTTTGTAGATCCTGGATATCAACCTTTTGTCTGTACTGTCATTTACAAATATCTTCTCCCATTCCGTGGGTTGCCTCTTTGTTTTGTTGACTGTTTCCTTTGCTGTGCAGAAGCTTTTGATCTTGATGAAGTCCCAAAAGTTCATTTTTGCTTTTGTTTCCTTGGCCTTTGGAGACTTATCTTGAAAGAAGTTGCTGTGGCTGATATCGAAGAGGTTACTGCCTATGTTCTCCTCTAGGATTCTGATAGATTCCTGTCTCACGTTGAGGTCTTTTATCTATTTCGAGTTTATCTTTGTGAACGGTGTAAGAGAATGGTCGAGTTTCATTCTTCTACATATCGCTGTCCAGTTTTCCCAGCACCATTTATTGAAGAGACTGTCTTTTTTCCATTGAATATTTTTTCCTGTTTTGTCGAAGATTATTTGACCATAGAGTTGAGGGTCCATATCTGGGCTCTCCACTCTGTTCCACTGGTCTATGTGTCTGTTTTTATGCCAGTACCACGCTGTCTTGGTGATCACAGCTTTGTAGTAAAGCTTGAAATCGGGTAACGTGATGCCGCCAGTTTTGTTTTTGTTTTTCAACATTTCCTTAGCAATTCGGGGTCTCTTCTGACTCCATACAAATTTTAGGATTATTTGCTCCAGCTCTTTGAAAAATATCGGTGGAATTTTGATCGGAATGGCATTAAAAGTATAGATTGCTCTAGGCAGTATAGACATTTTAACAATGTTTATTCTTCCAATCCAAGAGCATGGAACAGTCTTCCATCTTTTTGTGTCTTCTTCAATTTCTTTCATGAATGTTCTGTAGTTCCTCGAGTACAGGTCCTTTACTTCTTTGGTTAGGTTTATGCCCAGGTATCTTATGGTTTTTGGTGCTATAGTAAATGGAATCGATTCTCTAATTTCCCTTTCTGTATTTTCATTGTTAGTGTATAAGAAAGCCACTGATTTCTGTACATTGACTTTGTATCCTGCCACGTTACTGAATTGCTGTATGAGTTCTAGTAGTTTGCAGGTGGAGTCTTTGGGGTTTTCCATATAAAGAATCATGTCATCTGCGAAGAGAGAGAGTTTGACTTCTTCCTTGCCAATTTGGATACCTTTTATTTCTCTTTGTTGTCTGATTGCCGTTGCTAGGACTTCTAATACTATGTTGAACTAGAGTGGTGAGAGTGGGCATCCTTGTCGTGTTCCTGATCTCAACGGGAAGGCTGCAAGCTTTTTCCCATTGGGGAATCCTCAATAATTTTTAAGAGAGGATAGGAATCCCAAGTGAGGTAAGTCAGTCAGAGAAAGACAAATGCCGTATGATTTCCCTCATAGGTGAGACTGAAGCATGACCGTGGGGAAGGGAAGGAAAAATAAAATGAGGTAAAAACTGAGAGGGAGGCAAACCATAAGAGACTCGTAATGACAGAGAACTGTCTGTTCTGAAATGAGGGCTGCTGGAGGGGAGGAGGGTGAGGGGTGGCAGGCGTTGGGGAGGGTGCCTGCTGGGATGCGCACGGGTGTTAGATGTCAGCGATGAATCCCTAAATTCTACTTCTGAAACCCCCACTACACTGTATGTTAACTAACTTGAATTTAAACAAAAACTTGGAAGAAAAAAAGAGACAGAGAGAGTACAGGAGTCCCGAGATCGGAGTTTGAGAAGCCCTGATTTACAGCAAAGGATCTGGAGTCAGACAGACCCAGGCTGAAAACCCAGTTCTGCCGTGCGGACGAGTTATTTACCCCTCAGTCCCCCACCCCCCCACCCCCACCTAGAGCCTTGGCTGCTTTCCCTGTAAATGGTGACGGGAATGTTCTACTTCACGGGGAGGTTGCAAAGATGGATGACCTGACTCACAAAGGGGCGCCCTGCCTGGTCCCTGGCACGGATGCAGCCGGATAGGCAGTAAGAGAAGCAGAAGGAAGAAAGTTTGAAATTGAGTTCTCATTCTCAGAATGCACACACAGTGGGGCCGTTCCCGTACCGCTCACACTGTGCGTCAGATGGAACCAAGGGGGGCCTCTCCCCCTCTGGGTGCTACAAGCACCGGAAGGCTGAAGCTGGGGGGCCTTGAGGGACAGGGGGGCTTTAAGAGCCAAAGGGAAGGGTCTTCCTCTTCCACTCCCACCCCCCCCCCCGGGGGGAATAGTCTGACAAAGGCTCGGAAGGAGGGGTGAGTCGAGCCACTCCAGGACACATTGAGCAGACTAGCCAGCCAGCTCACGCACACACCCAGGCACGTCCTTGCACACAGGTCTGCAATGACCGAGGTGATGGCCATGAAAATGATCACATCCAAAATCAAGCCTCTCGCACAATCATAAAGTAATCAACAAGAACTGGGTGCAACACAGCCCCATGAACGCACGGTCGCTAACCGTCCTCTCTACTGCTTCTCCACCCTCGTCTGCTCATCCGAATGCCCGGTCCCACCCAGAGACCTGCATACCCAGGTCTGGGGCAGAATCCAGGCTTCTGTATTTTCATACATGCTCCAGGTGTGTGCCTGGAGGAGAGCCCTCCACGCGTCCCAGGCAGGCACCCAGTCAGACCTGAGAGTTTCTGCTTCGGGAGCACATCGGTAACACCCCTGGAAAGATGAGGCATTGAGAGAGGGGGCCACACCACTCTGCTCTGCGTACAGATGGTTACAGCCACAGGGAGCAAGACAGGCCAGAAAAATCCTAGGGCGCGCGCGAGAGAAGAGAGGGCTGTGCATTGAGGCATCTTTGGGATCTCAGCAGGAACGAGATGGCACTCTTAAGATCGGATCATTCCAGAAGGGCTGTGGGCGGCATGAAGGGAACCCCAGGGGTGGCAACATCACCCCTTACCACCCCGGGTGCAGTTACCGTACCTCAGGGGAGCCTCATGTGATCAGCTGAGGCCACCTCGAGAGGAGCAGGAACCTGGGGTCAAGGGGCAATTCCAGCCTGATGTGACCTCACAAGGAGGGAGCTAGGGAGATAAGCGGAAGGACTAACGATCCCAAATTCTTTCTTCCCTTCCTCTGGTCCCAAACTCAGTGGAAACCAATGGCTTGTGTACCAATGCGTGTCAGCCTCTGAGGCAGAAACAGACGGACAGGGTGGGGAGCAGTTCCCAGGGAGCAAATGGACGCTGTCAGCCCCTCTCCAACGGTCAGAGAAGGATTCTGAGCAACTACAACACATTTGCCGGATCCGGAGGAGGCCGTGTGCTCCTGCCCACGCTGAAAGGGCTATTAGCCAACCTGGTCACAGCCCCTGAGTGCGGAACATGCACGACCGTGCCGGGCACCTGGAGCCCCTCCCCAGCCCTAACCAAGCAGAAATCGTCCTGTGCAGACACCGAGGCTCTGAGGAATTCCACGGTCTGCCTGAAAACACTAAGCCGGACAGCCAGCAGCGGGATTCAAACCCAGGTCTACACGACCAGAGCTCAGGGTCTGTCCGTTCTGTCCCCTGTCTCATCCTGGAAGGGAAGGTGCGTGCGTGGGAATAAGGAGAATATTCCCTGGGCACCGCAACCTAAAGCAGAAATACATTTGCTCCACGAGCGAGGCCGGGATTAGGTGCAGTGACCCCAGAGCAGTTAAAGATATGACGCGTAGAACCGTTGATTCCCCCGAAACTGAAACGCTACTAGCTTACTGTTGACACATATTTTGCATGTTCTATGCGTGATAAACTGTACTCTCACAATAAAGTAAGCTGGAGAGAGGAAACTGTTATCAGAAAATCATGAGGAAGAAAGGCACCTGGGAGGCACAGTCGGTCAAGTGTTCCAACCCTTGGTTTCAGCTCAGGTTGTGATCTCAGGGTCGCGGGATTGACCCACATCGGGCTCCACACTCAGCACAGAGTCTGGTTGGGTTTTTCTCTCCTTCTGCCCCTCCCCTCAGTCTCTCTAAAATAAATAAATAAATATTTTTTTAAAAAAAAGATGGAGCATAACAAATAACATGGAGGACATGGGGAGATGGAGAGGAGAGGGAGTTGAGGGAAACTGGAAGGGGAGATGAACCATGAGAGACTATGGACTCTGAAAAACAACCAGAGGGTTTTGAAGGGGCGGGGGGGGTGGGAGGTTGAGGAACCAGGTGGTGGGTAATAGGAAGGGCATGTACTGCATGGAGCACTGGGTGTGATGCCAAAACAATGAACACTGTTATGCTGTAAATAAACAAATAAAAAAAAAAATCAAAAAAAAAAAGATGGAAAAAAGAAAATCGTAAGAAAGAGAAAATACACTTAGAGTGCTTGTACTGTAAAAAGTCCACATGCAAGTGGATGGACCTGCATGGTTCAAACCATGTCATGCAAGGATCAGTTGCTGTGCAATTGTTAGTGACTGTAGTCAGCAGGGGTAGTTAGGCTAAGATGTGGTAAAAAAACAAACCAAGTGTTCTAGAGGCTTCACTCCCAAAACTTGAATTCTCCCTCCCATCTGGTGTCTCGTGCAGGGAGGCAGGGGGAGCCCAGGGCTCCATCCCAACAGGATGCTTCCGCAGCTCCTACAGAAAGGGGCAGGGGACTTCTTACCTGTGGAGTTCTGCACGTCACTTCTACACATATTTTATCGGCTGGTCACATGGCCCCACTGGGTGTCATAGGTGTCCCTCCTCCTGGCTACAGTGTCCTGATGGCCTCCATGGTCACTATGGAGTCTTACCATATGCTGGCATTGGGTCAGGCAGGATCCATGTATCATGGCATTTGAACACCATGACCAATGAGGTAGTGTATTTATAGCCCCACTTCACAAGGCACAGAGAAGTTGAGTAATTTGCCAAGGTCACACAGGGAGCAGGAAATCTGAATTTGAATTTGAATGAATTTGAATCCAAGCAGTCCAACACACTTCACTACTGGACTCTGATGGCGCATAGATCACCCAACTACTAAGGATTCGTGCGGGGCCTGCAGGGGAGGAACCAAGGACTCAGTGGAGGTCCAGAGAGCCAATGGCCCCATGTAGGTGGAAAGACAGTGTGGAGGATCATGGGTTCTGACGAGCTTCATCTCTTTAGGGCACTATTAGGATTTGAACCCCAAATCTCAAGGCTGGAAAAAAAATGAATAACCCAAACCTAAATGCCCCCCATCTCACCTTCAATCGATTTAATGGGGAGGGGGCTCTCTCCGGCAGCCCCTCCTCCTCCTTCCCCCGGGGCCTTGCAGTCTCTGCATCCAGACTTTTCTCTCTGGGGACAGCTCTTCGGTCCACAACATCGAGCCTTTGGTCTCCCCGTCCTGGAGAGCATTACCATGTTCTTTGGATAGAATCAGATCAGGGGACAATGTTTTGAAGGCCCCATGCTGCTCCTGGAAAGAATGAGTTTCTGTAAAGAACATAAAGTTCTGGCATTTTCCCGGCAGGGCCTCCCTGCAGTTGCCTCCACTGCCCAGATGCCTCTTGGCCTGGTCCCTGCTTCTGTCCTTTGCGACAGGCACACCCCACCTCTAGATGACATCAGCCCGGCCACCCCTCCAGGCGGGGAAGGTGGGAATACTCACTTTAAAAGGTCAACACCTCTGTTGGAGCCCTGTGATAACACGTGCCTGCCCTCCTGGCCCCCCACCAACACACACACACGGAGAATGATCTAATCAGCTCAAGTCCGCCAGATCTTTCTTCTGGCATCGTAACTTTGTCTTTAAGAGAAAATCGCCACCGACTACAGGTTACTAGATTCCTTTCTTTTCTTTCCTTTTTATTTTTTTTCCTTTTTATCATAAAGATTAGGCCCAGGCACTGACAGTTGAATTATTGCATCTTTTCTCAAATGGGGTGTGTGGCGGGGCCATGGCTCAGGGCTCGGAGGTTTCCTCGTGCTTTCATATTCATACTCTTTTATTTTATTCTCACATCCTCTTAGTGAGATTTGGCATCAGAATTCTAGCCATTGCACAGATCAGTAAACTAAGGCTCAGAGATGTTCAGTAGCTGGCCCGATGTCACACAGCCTTTACACAGGAGAGTTGGGGCTTGGACCTCTGGTTCCCACCGACCGTGTTGCCACGGTCACTATGTTCTTGCCAATGTCTACTTCAAGGAAGCGTTAGTCCCACTTTCAATGATTTTGTGGCCCTAGACGGAAGCAAGGTGTTTTCTTACCAGATATACAAAGCATTTCTGGGCCAGCGCTATTTGGGGGTGAGCCTAGAAGGGTTAAGAGGTGGGTAAACATGGGGGGCTCCACTGGTTATCCTTACTTCGTGCACAGTGGCCTTCCTGAAGAGCTAAGCCCTCGAGTGGGCCCTGGGCACTTCCTTCTGCACCTGCAGAGAGAGGGCTCCTGGGACGGGGGAGCAGGAAAGGAGCAGGTCAGGCCTTTGAGCTGGGACTTTGGAGGGGCGGGATGAAGGTTCAAACAGACATAGAGGAAGCCAACTGAGCTGCTGGGCAGACAGCCACCAAGGCCCAGGTGGGAATGGCATTGCCAGGGAACGTTAAAATTCTTCATTCTTCAAAACTTTGGCCAAGCCAAGAACAGGAGAACATGTGACCCCAGAAAGCTCCGTGAATATCTACCCCCCGCCCTGGAAACAGGCACTCTGCTGATGACCCCGGCTGCCAGCAACACCTGACAGGGAGGAAGAGAAAGAACTCGGGACCTCAGCCATGCTTGCACACATGTGCTCACACACGCATGCACGCTTCTGCAATTTCTGCCTCTTTCGAATATTCTAGCTTGACTGGTTTTTTTTTTTTTTTTTCAAGGATGCATGGGCTTGGGTCTGTCAGAGGTCGGAGAGCTGCCCACCTGAGTCCCTTCACCTACAGCCTTCTACTGTGCTAGTTTGGGTCCTTGTCTCCCTCCCGTCTGCTGTGAACTCCCCGGTACAGGGAGTAGCTTCGTGAGGGCTGGTGTGTCCCGCCGCCTTACAGTAAGGGCTTAACAAAGGGAGGTTGGGGGGCTGAGCGGAAGGGTGGCCGGCCAGAGCAGTGGCTGGGAGGACCCCTGAGTCAGTTGACAGGACCGCCTTGGGCTCTGCCTTTCCCTCTCTGGCCTCAATTTCCCTCTTAAAGTAAAAATGTGGCTTGGGTCACCTCTAACACCCAGATCAGCTCAGGACCCCAAGACCCGTCAGGTGTCTTCTTCCTCCTTCATCGCAGGAATGTTTCTTGGTGGGCTGGGGGAAAGCAGCGGTGCTCGGCTCCTACTCATCATCTCTTGGCCTTTTCTGCCCCAGAGGTCTGCAGTTTGGATGATGCACCGGGGCCCTTGGAATTGGCATGAATGACACTCCCAGAGGCCCCATGGGCTGTGCCTCAGCAGGATGGGGGCTCTGCACTGAAGGGGGGGCCTGAGCTCTGTGAGGCGCTCATCTCTCAGCGCCGTCACCACCACTGACCCATCTCTCTGTGCCACCTTCCCGAGCGATGGCACAGTCTGACCCAGGTGTACAGGTCTGCCTACTTAAAAGAAAATGCATGCGGACCCCCCGGAGCAAGAAGAGAAGGATTCACCCTACAGCCAAGGGATCAGAGGCCTTCGGAGCTCCCCAACACCCGAGGCTATGTGCTTTTCTGCCTTTCTGGCACCCACTCCCTCCTCTGTCCTCCAGCGGCAGGGTCCTCCTAACTTCCTTTAGGAAACTTGGAGGCAGTCTGATGAGATCTCAGGGGAGATGGCCTGCCCCGCCCAAGCCAAGAGAAGGGCACCCGAGCCCAGCAGAGCCCACTGCACATGTGTTTGCTGGACTCTGAATCACTGGCAGAGAGACACGAAGTGGGACATAGCGGTGCCCTTGGCACAGAGGCAGCACCGAGACACATCTTCTACCGGCTTCCACCAAGACTCTCATGCAGCCCACAACCCCATCCTTTGCCCTAACTCCTGGATCTTCTGTCTTGTTCTATCCTTTCATTCTCAGTGTTCTCTTCTGACGCCCCCATCCCAACAGCCCTGCCTGATTCACCCTCCAGACCCCAAGGCAAAAGGACGGAGGCCACACACGTCCCACTTATCACGGGGCAACAGAGTAAGAACCCCGCCTCTCCCAGGAACCAGACCCCAGTGTGGCAGGACCATCGTCAGCCCAGAGCTGCCATCCTGCTGCCACTGCTCAGCTGGGTGGCCTTGAGCTCCAGGCTGGACTTCTCTGAAGCTCGGTTTCCTCATCTCTACGATGGGGAACTTTGCCTACTTGGAGGGACCTGGGGATGGGTTAGCAAAATGCACAGACTGTCTAGCTTGGGCCTGGAGACCAGCAGGACACTCAGGGAAGGGGGACCATTGTCATCACTGTCGTTCTGATCACATAGTCTCCTTGCTCCTCTTCCCACCCCAGGATGTGAATACAGTCAGCTTCTTTCTGATTCACGTGCACGGAAGCACTGAAATCATCCCATTTTCGGACACACCGAGCCGTGGGGACACAAAGAAAAACCTCCCCAATCCCCTTTCGGGAAAGCGCTGCTTCTTCTGACTCAAAACATTAAAAAAAAGAGAGAGAGAGAGAGAGTCATTTGCCAAACTGAAATAGCACATAAACCTTAGAACCCACAGATTTGAGCGAATTCTAATCTTGGCCCAAACTGGCAAGGGTGAGGGGGTGTGGGGGAGGGGGAGGATGAGTCAGAGATTCCGCCCTTCAGAGGGGGCAGCCTAATATGGCATTGGGGAGCCATGAGAGACGCCTTAGGTATGCCTGGACTTTCAGACCGGAGCCACGATGCTGGCCTGGGACCAGCCGGGCTCCCACCCCGCCTCACCCTCGCACACACATGGAGCGGAGCCTTGGGTGGCAAAGCAGGAGAGGGAGGCCAGAGCAAGCCGGAAGGAGCCAGCCAAGGATCCAGCAGCTTGACCCCAGAAACGGCAGCAACCGTGCCTTTCTCCCAGCACGCCCTCGGTCTTGGGCCAAAGGTGGGCCCGTCTCTTTGGGTTGGACGTGGTCCTTGCCGGCTCTAATGTCTCCTAAGTGCAGCCAACGTTGAGTCTGCGATATGGCACATAAACGGGTGAGTAATAGGGAGGCTTCACCCCACGTAACCTCGGACTGCATGAAATTTATGCTCATCTCTGCAGAGAGGGAGCGGGCAGGGGAGGACCTTCGAAAGGTGAGGGGTGCTTTCTCGTGTTCCAGTAGCTTCACAGTGTAACGAAAACACAAATGCCTCTTACATGGTCAGGGGTGGAAACAAAGCCAGAATTCCTGTCCTGGGCTTATATCCTCACCAGCGAAGAATTTGGGCAAGTCACCTCACCTCTTTGAACCTGTTTTTTGTTTGTTTGTTTTAATTTTTTAATCGTCTGTACATTGAATGAAGTAGAGAAGTGGTTCTCCAGTGGGAATGTTCCTCAGAAGTATCTGGAAGGCTTGTTTCCCAGGCTCTGGCTCAGACACTCTGATTCAGTAGGTCAAGGGTAGGGCCTAAGAATTTGCATTTCTAGCAAGCCCCTGGGGTTACAGGATTCCTCAAGTATAATATTTGGAGGGGAAAGGGAGTCCCACTGTCCTGCGTTCCCAGCAAAAGTGCTCCAGTCGGACTTACCGAAGTCTCACGTCCAATGAGTTGACCAGACACTGCCCCTGGGAGAGCCAGAAGGCGCCGATTGGCCTGCCTAGATCTTGGGCTCAGTCTCTGGGGCCAAGAGGTGAATACATTTCCCTGGAATCACACAGATTGTCAGGACAGAAGGTAGGGATCTTTGAGAGGGATGAGAAGTGGGAATTAGACCAGAGAGACACCTACCTTGGTCCTGGAGCCAGGCCTGGAGCCCAGGTGAGGCCTGCTCCCAAGTTTGTTCCCAGCACACCAGGCTCTTTCCCATTAGGCCCTCTATTTAAGAGGCTAACCCTTGCCATTGATGCTGGATCCAGGCTTCTCTGTCCAGGTGAGATGGATCTGGGAAGAGTCCAAGTTCAGGTCTCCACCTCCAGGGAAAACCGTGCCTAAACATTCCAGACTGATGAGTCCCATCCAAACCCTTCTGGAAGGAGGCAATTACCTTGGTCCTCCCGACCGGTGTTCCTGGGGAAACTTCGACCACACCATACAGTCATGCTGGGTCATTCATGTATGAGCCTGTGTCCCACAGAAACATACAGAAAGCTGTCATTCATACTTGGTCAGGCAGACTGGCACCAAGTGTATTTTCTGACCTCAGAAAGACTCCCAAACAATGACGGCGATGATGAAGACGATGACGAAGGGGTCAGTGTGTCTCTGCCTTTGTCCTTAAGGTTCTGACACTCCCAAGGAGATATTTGTTCAGATCAGGATTTCAGGCAGGCCAGCAATTTTTCAACTTTCCTACCCAACCTCCTGAGGCCCTAGGGCTCACCCTAGTCTGGAGACTGACGAGATGAAGAGCATAGAGATGACACCTTCCAGCCGCAATCCGAGGTGCAAATCTCAGAACCAGAAATGGATCTTGGGTGTGAGCGCACACTGTGGCCTTCTCCTCGAATCTGTCCAGTGGTTGGTCAGGGCCCTTGACTTGGAGCTCATTTACCAGAAAACAGAATAACATCAGGATTCAGCCAGCAGGCAGGCTCCGTGCGCAGGTTGGCCTGAATTCAATCCAGGCTGTGTGACTTGGTTAACTCACATAACCTCTCTGTGCCCCAGGCTTCTCGTCAGCAAACAGAATTGCAGAAGTTCTTATACCTCGAAGGTAGTTGTGAAAATTAAAATGTGTGAAGCCCTTGAAACGGTACCTGGTGCCCCTCCGAGCTCTCCATCGACACTAGCTCCGATCATTCAATCCACAAGCCACAGGAGGAGCACGTCCTCCAGGCCAGACACTATTAAGTGGCAGGAACACAGCGATCAGTAAAGATCCAGAACATTATCTTCCAAGTGCTCACAGACTAGGGGAAGAGAAGACCCAAAGAACGATAAACCACAACGCATTATGACAAATGCTATTACCGATCCTTGAATAAAATACTGACCCCACCTGGAAGAAGCCAGAGAGATTTATTTCCAAGGGATGTGACATTGGACCTGGGCCTTGAATGAATCTGCCCGAGGACAGGGGTCTGGGGGACGCCGCGCTGGATACGGAGGACGGAACGCTGGTTCTAGTGAAGGGCCTGGTTGTCCACGGAATGATGCGCTCACAGTGCTAGGAACATAAGGTTCCTAAGGAGGGAGCCGGAAAGTCGGTTAGGATGTCATGCTGCTGCTTGGACTCTATCCTGAGACAGCAGGAGCCAACAAAACCTTTTAAGCAAGAGAATGGAATGGGATGAGATGTGACTTTTTTAGGACTAAATCTGGTAGCAGGGTGGAGGTTGGCCTGGCTGGCCAGACACTGGTATGGCCAGGCTATCAGGAGGCAGAGCCCAGGCAAGACATGGTGAGGACGGGAATAAGGGGGTGGTGTGGAGGTGGGAAGGAGGGAGACAAACTCAGGGTAATTTTGTGGGGACAAAGGCCGGGAAGTGGGGCTAACTGGGTGTTGGGAGGGAGAGGTGGGAGAAATCAAGGCAGCATCTTGTCTCTAGCTTGGGAGATTGGCTAGATGTTCTGGAGCAAGGCAAGGAACCGAGAAGAGGAATGGGCTTGAGTAGATGAGTGCGAATGGGGCAAACAGATACATATGGGGTGAGTTACCTATGTAGGCCTCCTCTCCATGCGTACAACATCAAGTAATCCTTAAAAAAAAGAAAGAAAGAAAGAAAGAAAGAAAGAAAGAAAGAAAGAAAGAAAACGACCAGGTGGTACAGAGTGAGTTGCAAAACTCGCCTGAAAACAGTCGTATGGAGCTTGGAGCCCCATTTCCCGATAATTAAAACAATCAAGAGGACCCTAGCATTCTGTCAGAGGCCGGGCAGGCATCAAAACGAGAGCAACAAGCAAAGCCCTGCCGGGAAGGCAGCCCTCCTCTCGATTCATAATTGAATCATGTCCTGTACTTCTGCCGGTTAACGTAAATTAGCACACTTAGGAGACATCCACCCTCGGACTCTGCCAAGGCCTCGCGGCGGTGTGCACCCCGACTGGGAAGGAGAGACAAAGTCCCCTTTTATGTAACCCTCCTCCACTAGAAAAAAGAGAGAGAGAGAGAGAAAATACCAACTTTAACCATGGAAATAAATATAGGACAGGATGGCTTGAAACTTAAAGGTTGGAAAAATGTCATACAGCAAAATCCAAACCGAGCCGCAAACCACACATATTTGTACCAAGAGTGAACGCTCTTTTGAAAGTGTCCTTGAAATAAAGACTCCCAGGTTCCACTGGGGGAGGACCCGTTTTGCCCGAAACACATCTTTATGGCTGGGTTTTAAAACCCAGGAAAGTGTTCCTAATGGAAATGCTGACCAGCCTGTCCACACACGGCCACCCCAGCAAGATCTCTGTTCCTGAAGATAATAAGACTTTCCTGTACAACTAGGACAACTGGGAAAGAGAGCAAGAATCTCTTCTGGAAAGTTTGCCATTTGCAGATGGACATTGGAGAAATAACTCCATTGCGGAACGGGACGTCTCAGTGCCTTCGCATCGACCTGCAGCCAGGTTAACCGGTCAAGGGAACAGAGGCAGAAAAACCGGATCCACCTGTTATCCAGACATGATGTCTGGTGAGCGGGGAGAATTAATGATGCCAGATCAGCAACTTCTGTCCGGATGACAGGGCCTCGGGTCCCCGCTGAGTCCCAGCAGGGGCAGCCAGTAGCAAGGCTGTCCAGGCCGAGGCACACCAGGCTGAGTCGACGGGCCTGGCCTGAAGGGAGCGAGGGCAAATCCGCTCCAGGGCCTGTGGCCACGCAATGCCAGTGTCGCCAGTACCTGACCTTCCAAGAGAAGCTCGAAATATGCACGTTTGTGTGAAATCTTCTGAACTGTAAATGAAGAAACAATTCCAAAAATTTTCAACACAGCATAGGCCTCACACTGTGCACCCCCCCGAGGCCATTGGAGCGTCATGTTCTGCTATGCCTGATCACTATCAAGGCAGAATTTCAACATCAAGAGAAGGAAAGAGAAGAGAGGACACATGTGTTACTCACTATCCTGATGCCCGAAGTCAGGAAACTCGGGTCTCTGTCTTAGGTCGTTGATCAGCTCCGCTGTGTGTCCTGGGGCCAGCTGCCTGCCTTCTCTGGGCCTTGACTCCCCCTTCTCTGAAGTGAGGGGTGCGGACAACATGCACTCCCAGGGCTCACCCTGCTACACCCTAGCACTCTGAGCCCTCGGCGGACAGAAACCATTCCACGAGTAAGAGGTATTTTTCTGGACTGCAGAGTCAAACTTGAGCTAACGGTGAATTCAGGTAGACGGGGCCCTCCTCCTTAGCCTCAGGTTTCCAGTGGTTTCTTGTGAGAAAGGAAAAAGCCGACCTGCCGAAGTCACACGGAGGTGTCAGGGATCCGGTGACCTGTTTTCCCACCCGACGGAGCCCACAGGGGTTTCTGTAGGCATCGAGGCCCTCTGGTCTGTCACTCTCCTCCTCCTCACAGTCAATCCTGGTCCAGTTCTTGGTCTACATTTTGAAGATGAGGAGAGGGAGGTTCAGAGGTGTTAAGCAACTTACCCAAGGTCACACAGCAAGGAGGAGGTCAGAGTCAACTGAGGCCGGTCTCTGTAAGGAGAAGCCACCCTTTTCTAGGCACTAGGAACCCAAAAATTCAGGAGGGCATGAGCATCTGTGTTAAAAACCAGGCCATCGCCATTGCCCGTGCCTTCTACACGCATCCCGGCACAGGAGGACGGCGGGGAGCTGTCGTCCCAGTCCTGGACCACATTCTACCACGTCGAAGGACTTCCTTCAGCCAAGTAGCCCGCCCTCCTGCGTAACTCTGCGTAAATGCAAATTAGACTCATTACCTGGAAGGAAAGTGAGTTTCCTCCTTTCTCTTTGATGGCATTTTCTTTCAGAAGCCCAGATGTGGGAGAAGACAGAATACGGTCTGTGGCAGGGGTCCCCCTCATCCCTGCGGCGCCCTGGGATCAGAGAAGGCAGAGCAAGCCTGCCTGTGTCCCCAGCGGAAACGGAAGTCCCCCGTGCTGTGACAAGCGGGCTTCTTCTCCAGAACCACACGCCTCGAGCAACCGGAAGTTGCTGGAGGCGCTGCCGGAGCCGTGTCTGCTGCAGAGAGCTGCGGCCCACGGCGGGGTCTGGGCGGAGGCATCTCCTCTGTGGCCCCGATCCAGGGGTTTCTTATTGATTTACACACCCGTACTGTGTTTTGTCCCTTTCCAGGACATTCCCAAAGCTACGTGACCACCGCTGTGCCAGGGAGGCGGGGCCCGTGCTTAGAACACCGTCCTGATGTGGGAGAGGACAACCTGACGCAAGTGACCGAGTCACTTGCCCAGGGCCATCTGGCTAGACGGCTGGGCTGCCTTTGAAGTCTGGCTTACAATCTCCACTGGGCAGGCTGCCTGGCCACACTGGGACCTCTTCTCACTGCCCCCCCTGACGGCCAGGGGGTCTCCCTGTGCTCTGGACAGCGAGGGTGGACAGAAGATGCCAGCCCGGCTTTGAGCAGTCATGGCCAGTTGGTGATCACTGCCCCAGCTTGGAAAGACGACGTTGGCGTGGTCTGAGGAGAAATCCAGCCCTTGTCTCTCTGCTGGACAATGTTTGGGGCTGGCCGTGAGGCCAGGAAGACAAGGCAGGGGGAGACAAGAGCTGCCATGGGCTGGACCGGGTCCCGCCCTGACTCGGGTGTTGACGCCTTGTTTCCTCACGTGTCTGTGTGTGGAAATGGGACCTTTAGGGAAATAATTACAGGTAAATGAAGTCATAAGGATAAGGACCTCTTCCTATAGGATTGGTGGGCTCATATGAAGGGGCAGAGAGTGTGCTCCCTCTCTCTCTGTCTCTCCCTCCTGCTCTCCCTCCTTCCATCTCCTTCTTCCCAGTCTCCCCCAGGTCCCTCCCCCTCTCCCTCCTCCCTCTCTCCCCAGCTCCCTCCTGCTTTCCTTCCCCCACTCTCTGCACAGGCACTGAGGAAAGGTCATAGACGATCGTAGTGAGAAGGCACCATCAACAAGCCAGCAAGGGAGCTCTCTCACCAGAAACCAAATCAGCTGAAGTCCTGATTTTAGAGTTCCAGCCCCCAGAACTACGGGAGGTTCCTGTTGCTTAAGCCACCCAGCCTGTGGTGTTTGTTGCAGCCGCCCAAGCTAAGACAGGCACAAACTCAGGAGATGAGGGAGAGAAAACAACTCACTGTGGCTGGTCACCACTCAGGGTGCATAACATTGGCCTCAACCCTCAGCTTTCATGCCTCACCCCCTCCCCCCAGAATCTCTCCCACCTGCAAGGAACCTCAGAGGATCCTGTTCCCATTCCCCACGGAGACCTGGGCTGACATCCATCTCAATCAGCTCAGGTGACCGCTTGTCCTTAAAAACTGACCTTCCCACGGGCAGATGTACTCACTGTTTCCCTCCTATGCGTGTGTGGGGAGGACGTCCCATGGCTGTTGCCCTCTGGAGAACGACCCTCCAGTGTTCCTCTGACCCGAGGTCACTTTGCTCAGTGGGTTCTAACCTTTGAGAAAGTCGGGTGTGGGTCACCCTCTCACACAACTCTCACCCATTAGGGAGGGACGGACTGTGGGGCAGTTACCAGAGATGCAGGTAGGAGGAAGACTTCCAGATCTAGAATCCGGCCGGCGGGGTGCAGATCCCAGCTCCCCCTATGGCAACTGTGTGATTGTGAACATGTTGAGTGACCCCATGCATCTGCCTCAGGAGAATGTCGTGAAAGCAAAGTGTGAGAAGATGCTCTGGAGACGCCTCTCCCCGCCCCCACCCCATAGCTGAGTTCCCTTCTCATCAGGGCCAGGGAGGGAACGGGTCTTAGAGCTCTCATCTAGCCAGTAACGGGCACACCAGAAAGCTCTTGAATAAAATGGAAGCTCCCAGCAAATTATTTCATGAGTTTCAGCCTTGTTCTCCGCCAACTTGATGTAGCATTATTTGAGAAGACCGATGAGTCTCAAATATCCCACCCTCTGCTAAGTTAACAGGTTGAGTCATGCCCCTCACAGAAATAAGTCCATGTCCTAACCCCTGAAACCTGTGAATGGGAATTTGAGGGAAAACAGGGCCTTTGCAGATATCATTCAACTAAGGGTCTCAAGACGAGATCCTCTTTAATCAACTGGCGGTCCCTACATCTGATGTCAAGGGTCCTTATCATAGACATGCAGAGGAGGAGGGCCACCGTGGAGAAGAGGAGAGGCCACGTGAAGACAGAGTGAAGACAGAGAGAGCCACACGCCACCAGCCAAGGAATTCCTGCAGGTACCAGAAGCCAGAAGAAGAAAAGATAAATCTTGCCTTGCTGAGAACTTGATGTGGGACTCTGGTCTTCAGAATGGCGACGGAACAGACTTCTGTTGCTTTAAGCCCCCAGGCTTGTGGCGATTTCTTTCAGCAGCCACAGGAAGATAGAACACCGAAGAGGACTGTTTCAACAACGCCTGATAACTAACTCACCCTCCAATCCCTAGGGCAGGACTGGGCCCATAGTACACAACTCGAGACTGGCTGGTTCCATTGCGAATGGAAGAATGAGCCTAGAAATTGTCCAAATTTGCAAATTGTAAAGACAAAGTGACTTCCCACACTGGCTTACAGAGCCATTTCTGAAGGTACTGTCCCACTTTCTCCTTACCTAATGCCAACTCTACCCAAATGGCTTTTCCTCCCCGGGAGCAGGGTGTGACTACACACTTCCAGAATGCACCATGACCCTTGGCTCTGCCAAATGTCAAAACACCTACCTCACGGGAACTAAGTTAAACACTTCTGATAGACCTTTGGCTTTAAAGACAGATGGTGCTCTGTATTCATCTCGAGAGCTAGATCCAGCAGCCATGGCTCCAGGCAGCAAGACACAACTTCTTAAGGGAGGGGGAAAGATACTCCATGTTCCTTCCTCCCTGCGAGGGTGGGGGAGGCAGGGTGGTCAGGAGAGGTTAGAACGTGGGGGGTCTGGTGGACTGTTGGGGAAAAGGACTTGGGAAGGAAACTGCTCGAGCTAATAGAATTCTTGGTGGTGGTGGGCCAGGGTGGGGTGGCTTGGTAGTTTGGGATGTTCCCCACCAACCTCCGACCCCTTAAATGCAGCAAAAATACCCAAACCACTGGATTTGCGTAAAAGCAAGGTACTTGTCCTGCACAATCAGCTCCAAGTCCCCAAGCCCCCTTCCATGCCAACCCCAGACCCTCAACTCATCCAATGACGAAAAAATTCTGGAACCACCCAGGCCAGCCCCTTCTGTCAGGCACGCTCTCTTGTAGGTGAGGGGCTGATCCGAACTCTTCTTCAAAGACGCTCTTGAGTCGTGTTGGAGATCTTTAATAACCAAGGGCAACGCTGAATGTTTTTGTTGTTCTGCAAATTGTAAAAGCCAAGTCGACCAGGGTGCCCGTGCACACACACGCCACCACAGGTCCCCGCCCAGCCACTGCCCGGGGGCACCTTCTCGGCTTCTCCTCAGTTCTACAGGTGCCGTGTAAATCAGGCCAGGCCAACAATGCTACCTTTCAAGGAGCACCACTTACACCCTTGCCTTCTCCCTCACGCTTGTCCGAGTGTTGGAAAAGGGTCTAGGCTTTCACCCTGGGGATCTGCCAGAGGCTCGGCTTGCTCAAAGCAGCTCCGCACACCCACGCTTCCTCTCCCCCCGATCTTCCCTCTCCTGCACTTCCAAACTCACCTGCTATCCAGTCAGAAAAATAACGGCTTAGTGTCTGATTTGCCTTAACTCTCATCCGGAAGACAAGGGAAAAGCTGAAACCAGATCCACGGATTTTTATTCCAAATCTCCATTACCTATACGCACAGATCGCGTATGTAGACTTTTCCCCTATCTGCTTACGTGAGGGTGTTGCGTGCTGCTGTACAAGGTGAGTGGTCCCGTCAGGTCAAGCCTGGCCTTTGGAAATGTTTTGAGCTCCAGTTCTTGGGAAGCAAACAGAAGTCGTACTTGGTGGTGACGGCAGGTGAACTAAGGCAGCCCAATACCATCTATCCAGCGATGGCCTTTGTGTTCAGAGTTTGGACAAGGACGTGTGCCTCCCATCTCGTCCATGATAATCCTACTGCACACAAGAACACCAGAGTGATGGAAAATAAAACCCGGCCAAAGAGATTAAGGGGCCATCCTGGCCCCGAACTTAGTGTTCCCAGCCCCGCTGAGGAAGACAGTGTGATGGTACAGACGTGCCCCTTCCCCGGAAGAGAGCAAGTTTACTTCCTGCCAAACGAACATCGTTCGAATCCGAACGTCAACTTCTCACCTTCCCTGCTTCTGGAAGGGACACACTATTATTTATTTAGCCTTGGGTTCGCGGATCTCTGTGGCAACCTTGTTTGGAAGAGCACATTGCTACACAGCGCTCCGAGCAAGAGACGGCGCCAGGAAGGCTCGTTCAGACACATCCCATCGGCCACTAACCGTCTCCAAAGGATCTTAAAACACTCAGCTTGGCCCAAGGGTGTTGCTCAGGCCTTCATCCACACCCGCAGGTGTCTCTTCCAGTGGACCCCATTCTCTAACGCAGCACCCGTCGTCAGGACCTCTATCTGCTGGTGTCCTTGCCCACGAGCCACCTGCATGAAGCCTGGCCTCCAGCCGGTGTGTCAGTATCTAAACCAGGGCTCAGCAAACTTTTTCGGAAAGGGCAAGAGATAGCAAATGTGTTCAGCCCGTTGGGCTATGAGGCTTCTGCGACTCTCCCGTCGCCGTCACAGGGCTAAAGCGACGAGCGCCAGCGCGTCAGTGGACGTGCGCGGCCGTGTGCCCATAAAACTTTCTGTAAGGATGCTGAAATTGATGTTTCATGCAATTTACATACATCACAGGATATGTCGTTTTTATTTTCTTTCAACCACTTAAAAACGTAAAAACCAGAGCTCATTTGGCAAAGCATCCGACTCTTGGATCCAGTTCAGATCCTGATCTCATAGGTTGTGGGATCGAGCCCCACATTGGGCTCCCTGCTCAGTGGGGAGTCGGCTTGAGATTCTCTCTCTCCCTCTCTCTCTCTACCCCTCCAGCTCCTGCCCTCTGTCTAAAATAAATAAATCTTTAATAAATAAATAAATAATGTAAAAACCTTCCTTCCAGCTCACAAGCAGTCCAAAAGCAGGTGGTTGGCCGGATTGGGTCTGTGGGCCACCAACTGCCCACCCTGATCTCAAGAGCGGAGAAGCTCTCTCATCGACCATGCCAGCACCCCCAGTGATGTCACTGCCCGTGCTGCGATTTAATGCTTTGATGTTGCCTCTTTCCTTCACGCCCTCTGGCAGCTACTGGGTGATGGCCAGCAATAAACCAGGAACGTCTGCATTTTGGTTAAATCCAAATCCAATACAAAGCAACCAACGGGCTAGCTAGTTTCATGGGGAGTAACAATGATGTCAGGAAGAAAAATAGGTTCTAACTTCCTCTCCCGCTGGGTGAGTGTATGCACAGATACACTCAGCCTTTTTACCAGAAGAGGCAGCCAGTCAAGTCACAGCGTCATTTGAAAAGGCAGCTCTCAGTCTGCGTAAACTCTCCAGCCGTCTTCTCCCATTTCCCATTTCTCGCAGTACTCACTGCAGGAACGAGATAAGCCGGTAGTGGACCAGAGCCCTTAATGAACTTCCCCACGGAACAGAGTGTCTTTCAGCCTCTCCAGCCCTGTTGGGTAACTTCTGTTCATTTCACAATTCCCAAGGATTCAGTGGGACAGCCCCCAAGCAATACATAACCCCAACCCCGGGAAAACACTGCATCAGGCTTTCTCTGATTTTTCCGTGTGATACTTCCTTTTGTCACAGAACCCATTTGGATTTGCTTGTAACAACATCACACGCAGAGCTGGGAAGGAGCTTCCCTTGCAAAAACCCTCCTGAACTACTCAGTTCTGGTCTGCCTTTTAGACTGTGGTACTTCAACCACTCAGCAGCTTGGTCCATATAGTTCAAACATGTTGAATTACCCCTTAAAGCACAGACAGGGCATTGCCTGGCAGTGTTCATAGAGCACATTCTTATTTAAAAGGGGAGCATAACAGGTTGAATGTTGTAAGCATAATTTCATTTTAAAAATTTTTGATCATTTTCTTTGACTTAAAGGATTTTTGTTTACAGAAGTGGGGAGAAACTATCACCCCCCTGAAATTCACAACTGTCTAGCAATTTCAGGAGTCAGTTTCTTCAGTAGGGATTATAAACATATACCCAGATATATTTTTCTTTCTCTATTTAGATCTATATCTATGTGTATGTTTACATCTGTATCTACTTTTAAAAATGACAGATATAAACAGCTGCTAAGGGACTCCTGGGGGGGGCTCAGTCAGTTAAGCATCTGACTCTTGGTTTCTGCTCAGTTCATGATCTCAGGGATGTGGGATCGAGCCCTGTGCTGGGCTCAGCGGGTAATCTGTTTGAGACTCTCTCTCTCCCTCTGCCCCTCCCTCTCTCTTTCTGATCAATAAATAAATCTTTAAAAAAATAAACTGCTGTTAGTATTTGAGGGCTATGTAGTAGGCACTGTGTTCAGCATTTCCCAGGTAAAAATCTCATTTAATTCAACAATCATGTGAGAAAGAGATCATTTGTCATCCATTTACAGAATAAGAATACATTTCCTCCTCTATTCTTAATTTACAAATCCATAAGCGTTCTCTGTCCCTTTCCAAATCCACTGTGCTGTGGACTTTGACTTGAAAGGGAATCAGGCAAGGTTTTGTTGATTGCTCTCAACTAGGGAATTAGAAGAGAGAAAGAAACTAAAAAGACACGGCCCAGAAGAAGGCAGTGTTCTGAGCCTTGGGAGGAAGGATCACGTACCTACATACGTATTTTAAGCCCGGTTCTGCCACTCAGCTGCTACATACTCTAATTCGCTTTGCAAATTAGAAGAAATCCACAGCCTTGTACTTCCAAGTCCCTAGATAATGACAAGGTGGTCAACACTGATCATTCTCATAGCCACTGTCTTCTTTCTAGAACACCTCGTGTGACCTCTGAGCCAGGACTTAAGAGTCCATCAAAACCCCCGGAACCCTGAGGGAGAAAGGACACAAGAGGGGCCCCTGTCCAGAATGTCACTTAAGCCGTGGAAGACTTCTGCCGTCCGTGCCCCGCCAAGCCATTTCAAGGCTTCCTGGGGATGAAATGTGAGAGAAGATAAACTTGGCTTTCATCCTTAAAAACATCAAAAAATAAATAACATCAAAACGCAGGCTGGGTAAGGAGGGCTCCGATGTGCATGCATAAGTAATGCATCAGTCTCATCAGTCCCAGTGGGTTGCTCAAGCCCACCAGACTCCGTAAAACTGGGGACACGGGACAGATCGACTCAAGGACTCCAGCCAGAGAGCAGGTCTATTCCGTTGCATCACATGTCAGTGCTTCCTTCCTTTCTCAGCCAAGAGGAAATGATCAATTTCTCAGCCCCTCCACTCCAGGAGGCTCCACGGAAGCCCCTCAGCTATCTTGGCCATTATCTAACCGCAAAAGCCGGCCCATTGTTTGAAGTTAAGTATTTTGTTCTAGAAAACCCAGTAAGGCATTCTGTATGTTTGATTCATGATCAGAGTGGTATCTCTTCAGCTATTAAATTATTAGGAAGACACTTCGCACCCAGTAGGATAGCTATCATAAAAAAATACGGACAATAACAAATGTCCGCAAGGATACGTAGAAATTGCAACCTACAGTGCTAGTGAAAATATACACCAGGGCAACCACTTTGGAAACCATGTGGCAGTTCCTTGAAAAGGCTAAACACAGTTACTGTATGTCCCACCAATTCCCCCGCCAGGCCTGCACCCATGAGAAATGATCTCCCTCTTCCTCTGCGCTCACGTCCCGCCCCCCCGTGGTGCTCTCACTCTCTCTCTCTCAAATAAACAAATAACATCTGTTTTTAAAAGGAGTCAAGTACTAAGAAATACTATAAAATGGGTGAATCTCGAAGACATTATGCTAAGTGAAAGCATGGCCAAACACAAAAGACCATATATAGTACCATTCCATTTCTATACAATGGCTAGAATGGGCAAATCCAAGACAGGAAGAAGATCTATGGTTGTCAGGGCTCGAGGGGAAAAGGAACATGGGAAGCGATGGCTGACTGGTACAGGGCTTCCTTTTGGAGTTATGAAAATGTTCTGGAATTACATGGTGGCAATGGTTGCATGACCTTGTGAATATACTAAAAAAAAAAATTACAAATGTCCAAAACCAAATTCTTACAACACTATTTATTGAGGATGGTATGCCAGAGCTGAGCTAAGGTACTACTCATAGCCCTCACTGTTAAGCCCACAAGGCTGGGGAGAACTAGTTTTGCAGCTGAGGAAGGGACAGTCCAGACAGAATCCGAGACTTGTCCAACGTTACGAAATGAACCGATCCAAACCTGTCTCAATCCACCGTCCTCTACTGTGTAAGGCTGCAGCCTTCTTTAGACCATCTCCAGCCATGTGACCCTGGGGGAACCGCCAGTTCCCTAGCTGGAATAGCAGAGACCTCTGTTCTCGGCCCTTCTGGAGCCTCAACTGTACAGTACAAGCTAGCAGACCAGCTTCCCGTTTCCAGGCGGGTGGTTGGGTCCTCATTCCGTGACCATTCAGTTCTGCCAGGTGTTTGACTGGAACTGCATGTTTTACTTCCCGGTGTGTACCATCAAGGAACCTGCCCCAAGATCCAGTGGAGGGAAGCTTCTGGAGGTAAAGAGGCATTGAGAGGCTGAGCAGTGGAGAAGGGTACCCAGTCCCAAAAGAATCCACAGAACTCTCTGGAAGGCCCCACTTCTCTTCTCTGCTCCTCTATCCTCCCCAGCCCGCCCGAGCCCATCACCAGCTACGTTCTGGTAGCCTCTTGACTACCCCTTCCCAGCTGGAGACAGAACAGGCACTACTCATTTCTCAGCGAGATGCCGACACTTTTGATTCTTTGTAAATGAACGCATCCCCCATCGCGCTGCCAATCACACCGTGGTCTAACTACTTCCCTTAGGTCTAGTGGTAGGGAGCGGGAAAGCCAAAAGCTCCAGGATCCTACCACACCCTGCTTCCATCTATTTATGTGGGGGCAGGGCTTGGAAAAAAAAGTATTTCTCATTCTTCTCATGCACCCTACTGACTTCTTCCCCTGGGTGTCAAATCTTCCAAAGTAATTCAAAAAATCCAAGTGGCCAACTGCCAGTACAGGGCTCTAGTCTACCTGGTCTCCTAGAAAGCCATAAACTATCCCTTCGGTCTCCAAAGCATAAAATGCACACCAGTGGTCTTCCCAGAGAATCAGCGCACAGAGGCAGGGCCGGGCTTCAAATACAGCCTCGGCACCAGCAACAAGTTCTCTCACCAGGGGAAGATGCCCAGCATGCCACAGAATTGACATTCTGCGTGCAGGTGAGTCAAAGCTGCTTTCAATTATTTTCTAAAGTCACCTTCTCTCAAGTGGGATTATAACTCGGCTCCACCGATAATAGATGGTGGGTAAAAAGCAGGAGATCGACACAGAACCCCGGGACAGTGGGCCAGCCTCCAGATGGCTGGCCAGACCCTCACTCCACTACCACCAGCCTCAACATGGCCCTTTTTCAACCATACGGTTCTGAGAGCAGGGCTGAAGTCTACATGAATCTGGGCTATTTCTGTCTCCCTTTCCCAGGAGGCTGGCAAGCAGACATAATGGGACCTTGAATCATAAATTCACATTGTTAGCAGGCAAAACACCGTTTTCCTCTTCGGAGTCTTGGTGGCCTGGAAATAGGTCAAAGTATTTTAACATTTGTTCAAGCTCTCTTGAAAAGTTGAAGCCAGTTCAGCTCCCTGTACATCAGGAGGAAGCCAGCCGAGGAGGCTTCAAGGATCCCTCCCCAGGATCCAGACCGTCTGAAGCTCTCCTCTCACAGCATCTGCCACCCGCAGGACACCGGACACCTCCCCGTTTGCAAAGCTTCGCCCGCACCATCCCTTGTTTGCTTTTCTAGAAGTTAAAGCCCAGAAAGATACACCGACACCTTCGGGGCCCCAGGAAACAACTGAGCCAGAGCTTAAACCAATTCCCCTGATTTTCACTGGATGCACCTGTCCCAGGTACCGCTGGTCCTGGCCAGTCCCTGTTGCAAGTTACCGGTTCGTAGCCAACAACGAACCTTCCCAGCTGTGCCTTTCATGCGACCCCACCAACAGCACTGAGTCAACACCTCCGAGCACAGGAAACCATTTGGTGAGACACGAGTCTTAAAAAAATAAGTTGCGTGACATTTATTTTGTCTTGTTAACATTAATATCTGTAGAAACATTTTTATTGTCAGTATAAAAATTAACAGGTTTTATTAAATACTTTCTCCAATTTTGTAACAAGTAGAATCAGTGTAATCTGCATTCATGTTGCATGGCTATAGCAAAGTGAGTAGGTGTTTGTTTCCAAAGCAAAACCGGGTACTGTCATATAGAACGCACAACACGGCAACATTGCGTCTGACGTTGGTATGAGGCCTGATCTTTTGGTGAGGTCCTGCCAGACTTAGGCAGAAGCAATCCCTTAAAAAGATGGAAGTATCTCCAAAACTATCAGCAGAACAACTCAGTGTTTCAATTTCTACGATGAGACGTGAAGATTCTAAAAGGCTTCCCTAACACCAGTGAATCTGGAAGCCGTTATCAAAATCCACTGAAGAGCATACAGGCTAATCTGATTACCGTGCAACTCGGGGCAGAAGGCCAGCTGCCGGAGAGGAGTACAGTCGTCAACTAAGGTCCATCCTCGAGGAATGGATTAAGGCATCTTTTTAAGAGAACGCTGGTACCGTTTGTCTTGGGAAGTCTAGTTCAATGTTCCAGGGGCCCAACAACAGAGCTGCACAGCAAAACAAAATACTCTCCCTCCTAATGGGTTTGTTTCCTATCGGCATTTTGGTGGTGTAAGAACAATCATTTGACAGCAGAGTTTAAACAAATAACTCAAAACTTCATTTTCCCCAAATTAGTCATATTCTGTAAATATTTCTCTTTTCAAAGACTCTGATAACTAGTTAAGTCCAAGCCGTAGATCCACTAGTCCGATGTGCTGCCTGCAGAGAAATGCCACTTAAATTACAAAACAAAACAACAAAACAAAACACAAAACTATAAATGATTAATTGTTTTGTATATTACCAATTCATTAATAAATTAATGTTATACCATTTTCCCTGAAAGCAAAAGTATTTTTCCACCTCTGCTCGGTGAAAATTAAGAAATTCTGTGTAAGAACAGCATTTAGCAAAGAGCTATTAAAAAAAGAGAGACCGATTTTCTAGGTGCATTGGGACATCCACTTAAAATCAATACAAAAAATAATTCCTTGTAAATATATAATATATATTTATACATAATTTGAATATATTTACATACTTCCAGCACCTCTATACTGCCATTGTGCTCTGTAAGTGTGTGCTGACATATATTTTCTCCGATTATTACAAAATTCACAAGGAAGACAGAACATAAGTCTGCCTTGAGTTCGGAGGGCCCACAGCCAGGACCCACAGTGGGTCATGGGCGTGCGGCAGCCCACGGCAGTCCACGACCTCAGAAACATTCTTCTCCTGGTGAAGATTACAAGTTTCCAACTGTATAAAATTCTTTACACGTGTGCCGATTACTTTTCCAATTATTTACTCCTCTGATCCATATATACAAGCGGAGCCAAGCGGCTCCTGGAGGCGTGGCCTCCCTGCTCAGTGTGGCTAGGCTCCTGGCGCCGTCCCGTGTGGGGACAGAAGGACAGAAGGACAAGCTCATTCATGTTTTAACACTGCCGTTTACGTGTGGATACTGAGGAAGGCAGGGCTCGTAAGGCATGGGGTCCGGAGAGAAAACAGAATCATCTCCCGAAGAACAAGAACTCCTTGTGTCAGGATAACTAGGTGAATACTGTTCGAGAGGCTGACTGAGGTCCAAGTACTCCTGAAAGAAGGGAAGAGAAGACGTTTTATTTCATCTCGGGTCAGGATAACAAGGTGAATACGGTTCGAGAGGCTGACTGAGGTCCAAGTATTCCTGAAAGAAGGGAAGAGAAGACTTTTATTTCAAATGCAGGTTCTGGAGATGCTCTACCGGAGCGGAGACGGGACGGGGCACCCCTGGAGGATTCAGGGACCCAGTCCCCCCTCCCCCCAGCTCCCACAAAGACCTCCTCGAGACCGCTCCCCCACTTGATTGACCCGAGGCTGCCTTGAACTCTTCTCTTACAATCCATCGTCAAGAAACAAGTGGCGAGGGGGGAATGGGAAAATTCTGAGCCCTCCAGTCCACTCGCACAGACCCCAACAAGTGGCGTGCTACGTGCCTCGTCGGGAGAGAGAGAGAGAGAAAGAGAGCGCGCTCACAGTTGAAATCCGAGGCCCCAGAAAAAATGAAAAAAACGCAATGTGTTATGGTTTCCGGGGACCCCTTAAAATAGTAGAGACTGTGAATATTTACTTTACGAATTACGCTTTACTATTGCAGTTTCTAGGATAATTTAGGGGGACTCTGTCTCCATTCAGCGGGTAATTTCACAGATGGAATTCATTACTCTCAGAAGCTCTCCGAGTTTGAAAACGTAAACAGGTTCAGAAAAGGCTCGGATGTACTCGTGTATGTTAAATCCATAATGGACTGTTAAAGAAAAGTTTGAAACTCGAAAGGGCTCTTCTGCTCCTCCAGCCTCTGCTGGGGTTGCTGTGAAGAGAGCCCACTGGATGACCCAGGATAACGTCTCCTCCAACTTATGGCAGGGTGAGAGCCCACTACCAGGTCTTGTATGGCCTGAGACCTAAAAACATGTTTTGAAACACGAGCTAAAATGTTCTTAACATTTTTCAAGGGTTGGGGGGGGGATCCAAGGAAGAATAATATCTTGTGGCATTAAAATGACATCAAAGGACATAAAATCCATATAGAATTTAAATGCTAGGGTTGATCGTTTTTAACTCCGAATATAGACACGCTCATTGACGTGTTGTCCGTAACTGCTTTCTCGCCTTGACAGCTGAACTGACGGGTTGGGCTCACAGAGATAAAGAAACCTTCACTATCTGGCCCTTTACTGAACAGATTTGCAGACCCTTGCTCAGAAACTATGCAAAGATTTCTAAACTGAGGAACTTCTGGGTTTTGCTGCCTCCACTGGGCTCACACGCTGGGGTGGTTCTGCTCCTACACCCTGAGGCCAGTGACATTCCAGGATATGTGGTTTTGCTGAGAGGGGAGGCAGAAAGCGCAGACCACAGCACAACCAGCCCCAGTGTTATCAGAGAAGAACCCGCAGAATGTTGGCGACTCTACATTTTAAAAGACCCCTCTTCCCACCCCCCGCCCCGCCAAAAAACCCCACTATAATTCATCACCAGGGCTGGCAAGGGAAAGAGTCCCCATCCCAGAATGGGGAATGTGTCAGTTCCAACAACATCAGCATTAACCGCACAACTGGAAACAAACACGCCCACCACATCAAAAGAGAACTTTTTGCTTACAATGATAAAAATGAAATTTTGTCCTAAATGGAACCATTTTTCTCAAGCATATGGTAATAATTTTCAGAAGGAAAGAAACTTCGATTTTTATATCCGTTAGACAATATGGCATTCTGCTTTTTTATTTTAGGATGCTAGATGTAAATTTCAGTATGAATGGGCCCACTTTAAATATAAATATTTAAATACAGAGAATTGCGCCTGGACTTAGGACCATTAAAATGGAATATCAGTGTTTTCCCAGTTTCTAAATGCAGCCATGAATGTTCAGATCTGATAGAGGAAAGAGAGGGGTGTCAGTGGATTCCAAGTCTAGGGTTAAAGGAACTTACACTAGAAACAACAATTTTGGCAGGAGAAGAAAGTTGCTTTTTTCCCCTTGAACCGTTCCTTTCCTTTCAACTTCTGAAGGTCAGCTGTATTCATTTAAATGCAATCTCCCCTTTCATCAGCTACAGTTAGACGCACAAGATAATGTTGCTGGCTTAAGGCTTCATATCACAACATTTTAAAAAAAATCATTCCAAAACTATTAAATGTATTCAAAAATACATTAAATGTATATTTTTATTCAAACGATTTTAACCTCTTTTTGTTGTTGTCAAGAGAACTGGGTTTTGGGACTTTTCTTCCTGTTTGAAGGAAGACTGTTGCTGCACCCTCATTAAATATCACAAACTGATTCAGTAACCATTTTTTCGTGGGATTCTTCTGACCTTGGTGGGTTTATCATCTTCCCTGCTCAGATCCGACACTCTCTACAACCCCAGAGACCACTCTGTCCGCATGCTGAGCACTACCATGACTGGATTCTGACTTTCAGGGACAGAGGAGTGTTTCTTTCATTGGTAGAGATTATAAATATTTTCTAGAAAAATATTTTAACAAAAGGGTACAAGTTTTCACTTAAAAATCATAAATCCCAGGGGTGCCTGGCTGGCTGAGTCAGTTAAGCATCTGACTCTTGATTTTGGCTCAGGACAGGATCTCAGGGTCCTGAGATCGAGATCTGGGTCGGCAGGGAGTCTGCTGGAGATTCTCTCTCTCCCTCTCCCTCTTCCTCTGCCCCTCCCCGTTCACTCTCTCGCTCTTTGTCAAATAAATAAATGTTTAAAAAATCACAAGCCCCTCATTATATGAAACGTGTATATGTTCACATGCCCACGGATGGAGACCACACGGCCCACGCCACTACCAGACGGTCATGGCGGACTGTGCCGTGTACGGGAAGCTAGAATGGCAGGACTTCACTGCTTCCGGCGGACACCACCGGTAACAGAAGGTCAGCAGCTCCTACGTTCATTACTAGGACACAGAAACCCAAGCTCCTGACACACAAACCCAAATGCTGCTGTTGGACACTTCCTTCGTCTCCTCACTGTCCAGCCTACCACAGCCTGGACCCACCACCCGAAGGCCACAGAGAGCGGCAGCCTCGACTAGGGCCCTCAGTCTGGTTGCCTGAGTCAGGACTCTCAAATCGCAGTCCTGAGAGAAACCAGGATTTAGGAGGAACACACATTTTAACTGTCTGACCCCTGTGGGAAAACGATCATCCACACCACAGACTCCACCTGGGGAGGCTGTGTTGGAAAAGCCCCACGGGCCTCCCAAGAATGGACCCCAGGCTCCCGGAAGAGGGCTCTTACCTCGTTGGTTGTGAGAGTGAGAATCCGATCCAAGTCTTCTACCAACTGTTTGAACGTCGGCCTCTGGGAGGGCACCGCATGCCAACAGTCCCTCATCATCATATACCTGGGGAAACGGATTTCCTGGTGAATTAACTCTGTAACGATGACATGTATAGCTACCAGCCAATGTTAACAGGTGCTAGGGAGCTACGTCCTAAACTACAAAGATCTATCAAAACTTTCCAAATCAGAAAGCAGTTATTTGCTTTCCCGAAAAATTCACTGCTTGATTTGTCTTGAAAGGTGCTTTGAGCTACAAACACATCACTTAACCCCCCAAATGTCTGAGGATAGTGTCTAGGCCATCAGGAGAGACTTTTTCCTACATCTTCGCTGCAGACTTGTGCGTTCCTGTGACAGTGACATAGCACGGTGGTTATCACACCTTTCGGGCACTTTCAGACGCTGCGGGGGAAAAGCCTTCTAGGACCAACGGGCTCTCCAGTCTCTTCCCGGCACACCCTGTCCCCTGCCCCCCGGCCCCTGCTCCAGACCAAAGCGCTACACATTCTTCTCCTTGACACTTCAGGTTTTATTTGAATGATTACAGAGGACAAAGGTTCCTCAGTTTTAAAAAACAACTTCAACGTTAGGTTTTCATGAATTAAGCTGCCATCCCACGGCTGCACATGAACTTCCTGATTAACTCTTGGACAGGCCTAGGGTCCCAGGCCTTATCTTGATCATGGGTTTCGACAGACCCTCTATATTAGAAAAAGCAATAGGAATGACAGGCAGCACAATAAATACCTTTATATAATATACTATAAAAATGTGGCCATTCATCAGATGTCCACTGTACAGTGAAAAGCACTCATGGGATTACGGATATAAAATCCCCATGAAACGATACACAATAGACCACAGTCTCCGGGACAATCACTCTTCTTAGTTAATCCCAGGGGGGTTGGGAAGAGAGACTCCCTTTCAAAGCACTGATTCTACTGCACAAGACGCGTGTCACAAACACAACATAATTCCACTTGAAGTGTGGGCCAGGCTTTTCTCGAAACCAGCTCATGGTTTTATAGTCAGGTCTGGGACTCCAAGGATGGCACCTGGACACATTCTTAATTCTCTGTGCTAGACGCTGGGTCGAACAGAGGTAACCGGACACCGGTGTGCTCTAAAGAAATGTGGTCAACATCAATCCATAAGAGCAATTTTCAGCAGTCGCCCATGCCCACTGGCCGCATTGGGGACAGACACAGCTCGTGAGGAAAGGCTGTGCTTTCTAGCCTGTGTAGGAGAAAAGGCCAGTTCCATCTCCCTGTCCCTCTGAGAAGAGACAAGAGCGAAGCACGGCCCAGTGGTCTTCACTGAGGCTCGCTCTCTAATAGTCAGACGCCCTCAGCCGGGAAGCCCGATGCCCTGATTTAAAGCTCACTCCATACACCTCGGAAGGACGTTTTCTCTTTTGGACATTGAGGGCCATCAGGGTAGCCATCCTCCCCAGTCCTGGGATTAAGCCCAGAAAGCTTCAGCAGTAATTCTTCCTAGGGCCTGTATGGAAAACCAAGGGCGTTAGGAAACCCGAACTAAGTCGGGAGAGAGTTCAGGGCATCGTGGGCCCGCTCGGTGTTAGCAGAGAACACGGTCCTTACAGTTCGTTGGTGCAGTTTGCTGGCTTATCCATCCTGTGTCCTTCCTTAAGCAGCTTAAAAAGTTCCTCCACCGGGATCCCTGGGTAGGGGGAGCCCCCTAACGTGAAGATCTCCCACATTAACACCCCGAAGGACCAACTGCAAGGAAGAGAGAAAACAGTGTTACCAACCCACCTAAATCCCCAAAACCCAAATGTACCCAGTGAATAACGTCAACGCCCACTTGCTTCTCATGCTCAAAGACAAATGGCCTGAACCCTCCTCCCGTTCATCCCACAGGCCCCTCCCTGCCCCGAAGGAGCATCCTTCCCAAATGAGGACAACGTGAGGGATGTTCCCTTAGAATTTTCCGGCAACGGACCACAGAGTAGGGGTGGGAAACCATCCCTCCATTTTTTTTGTTTTTTGTTGGTGGAGATCTGGGTTGGCTACTTTTTTATTCTGACGTTCTTAAATGCAACGTTAGTCATTGGAGGATCTCAGCTCCTAAGTTGCAAAATTCTTCATGCTCTCGTCCAGCTTTTCCATCAGCCTCTGCGCCTGACACCCCCCCGGGGGGCTGGGACCCACCAGTAGGGGCTGTTGACCGAGTAAGTCCAGCAAGCCCATTCTGCGAGGTAAACAGCCGCCCGGTGTGGCAGTTGGAGCATCTGAGAGCACAAAGGTTTCACCACTAAGGTCAGGAAGGGAGCGGGCACCGGGTTGGGGTGACACTGAAGGAATCCCAGAGCCCAGAGGGTTTCCTACAACAGAAACTGAAAGCATCTCACAGGCACCCTGTGTACCTGACCTCGTGGAGGCCCAGTTGGGCTTCCTGAGCCTCGTTCAGGATGCTCTCCATTCCTGGGATAATCAAGCCAAGACTCCTGCATTTACCTACGTCCCCGAGGCTCAAAACACACACCCTTCCTGACTCCCTTCAGGTTTGGGGTGAGCAGTGAAACTCTCCCCCGTGTTGTCTAGAGCAAAAGTGGGAGCACAATGCAGGCACCTGACTCCCTACAAAAACAGGGCTCGGAATGCCTTCCTTCTAGGACCGCTAAAGGGGACCAGCAGCGACACCAGGCCTACCCCAGGGAGCCTCTTGGTCCCATAAATAAAAATAGCTCAACTGATTTTTTTTTTAAACTTTTTTATTTTGGGCTAATTATAGACTCACAGAAACTTGGAAAAAAAACAGTACAGAGAGATGCTCTGTACCTTCCCTCTGGTTTCCCACCAGGGTAACTTCTTCCAACCTAATTTCCAAACCTGAAATTCTGAAATATCAGTTGGAGCCTGACCCTGATGGTATTTTTAAGTGTATCATAATGGAAATATACAGTTTTCACTCTATTTCTCTAATCTCATCAAGGATACCAGGACGAGGTCGGATTTTTTCCGAGGACAAACAGAACAAGTGGGCACCATGGAAATCACCCGCCCCACTTGGCTTCTCCCTACAAGGACGAGCCCAGGATGCAGGGTCGGGGGAGTAGGACAAACCAGCCTCAGTAAGAAAAGTTTCAAAATTCCTTCTTTCAGGGAGCAAAGAACACGCCAACAGCCTGGCAAATGACACAGCAGCTCTGTAGTCGTAGATCCGTGAGTAAGTTGGGAGGAGGGGGAAGCACTTCCGCCCTGGTGGGAGGAGGTTCAAAGTTACAACTCCCCGCCCCCCCACCCCGTGCACTTTGAAGCTGGGCAGATTAGCAACAGCGCACTGGTGACCAGCCTACCAGAAAATCCTCCCTTTCTGAGGCCGGCTCCGGCACCTTCCATCGATGTGTGAAATACGGCAGGCGCCGAAGAATGAAGAAGGGTGAATACAGTATTTTTGCAACCCAACCTTGGTGAAGACGCTGGAGAGAAGGAGTTACTTACACGTCACTCTGGTGGGTGTACACGCGGTCAAAAAGGGCTTCTGGGGCCATCCACTTGACTGGAAGTCGCCCCTGCGGGTATGGGGGAAAAAAAGGTAAAAACCGCTAGATTACAACCAGTTTACTTTTGTTTGCTGGGCAAGGCTGTGTCCTATCTGAGAGCCGACACTGACTGTCACTGGTGTGTCCTCAGAGCAGAAATCAGTCCCCGCAGGGTCTGTGCGTAACATGCAAAATGCACAGATCTGGGCACGCAAGTAAAATGCCATTTCTTTGGACTCTCATGGGGCTTGATCTCCCTCACACAGAGACACACCCTGACCACCTCCTGGGCAAAAAACAATCCAGAAACGCCCAAGCTCTAGTTTTGGCTGGGGACGGTTCTTGACAAAAAGCCTGATGATGGTTCTGTAGACAAGGCTGTTTCCCCATTTACTCGAAGTATCTCAAAGGCAGCTGAAATGTGCTTATTGAGAAGTTTGTCAAGAGCATGGCCCAGGAACAGGGATAAAGGGCAGAGGAATGAAGGCCAATTATCTCTCATCTGGAACATTCCGTGCCACAGCCAGCCCCCTCCCTTCCACCACAGCGCCGCGGTAGACTTACGTTTGTGGTCTTTTTGTAATAGTCTATATTGTTGATATCTCTGGCCAGTCCAAAGTCTGCTATTTTCATGACATTGTTTTCTGTTACCAAAACATTTCTGGCTGCTAAATCCCGATGAATACACTGGAAATCAAGAAAGAACTCATTTCAAACTATTTCAAGAATAAAGAGAAATCATACTCACTTCTTACAATGCAGACAGAAAAAATACATCTTGGGTCAAAAAATGGTATTTCTTTTCTAATTAAAGGTAACTTAAAAAACCAAGGCCCCAATCATTTCAAAGAGCAAAGATACACCAAGCTGCCAATTCTCTTTTACTTGCAAAGGACCAACAACACTGTTGCCCTTCCCAATAATCTGCACCAGATTATTCTAAAAACCTTTTATCTCTACACTAACTCTCCTGCCCTTTACAGCCAGACTTTCAGAAGAGCTGGTTAAACTCCAACACCACATCGTCTTCACCTCCTGGTGGGTCGGTCTGCAAACATTCTCTTTCCATCCCTGCTCCTCCCAAAAGTTTATGGGGAGCCTCCAGTCAGACCCAAGTGAGCTCTTCTAACCCTTAGTGTTTCCTTCCACAGCTCTGGACACTGCTGACTTGTGCTCCTTTTAAAAAACAGTCCCCGCCCTCCACCTTGAGTTCTATCCCATCCCTTCTCGTTTCACCCTCTCCCAGTCTAGTTCCTCTCTTCCCCTGTCCCTTAAAATGGAAGAAATAGCCCAACCCATTAATTTTGTATACTTCGACACATCCCCAGGGTTTCTCTAGTCTTAGATACACACGAAAGATGTGCAAATTCCTACCTCTCTCCTAACTTCTCTCCTGGGACCCTAACTGTCATCTTCCACAGGCTACGGGACATTTCCACTGTGACATCCTGTCAACACCTCAAATTCAAGGCCTCTGCTCCCCTCATTCTCATCTTCTTGGGTCTCTCTCAGGCCAAGAGGTACACACTGGAATTCTCTGCACAGCCCTCCCCAGTTCTGCAGACGCTGACTCCCACAGGCCTCTGCAGTCTGTCCACCCCACTCTGTCCCCACTTCCAGCCACACTTAGCTCAAGACATCACCACTGCCCACCCCCAGCCCCACGGAGAGCCACACTGCCTGCCTGACTGACTGGTCTCCACGGTTCCAGACCCAGCCTGGCCGCACCTGCTATGCTCGCCACAAGCTGTGGTTCTCAAAGAACTGACCATGTCCTTTCCAGGCTTGTATTAAGACCCACACCTGTCTGTCCACGCCCAGACCTGAGGGACACCGGCCCACACAAAGGGCCCCACCTAGGTCTGTGAAACACCTTGGGGGGGCTAGGGAGGTGGGGGAAGAATGCAGACACGCCCCCTACAGGGCAGCTAATTCATAGTTCTGATACCTGTTCCTCCGTCTCAGAAAGGTCTGGTCATTATAACTCCCATTTCTCCTTTCTGCAAATGACATGCTTTTGTAAAGTGTTACACTTCAGTGTCACAAAACTTCATCATGACACACGGTAAGGAGACTCCCTATTTTTGGAAAAGGCAAAGTCTATGGAAGTGAACAGAAAGTTCTACCAAATGCTTTGACATGGGCTCCTGGCAAAGTTAACTAGTGGATGAAGGAGGGTCTTACCCAGCCACTTGACAAGGGTCAGACGGGGCCGCTTGTAGTTAGGGACGCCAAGAAATGGCCAATAAAAAGGAGCACGCCACACTCTCGCTGAAGAATAAATTAGGAGTTACTTTTTCCTGCCCACCGCCCAACGATTCCTTGATTTTAGATGCTTCTGTGTCCCCTGGATGGGCGAAGACCGGGAAAGGGAGAGCAGGGAAAGCCTGCAAGTAAGTATGCCTGAGCCTGGCCAGAACGGAAGCAGGAAACGTGAGAGCTCCCAGAAGCCGCCTGGGGATCCAGCCGGGGCAGGAGCCATGTTCTAGTTTGGAGGCCTCCTCAAATTGAACTTCCAAGCCCTCGGCCAAACTCTCCCGGCGGCGTGCTCCCGGCCGACACGAGCTCTGTGCATTTGGCAAGCTGTGTGGTCAGAAGACTCTGGATTCCCACACGCTGGACTCCCACCACACATGAGGGCTCAACTCAAGAGACACCACAACAGTGACCTCCGTCATCGTCTTGGCGAGAGCCGGATCGAGCACCAAAGTCCCACAACCCATGGTGCTGGCAGATACCAACGCCCACCCTCTGGGCTGGACGGTAAGAGACTTGGAACCAATATACAAGAAAAAGAAAATAATTAACAATCAAGCCAAATTCCCATCATCTGCAGAAATCCGAGCTGTTTTCCAGGGCAGAGCTGACCATTTACATAACTAAGGCCCTCAGACCATTTGGCATCCATTTCTTAAGGAAACGGAGATCCACAGGTCATGAAGGGAAGGAAGACTAACATCCCTATGGCCCAGACAGTGTGACGGGGCCACTGCACGGCTGACTGACTTAAATTCCCAGGGCTCCCCATGAGATGGATATGATTGTACCCATTGTACAGATGGGAAAGCCGGCCCTGCTTGGAGTAACAGAAACACCACCCACTCAGGTTTAACACTTTGAAGCAAGTCGAACTGGCTTTGGGATTTGGTAAAAAGCAAAATTAGTGTGCTTTGAACTAAAAAGCAAAGCTTTCATAATTTGTATAAGGTTCAAATACCCCACATTACCTTGCTGTCGTCTGTATACTCCTGGTGTCTCTTTACTTGCCCACCCCCAGCTCCCCACCACCACATGCGCACACATGTACACGCGTGCGCGTATTTCAATGGCTCAAGGACAGACCCTGCATGTTCATGTCTATATTCCCAGCACCGACCGCAGAGCCTGACCCAGTAAATGTTTACTGAGCCGAATTCATTATTGCATTCCAACAGTAATGAGCCAGAGAGCTCACTCAACAGTTCCTTAAGCGGGCCTCCAGCAAGGTCCTGGCTGGAGGCTGGGAGGCGTGCGTGTGAGCAGACCGGAATCTGGCCCCTTCCCTGCTTCTCCATCCTCCACCGTCAGGAATAAGCCTCCATCTCTGCAAGCAGTCTCCACTCGAGGGAACCATTCTTAAGATCTTCAGCTACCGCTGGCGTAACACCAGCTCTAGGTCCTTAACTACAGGCAATCTTCTATGAAGGGCTTTGGAACCCTTCAAGGCCCTAATGACATACAACTCCGTCCCTTCTAGCCCATTCTGTGTCTGTAAGCAAAGCCCTGACCAGGGCATCTTATCAGTCCCGTCCCCACATCCCCCCCCACCCCAACCAGAGTGAGGCAGGGATTACCAGAGTGCAGCAAGGGAGGCTAGGGGGCATGGTGGATACTTGGCCAAAGGGCCAAGCCTGGGACCAGCAATTTTGCTCTGCTCTGTGGACCTAGGAATCCCCATCTTGGAAATGAGGACAATGACTTAGGCACACCTGATTTCGAAGGGGTCCTGGCATCTCTGAACAGTCCTCAGCATCCTTCTCCTAAAATCGCCCCTACTTCAGACGTGTTCTGGGGTTATGGAGGAAGCTGTATGGAAAACGCTCGTCCTGTGCCTAGCAGATGCTGAGCTCTCAAAACCTGGTGCTGATTAATAATGAGAATTGCCCCTTTCACAAAGTTCCCTCTTCCCTATACTCAACAGTTCCAAAGAGGAAGGATCTCAGAGTCCTCAGGGCTGGAGAGCAATGGGGGGTCCACACGGGCTCTACCAGCCGGGTGCAAGCAGACACATTTTTCTGCCCGTTCTGGGCGAAACAACACTCTGCCTTCCAGAAACCCGTCGTGTGGCCTCTGTGAACCACACCCTGCCTTTCCTCCCTCGGCGTCCACTGCCATCAGGCGCTTTGAGCCAAGCTGGAGAAACTGAGAGCTTTTCCTACTCCCCCTCTACTCTCTCTCTCCCCGGCTAGAGGACCGCCCATGCTTGGGAACCACACTTCCTCTGCTGGCTCCCAAGGTCTCAGCCCAGGCCCCAGGGCTGAGCTTCAGCCCGCAGCTTCCTCCCGGCACTGGCCCTTGACTGGGTCCCCCCGGTATCCAGAGCACCCGCCCACGTGCCCACCAGAACCTCTGCCCGCCGTCTCCCCCCATCTCCCGCCTCAGAGTCTTCCTCCTCCTGGTCCTACCATCTGATCTCTCAGGCTGGAAATCACTAAGTACCCCAAGAGCAACAGCTATCCAAAATCCATCTTCTTCTCCAGTACCTGCAGGAGCCAGGAAACTCGAGCCCAACACACAGCACCAAGCTTGCGACCCACCAGGTGTGAGCAAGGTCCCAGCGAGCCATCTTTAGAGCACAGACCGGCCCCCATTACCCCTGCCTACGGCGCAATCTGAAGGCCTGGCCCGGGGCCGTGAGGCCTAGAATGGGCTCCAGCCACATCTCACACTCGGCTCCTGGCTTCTGGCTGTTCCCCGGCGGGGACACTCACCAGCCACCTTCCCCCACCAACCCCCCCACTAACCTCCCACAATCGGTCTCCTGCACAGCACACCTCTCAACCTTTCCCATCCTTATTTCTTCCCACACTTATTGTTGATTTCTCCTGCTGTCGCCCGAGGTTCCTGCTCCAAGAGGTCCAAGGACCCCGCCCGTAGCGGCCACCCACTCCGGGAGCCTGACCTAGGGCGGGAGGCACGAGTCAGGAGTGCTCGGGAATGTTTGCTTGAGGGATAATAAAATGACCAGCCAGCCTTCCTACTGCTTTTGTATTAATAGCAGAGCCACACTATATCCAAAAACTGCTTCCCCCGTCCCACATGGGGAAGGGTACAGAGTGGCCAGGCCCCCAGACCGGGGGGGGGGGGGTCACGGTCCCCAGGGTTTAGTGAGGAACATTTGAAAGCTACAGCAAAGGTGAAAGAAAGAGGAACAACGACGGTCCACGTGTGCTGGGATGGCTTGTCACGCCGGCACTCTCCCTTCACAATGTCCCCCCAACACACATCTTTGTATGCCTGAACCATTTAAAAGTGACCGCACACCTCACCCCCAAACACGTACAAAATACCTCCCACCTTAATCCAGGACCACTCTCACCACCCCAGATTGCTATCGATCCAATCGTATTATACAATGTAGACCCAATTCAGCTTTCCGTTGTTCCTGAATGTTCTCTATAAAAGCTGCCCCCCTTTCCTGCCCAAGGCCCAGTCCAGGGTCATGCACACATGGTTATCCTGTCCCTTAAGCCTCCTTTAATCTGAACTGTCCCCCCCAGTGGTTTTTGGTCTCTCATGACTTGGACATGTGGAAGTGATGTCTTGTCAAATGTCCCCCGTTCTGGATATGATCCATTTCCTCACGTGGGAGACTTTTTAGCTGGGCCTGTATTCCCGCACACACGCACAATCGCGGGCTCAGAACAGTTCCCTAAAATTTATAGGTTAAGAGCTTTTCCTGGAAAAAAAGAAATCTGAGAAAGTCTCCAACTCTGGACTCCTCGAAAATAAAACACAAACAAAAAAGAAAATAAAAAACAAACCAAAAAACAGAACATGTGGGAGCTCTGGCCGCGTTCCAACACAGCCACAGAAGCAGGGGTTGAGGGACAGCCACCCCTCCCTTATCCCTGTGGTCGCTTCCCTCACTGCTGTGACTGGGCAGAGCCATGACCGAGCCCGGGTCTCCGGTGACAAGGGGTCCACGCCCACAAGAGAACCTCACTTCTTTGGGGACCCAAAGAGCAGCATCAAGCCCCACCACAGGTAGGAAGGAACCCCACTTCTGCCCAAGGGGAAGTTCTGCAACCCTCCCTCCCTGCCGAAGTGTGAGCTAATAAGGCAGGGTGTCCTGGGTCATCCAAAATGCCCCAGAGGACATCGGGGCACCTGTCTAACTGCTTTCAGAATAACTCAGATGTTTAAAGTTCCACTGCAAGTGGCATGCTTGGAATGCAGACGGTTCACCTCAGGGGACCTGGCCAATTTCGAACCAGAGGGTCACCCCGCTAAATGAGACAAAATAAACCCAGATGACACCCCGGACTCCGTGTTCCTAAAATGTCCCCTCGCGTGATCTTTAGTCGTAGAATATTCAAGGCCCTTCCAAGCTTAAAACTATAAACACGACACCCAAAGTCTATGTCCAAAAACTCATCCCAAAACAAATAAAGCCCAAAAAACTCATCAGAATCAAAGGCAGTGCCCCCTAACCGAGCTGTTCTGTACTCAGAGCAGAATCCCAGGGGAAGAGACATCTCTTCTGCTCACCTCTACCGTGTCACGTCTGAGGCTGCTTTGGCTTTCAAAGAGTTCGCCAAACCCCAACGTGAATAACGCGATAAATATTTTCCAGGTTGTACATGACATGCAAGGGCTTGATTCAGCAAATGAGCACGTCCAAATTGCCTGTTTTCTTCACAGACCTTTTTTACTGGAATCCACCCAACTGAGGAGAATGTGAAGGACTCACTTTCTGGGAAGCCAAGTACTCCATGCCCCTGGCCAGCTGGTAGGTGCAGGACACCAAGTCCTTGAAGGTCATCTGCTCCTCGGGAACGCGGTTAATGTCATAGGAGTACTCCATCCCGGGCGGCCTGCGGGCTCGGAGGTATTCACGGAGGTTGCCTTTCGAGGCATACTCAACGATGACGTAGAGAGGCCCTGTGGACGGATAGGGCAAGCTCGCTGAGACGATGCACCCAGACCCGCCTGGGGAAGCTCCACCCAGTTTTGTTTCTGATAACCCACCATTTTTTTTTTTAATTGAGCCATACAGAAAAGGACACACAAAACCACAACACCTGCAACCTCATCTTCCCCCGGTGATCACTGAGACTTGGGTCAAGATAGCCTCCAAAGTCCTAGTGGAAGAGACGGAAACATAGGAGAGGCCTTCCTTGCCACCCCCCGGCTCACCTGCGCCCTCCTACAGAGCAACGCTTACCATAAATTTGCCTTTTCCAGTTCACTTTAACCATCTGACATACAGATATGGATCAAGAAACAACGTTATTATTTTTAATCGTGTATATATAGTAGAGCCACAGCTAACATTTTTCCCTTACACGTTATCCGCACGGAACCCAACCAGGCTGATACAAATAAATCTAGATCGTTCCTTTTCTATTCCTATCTACATTCCATCACATAAACACTATTTTCCGACCTTTGTGAGCACGGACATTGCTTGCAGGTTCCGGCTATAACACACAGCGCACAGGGAACATTTCTGTGTCTGCTTCCCGACACACACGTGCCGCCCTCTCTCCGCAGCATGGACCAGAGGCGGCAAACGACAGCCCGCGGGCCGAATCCTGCCCACGGGCTCTTTCTGTAATAGAAGCGTATTGGCACACAGCCAGGCCCAGTCATTTCTGTACTGTCTGTGGCTGCTTTCTCGCCACACTGGCAAAGGTGAGGAGTTGCCACAAAGACCCTAACGGCCACAAAACCGAAAATATCTACAATCGCCCTTCCCAGAAAGTCTCCCGACTCCTGGTATAGACCTAAAAGAGAAAAGGCGGAGGCAAAGATAGCCATCTTCAAGTGTATAAATTATCGTCAAACTGATTCCCAAGGTGTCAGCTCTCCAATGAGAGAAGGCAGAGCACTCTCTCCTCTAAGGAAGGTAATGTGTCCCTTCATCCCACTCTGTCCCTCTCCTGCACTATTGGGAGCTCAGCCATCACGGCCCATAGCAAGACACGGCTTCTTCAATCCCCGTTTTAAGAGATTTGTCAACCATAACACCACAGGGTCTTTTTTTTTTTTTAATTTCCTAAGATTTCGTTTATTTGAAAGAGAGGGAGAGACAGCATGAGCAGGAGGAGAGGCAGAGAGGGACGGACAAACTGACGCCCCCCTGAGCAGGGAGCCCAATATGGGGCTTGATCCCAGGACCCCAGGATCATGACCTGAGCCGAAGGCAGACTGTTAACCCACTGAGCCCCCCAGGCGCCCCCCCCAGAGGCTCTTATTTTGAAAAATCCCTCTTAGCACTACAAAACAAAAACATAAGGAGACTCTCTTTTCTAAACACCCTCCAGGTTATGCCCTAAAAACAGCAGGACTCTAGAAGGCCCTCCCATTCAAAGCCTCTCAACGCCTACCTTTCCCCAGTCCCCCTGTACGGTCACAAAGTCCCCTTTGTGTTCACGGCCAGGAACATCTTCCCAAGGGGATTTTAAAGAGAACTTTAAACATGCCCTTGAGGTGCCTAGCAGCAAGATCCAAAAGTCCAACCGTTTCTAAAACGATGTTAACACTGAAGCTCAAATTATTTGGATGAAAGCATTTTTTCCTCCTACTCACCATCCTGAGTACAGGCTCCAAGGAGATTTATGATATTTTTGTGTTTTCCAATCATCTTCATCATCTCCATCTCGGACACTAGATCAGAAAGATCTTTCTCTGTGGCATCATCTACAAACATTAGGTAAATTAAAAACCAGTTAGCAGTTTCCTCTAACCCATCGACAGCTGCTGCTCGTTGCCAAACACTTAGTGGAAACAGCGTGAAATTGAATTTTAGGACCAGAAAACACTTTCTAAATCATCTCCCTCATTTTATTGGGAAAGGGGCAAAGGCCCAGACAGGGAACTGCCCTGATCCGTGTCAAACAGCTAATTTGGGGTCAGTGGGGTCAAAAGTCAGGATGAGAATCTAGGCCTCTGATGCTAAGACAATTCTTTTCTAGCAACCCTCCCGAGTGGGGAGGTATTTAACTTTATCGTGAAGCAAGTCCACCTTCTGGCAGATCTACGGTGCCTCCAAAAAACCGTATCGAACTTCAAGGTGCCTGAAAGCAACTGGGAGTCTGACAGAAAGGAAGAGGAGGGAGAGAGGGAATGGGGCATCCCAACTCAACACACTTTCTCCAGACCAAATGCCACTCATCTGAGCCCTTACAGAAGTCACAGACAGGTTCAGAGGGCACCTTGTAAGTGTTTACAAAAGTGTGTGTGTGTGTGTGTGTGTGTGTGTTTATGTGCATTTTGAGCGGGCAAAGTTTCATGCCTTCCAAAGGGGTCTCTGAGTCCCGACCTAAAAAAATAGAAGTTTTATAAACCTCTGCTCTCCAATTTCAAGAAAAACAGCTCCGGTCCCACATTCCTGAGCTCACCGCTTCTGGAGAGTGGCAAGACTCTTCCCCATGGGCCTCCCTTCGAGTTAATTTGATATGAAAAACTCTGCATTTACTAAAAAAAAGAGATAAAGAAATGCATAGGAGCCACGTGGCCAAAAGCTTTTTAACTTCACAAATGAATGAGCAACGCATTGGGCTGGAGCACGGGGAGGGCTGTCCTTCCGACGTGAGCCACCCACTGGCTGTAGTAGTAGCCAGGGTCCCCCACAGGGCTCTGGGGCTGATGCCCGTCTCCACCCTGAAAGGGAAGGCAAACCTGATTATACCCAGAGAAACAAATGCTCAGATCTCTAATTCTGACCTCCAAAAACCAAACAAAAGTTCAGCCAAGAGGGACTGGAAGCCTAGGCCTTCCCCACGTTGGCCATGGTCAGTGGCCAGGGGCTGCTGAGGCTGGCTGTTGGGGGCACACAGCCACCTACACCTGCCACACAGGGGGGCGAGGGCACACAGGAAGACCGCAGCCATGCAGGACAAAAGCCAGAGGGCCACCTCTGTTGGTGCAGCGGAGCGGAGACACGTGGGGCTGCCGAGCACGGGCTCCCTCGCATCAAATCCTGAAGTGAAGGGCTCGAAACACTCAAGCTTCCTGAGGAGTCATTGAGATCAAGAGCTTAAAAAAATTCCTTTTTTCTTTTTAAAAAATACTATTTCCACCCTGCTACCTCCCTACTTGGGGAAGGTCAGGATGACCATCACACAACAGCCCACAAAAGAAAGAAAAGAGCCTAACTCCGGGAGGATCCACGATGGCACAGGCCCCCACATCCAAGAACAGGCATCTCTGCCCGGACACACGGGAAAAGCTCCGTCCTTGCTCAGCCCCCAACAATAGGGTTTGTAACGGAACCATTCCCTGGAACTCCTCTCCTAAGAGAGGACCACGGAGCTGACAGCTGGAAGTGCTGTAAGCTCCTTGGACATGAGCATGAAGCAGGGCTGGGCGGGCGGTCATCCCTCGAACCCCATGCGACATCCACATCCCACAGTAACTGTTCACATGTTCCAGAAGGTTCTGCTGGGCCACCAATCCCGCTCCTTCCCTTTTAGCTCTCCAAGGGCTTCTCCCAGACCAGTGTCAATTCTGCGTTGTTCCTCTTACAAAAGAGGTATGTCCTCCTCTCTGAGCTATGCCTCCTCACTCTCTCCCAGAGGTCAACCTTCCTTCGTTTGCAAGTTAAATTCAGCAGACCCAGACTCATCTAAAGGAACCAATCACACGTGAGTTGATTTTTCTAAGCACATACAGATACAGTGGGAATAAAAATAAAATCACGGTCATCAACAAGGAGCTGACCAAGAACAGTCTGGGCTGGGAGGCCACCCTTTTCTAGCAAAACTGGCTTTTCTTTCTTGCAAGTGCACACAGCTCAAGATAAATCGTCTGTCCAGGATGCTGATTTATACTGAAAACTTCTCAACCCTGGGGTCAACTATGTGCTCTCTGACCCCCTGCCATGATAGAGTTCACATGCCACAAAAGGAACATTCTTGATAAGGCTTCTCCCCAACCCCCCGCCCGTCCCCCTCCCCACGCACCTTTCAACATCTTCACGGCCACAGTGACTGCTTCCTTGGGCTTCTCTTTGTCAATTCCCACCGCCTCAGCCATGACCACTTGCCCAAAGCAACCTTCCCCCAGAGGTTTGCCCAGCGTCAGCCTAAATGTGTAAATAGAGGATTAGCGCAGAGCATCTGGTGAAGGGGAAATTCCAAAACGAAATATAAAAATCTTTCAGCGGCTTGCAAAAGCATGGAGCATTTATCATATGGAACTAATGAGACCGGAGTATACACGCGCTGGAGTATTTTCTTAGTGACGTTGTAGAGAATGTCAATTACGGGCGGGACAGCTATTAAGTTTCACATTTGTGTTCACGATTTATTTTCTTTGTGGAAGGTATCCTTGCTAGTGAGGCGGTCAGCTTTCCTAAGTGCTAACAAGGAGGAGCTTCTGATCTCGAGCCAACCGAATATTCGTAATTTTAAATGTCTTAAAGAAAAACTGTTAAAGCTGTTCTTCTTTTTTGGTCTCTGTGAAGTGATGTCTTTAAAATCACTATTATTCAAATACCAGTGGATTTTACGGTCACATTCCTGGCCAAGTTACATGATATGAATCTTAAACGCATTTCAAGGAATCTCTAATTTTTCCCTGAAGGACAAAGACATTTCTAGAAATTGAGAGAAATCTTTCTTGACCTAACAGTTACGGTTTAGAAATCCTTAACTACCCAAATTGTTAATGAAGAAAATCCAGAGTGAACACAATAAACTATTTTTCTAATTTCTAAGCTCAGAAGCTCGGTGCCTGTTCTACTAATGGCCATATATTGTCTTTGGACATTCTAAAAGCCGACAGAATGGAGAAATCCTTGGAATGCTTATGAATGTGTGTGTGTGTGTGTGTTTTTCATTTAAGCACCAAAAAGCAAAGTATTTAGCAGCTCTTAGTAAATATACTGTATTTATGGTTAAGTACACAATGGTTTACAAAAGCTAAGCGAAGACTGAGGGCAGTGTATGCTAGGCTGAGGTCATTCTGTTTCTCTCCTGAACTAAAATTAAATTTAGTATCTTGGCAGAAAATAAACATTTGCATTGGAAAAATGGCTAATTTATGTCCCACTGCCCTGTTAGTACAAGCGTAACAATCCTTTCTTTGTGCCACCTCTGTCTCCAATCTAATAAACCGCTTCTAAATAGCCTTCATTCACTGGAAATCTGCCCCACCTACATTTGTGCTCAACTCTTCTGAAACACTTAGCACTCACATTTTCCACACTCAGGCCCCCCCCTCCAGGTGGGAGCAGACGGTTAGGCACACACAGACGTCCACTGTTGACGGTGGCGTCACGGGCAGCGAGCACTGTGGCCTGAACCCGGGAGCCATCATTTCTTAACGTGCGATCACAGCCGCCCAGGTCAGTCCTCTACGCACAGGAACATGTGCACGAGCCCTCCTGCTTGTACACCCAAAGGAGGGAGCGAGGTGGCTTTGTGACAAACAGTCCTGTTCTCTTTCCGCACGCCACAGGTAAGGACACCATTCTTTGTGTTTTTCTCTGACATTTCCTAGTTGTTGCTCAAAACCCAAGCGAATGGTCTCTCCACTACGACACACGAACACACTGGAAATGACCTCCATTAACTCTCCTGACAGAGAGAGACCTGGGCAGCTATTTGATTCTAGCTTACGATGAACAGTAGTATCTCCAGATTGGCTCTTGGGAAGCAAACGTGGTGTGGAGTTGTGGGAATCAAAATCACGGTGCCCTATACGCTCCCTCTCTTTCCAAACAGAGCTCGTCAGACCCAGGCTCTGGAAAAGCTTATCTTGGTACCTCTACATTGGTGGGTGAGTTTTTTTCTGTTGTAATTAAACACCTCTCTGACCTAATCTCAGGGAGATACTGCCAATGTCAAGACCAACAGTGAGTAGGAGCTCTATAGAAGCAAGGCAAGAGCTTGTCCCAGTTGACGTGATGTAGACGGAGAGTCCATGATTTCCACCTTCTACTAGTACTACGGTTCAGACTCGAGGGACTACAAGTGGTACCCCAGAAATGAGCTGAGGGCCTTAAAGGACCACCAGACTATACTGCAGAAGGTAGGTCTAGAAGCTGGTCGCGCCCAGAAGACAGAGGGCCAGGAACACAGGGTCTGCCTCCCACACACTCTGCCTGGCACCACCATATCATTGGGGTCTGTGGTTCAGAGCCCCTAGCTTACCACTACATGAAGGGGAGCGCAAGACGGGGAAACTCATGAGCCCAGAACTGCACTCAGTCCTGCGCAGTCTATACCACGGTCATCATTTTATAAACATGAAGATCAGAGAGTCAAGGTTGCCCAGCCACTGGCTAGCTGAGCAAGGATCAAATCCCACCCAAGACAGCCCAAATACACGGGCCTGACGCCAAATCAAGACATAAAGACTCCCCAGTAATGCCTTCAACAGAGCCCAGGTGGCCGTGCTCTGACTACACATCGGATTGGAACACCTCCACATCATCCGATAGAGAAAATACTACGGACCCCAGGAAATGTGACGTCAGGTACCATATTCAAACCTTCGCGGCCACATACCACATTAACAACACTTAAAAGGAGCAACATGGACTGAAGATTCTTCAATTTATGTCTTATACCTAATTTCCCCCCAAAGAAATGAACTGTAGAAGAGTCATGTTCTAATAACCAGAAGTTGGAACAATGTATCTGTTTTACAAATGAGATACATCTTACATGTAGTCCATGTGACTGGGTTTGAATTATCTCAAAAGTAAAAAAGTGCTAAAAAGTATTATCTTGGTTGGGGACCAGCCATGCCTGGCACCTGTTTTAAAAGAATCAGTGAAAGAGAGAGAGAAAAAAAATCCATTCTTTTCTTTTTCAGGAGCTGGTTATTTAGAATTGCAATCTCGCTCGTTCCTACTGACACCATCACACATGACCTTTGCAGTTAAGATCGGGAAAAGAACATGTCAGTCCAACATCCCCATTTATACCTACAATTCCATTCGGGGCTGCAGCCAATAGAAATACTCACTTGTCTCTTGGGAACTCCCACTTTGGATCTTCTGGCAATTCATACTCGGAGACCCCTGCCAGCATGGGGGTGTCTGCCGTTGAGGACAGGCGTGTGGTTATCCTCACCAGTGGGGTGTTGGAGTTCATGGAGGAGCTGGACTCGGCAGAAACCTGGATACAAAACGCGAAGCCCCAGATGTAATCCTGGCTCTACCTGGGAGGCCTGGCAGCCGGCCAGAGCCCAGCCAGATGTTCGACCCTTAGAAAGGAAGACAAGTGGGAGCACTGGCCAAAGTCAAGAATTTAGGCCCAAACCACTGGATTCCAGCACCTCTGGGCTCCCATCTCTGCAGCACCAGATTTCAACCACATCCGAGGTTCCTAAGACCAGGTTTGCAAACATTTTTAGATGGTACCTGAGCAACATCTAAGTCAGCTTTCTGACCTAATTCCTCCAAATAAGCACCTGGGCACAGGGCAACCACCCCATGGGCTTCCCAATTGCCTTTGCCGAGATCTATCCCAGAGCCCCGCAGGATCAATCTCCCTGTGGACCAGCTCAGACCACGAATCAACCCTCTGCCTGTTCAACTCCATGGAACTTTCTTAGAAACTCCGCTCTTCAATATTTCATCTGCGTTTTGGAAAGAAAAGCCGAATGTCTCAAGGAGCTAGCCCTAGGATTTGAAGGTGAAGGGTGTTCTATTCGCTCCAAGTGCCATAATGCCAGGTAACCTGAAGCCCAGGCCCTGGGGCCATTCTCTGCTGATGCCGACCATTCGGTGAAAATCGAGCATCTTGTCAACTTTGCTTTCAGAAACGAGTGGGTTGAACACAAGGGATGAAGAGTCAAGGAGCAAAAAAATACGTCCTCGATTCATAATCACATGGCAAAGCTCTTCTCCCACCTCAGGTAGGCAAGGGTTTTCCCGAGTTTTGTCAGTCACCATCATCCTTTTCGGGCTGCATCTGATAAAAGGGTTACTTCTGAAACATAGCGTCCTCCCTGTGCTGGTTTCTGTAAAGGAAAACACACGCAGATCCCCCTGGAAGGCCAGTTTTGATAGTTACTGAACTGTCCTGATACAATCGTGGGCTGCTTGACCACCACCTTATTCTGAACCATGAACGAGCCTTGAGGCTCAAGACTGGAACATGAGGTTTAACATGGTCCAGCAAAGCAGCCCACCTTCCCTCCACCCAGTTCTATACGCTGCACGACTGCCCAGATCAACTGCACGCCCCAGCTGTGCTGATGAGTAATTTTCAAATTAAGATGCCAAAGATGGAACGTAGGTGAGCAAACTTAGTCGGCATGAGTGTTCACAAAGCAGAACCTGAACCATCCCCACTGGGAACCTGAAGATCTGTACTTCCTGGGGCATTTCCTATTTGGAAAACCTTTATTCTCTTCTTGGTAAGCCCAAACTGCCCTTAGCACAGACGGAATCCCAAGAGACACCCAAGAATGGACTGGGAGGGGGAAATCATTTTAGGAACAGGAAGCTGGTTTCAGTATCAAAATCAAGTTGCATGAGATTTTTAAGCCAGAATTTCTATTATCTTTTAAAATGTACAAGAGAACGGGCACCTGGGTGGCTCAGTCAGTTGAGCATCAGACTCCTGATTTCAGCTCAAGTCACAATCCCAAGGCTGTGGAATCCAGCCCCATGCTGGGTTCTCCACTCCGCACAGTCTGCTTGAGGATTCTCCCTCCTCCTCTGTCCCCCCACTCACTCTCCCCCTAAATATATTAATCTTTTTTTTTTTTAACATTTTATTTATCAGAGAGCACAAGTAGGCAGAGAGGCAGGCAGAAAGAGAGGGAGAAGAAGGCTCCCCACTGAGCAGAGAGCCCGATGCCGGGCTTGATCCTGGGATCATGACCCGAGCCAAAGGCAGAGGCTTAACCCACGGAGCCACCTAGGCATCCCTAAATATATTAATCTTTAAAAAATAAAAATAAAACATACAAGAGAACATTTCTGACCCTTTTAAGCAATCTTTTGACAGGGGGACTCCCTCCTAAATTTTACTATGCAGACAGTATGAGCCATGTTATTGTGAGCGCTGTAAATATTTTTTTTCTTTCAAAAGGAGTTGAAGAATCATTAATTTTGGAGCTGAGAGAACCCCATGAATAGACGGGGCTCCAAAAGGCTGAGGCCTCACACCCAAGTGTCCACACGCTCGAACGGCAGAAGCAAGGAGGAAAGCACAGTAGTAACCATGGCGACTCCCCCAGAATCCACCCCTGCCCCCCACTAATGCCGGGGCCGAGGCAGGGACCCCACCCTGGCCGAACAGACAACCTGGAACACCCCTCCAGTGTGGGGGTCCCAACACACTGCACTACACTGACTCAAGGCCACGTGCTATGGACTCCAAAGGAGGCTGGTGTTTTCTGGAAAGTTCTTCCCCATGAAGAGGAAAAGAATCACCATTCACTACAACGGGAACTTGTATTTGAAGGTCACAAGCAACAAGTACCAACCACAGTAGTAAAAGTCAGCCTCGCGATGAGATGATGCAGGCCTCAAAAAGGCCGCGGTCTAACAGATTCTGCCCTCATGACGCTCTCTGCAAGGCCAGCCAGGTGGACTGTTACCACCGGCCCCGCAGGATTTCCAGAATTCCCCATCGGTGCCTGGCGTGCCGGCATTGGTGGAGAGGAGGAGAAACCCAATGGGGAAATAACAGGGGGATATGGTTCTGAGTGAAGAGGTCCTCCAGAATTTCTTCCCTTGTGGGGAGTGAGAACACAGCATGACTTCCAAACGCTCAGGAAGGATATAGATTTCAGAGCGGCCACCTTCAGAGAGACTCAAACAGTTGAGGAATGTGGCAGACTTTGCTCTACCTCAGAAGGTTTTCTTTCTAAGCCATTTGAATTGTATTGCCTTGCCCACGTATTTCTCTGATGTTTTAGAAAAAGCACCTTCTTTAACAAGAAAAACGTGTTTGAAACACGATGACTTGATTTCCAAAATGAGGTAGAAATGACGAGAACACTGCTCTTGTCCTTCCCCTGTGCTGGGTTCTGCAGCATCTCTGTACCCTCCCATGCGGGCACCCCACTGACCAGCCCTGGCCAAGCAGCCTACCCTCGCTTCTCCCCTTCCCCTGCTAACTGTTTACGACATGTGGGACCGATCAGGTGCGGGCCATGTGCCAATTCCCACGCTGGCCAACTGTGAGAGTTTGGGGAAGTCATTTACCCATCCCAAACTAGACTCTCCTACCTGTTAGAAGGAAACCAGGGAAGTTCCCACCCCCAGGGGCACCATGAGGGTGAAATGAGGTCACACCCATAAGACATTTAGTGCTGAGCCTTGCCGCTTGCTAAAAGCTCAGTTAATATTTGCCAAGACCACAGTAGTTTTTCCTAGCGCCTTTTCAGAATCCTGAGCTGCCCAGATCCGAGGGAGCTTATGACCGGCACCTTCCTCTGGGGAACCCAGAAGATCTGGAGCCTCTGGTGGTTTCGAGTGGGAGATGTTAGCTTCCTGTGTGCCCTGTGAAGAACGAAACCCACTGGCATTAAGGGCTGACTGCCTTACTGGCCTGGAAGATGAGACCCTCTGCTCACAGCCAGGGTGGGCTGGGGCTCCAGCAAAGGAAAAAGCAAACCCAAGAAACAAAGGATCTGGGAGTCAGGGGTCGGTCCCAGAGCAGGAGAAAAGCTGGAGCATAAAAACATCCTCGTGACAAATACAGCTCAGAGTGGACTTAAGAGCAGAAAAACCTAAAGTTCTGTCAGACGCTGACTGCTCTGAGGCTCACCTATGACCCCAGAGCGACCTTTGCCCACAAACCCACAGCAGAAGTTCACATTCGTATGCATCTTCCTCCAAACAATCTCAACAAGGTTTTCGTGGAAAGCTTTCAAAATGGAAACCCTTGGCAAACTTGGTTGTTACCGTGACTATTAAAAAACCTGAAAATCGTGTTTACAAAAAGGATTACTTACGAAAGTTCTGTCCAGATTAAGTGTGGAGGTTTAGAGTCAATGTATAAATCTGGAAAAAACTTCTGTAAAAAGCACCAAGCAGGGGGGAAAAAGGTAAGAAAATGCCAGCAGGATGAGAAACTAGAATTCGGTCGCTCTGTCCCTGGAGGTGTTATCTTAGTTTTACCTCCCTGCATGGGACTGTAACTATGGCTGGCTTTGTCCTTCCTCACTCCCGCTCTGCTGCGAGCTGACTCGCTTCCCGGGCTTGGCGCAATCCCCCGCTGGCTTGTCAATGCCTCCACGAAACGTGGCATCTCGCTGGAGCTTCTCTCCTTCCAAACACACCCCCCAAGTCATTCCCACTGCCCACCCGTGAATCTCCTAACACAGCACTATTACATTATATACTGTTCTTTTTTTGCACAAAACCATGATCTCCCCTCATTGGATAGCCTATCCAATTTGAAAATATTCCATGGGTGGCGATCATTAAGTGACAGACAAGCAATAAACGGGAACACCCTAAAATAAACCGCCTTCGCCATCCTCAGTCCCCACAGGCACGTTCTAGCATGTATTTTCAGTCTCTCCTCAACTCCCCACTTTCCGGAATCTCTTTAACACGTGCCATAAATCAGGCTTTTAACGAAATGTGCCTTTTGTATATTTCTACAGTGTATAGGGGAGATTAAGAAAGGAAGTGATTTTTTTTTTCTTTTTAAAGGGCCACCAAGAAATCGTGTTATCTCTGCACACTAGATTAGACTAGATTAGAACCAAGGCAGGGGACCTCACAGAGAACAAGGCAGGCAGAAGCAAAAGGCGGAGGGGGGCGGGTGACGAATGTGCATGCTAATTCCGGGCTCTGAAGCTGTGGGTCCACGGTCCCAAGTCAGAACAGAAGGCTTCAAGTTAACATACTTTTTGCTCTAAGCCCTGCCCGCCGTTCCCCAATGTCCAAACAAAATGCTTTCAGGTTAAAGGTTCAAGGGGGTTCGGGGGTTGGATTCTGTTTCCCTCCGTAACAAAATTTAAGTCATCAGACGAGGTGTTTTTGTCACTCGTCTCCTTCACCAGGTCTCTGCCTCCCCCACGCTCCTCTCTGGACTCCATGACTCAACCCATCAGAGCAATGGCTCACCGGTCCTGGACGGGCTGGTTCTTCTAGAAGATCCCAGGAGCCAAAATCCAAACCAGATCTCACACTGCCCTGTCTCTGGAAGGCTGAGAGGGGAGAGCAGCCCAATGGGGGCGCCCACATGGAAGGGCAGAGTGCAGGGAGCCACCACGGCCAATCTCATTACCCACGTGTATTCTGGAACCAGGGAGGTCTCACTAGACCCCATGATTGACCAAACCATGGAAAATATGCCAAGATCATGGTATCTGGCTGCTAGACAGTGAATGAGCTTCTAGGAGTGGAACCCGCCTTCACGGGGCTCAGTGCGTTTAATAACCATTAGTGCACAGCCCCAAGAAATTGGCTCCTGAATCCCCTTGTACCCAGCCAGCGCCCCCTCCCCCAATCTCCTGTCCCGTTCAGGAGGTCTCTGGGATCATGCCACTCACCTCAACGACACTGTTATAAAAGATGGCCTTGATCCACCTGTATCAGCAACCAAGATGGCAAAACTAAAGTCTCACAAAATTTACCCCGTCGGCCCTTCTCAGGGGCCAGTGGTGGTGGGAGTGTGCGCTGCACGCACGTGTGTCCCTCCCTACCCAGGAGATGGGTTTACCGGTTTATGGCAAAAGGGAAATCTCTATCCTGCCCTCTGGAGACTTCTGGCTCCAGAGAAGGAAGTCGAGGTACTCACTGAAAACCAGATCCACCAAACCCAGCAAAATAGCTCATGCCTCCTGAAGAAACCTCCACTATTTCCTCGCAGCCCCCCTCCACCGACGCCCAAGTGATGCGTGCGGCCCAGGGAACGCGAAACCCTCTCTTGCACACGTGGACATGCAGAGGCTGCCTCCTAACGACTACAGCCGTCCACAGGCAGCCCCAGACACCTGCAGTAGCGCTGACAAGCTCACGAGGACACACTCTCCGGACCGGCCCCCACCTTGATCATGCCGATTCCAGAGGAGCGAGAGCGGGGCGAGCCAGGGGCTGGCATGGTGTCCGAGCCCCAGCACTGAAAGCAGGGAGAACCCCGGTCCAGGGACACGGGGAGATGCTGTGTGCCACCCGTCTCCCCTGCAACCAAAAAGTTCCCCTCTTTCCTCAAGCATCAAAATGCATAAAGAACCATGGGCGCCTGGGTGGCTCAGTAGGTTAAAGCCTCTGCATTCAGCTCGGGTCGTGATCCCAGGGTCCTGGGATGGAGCCCCGCATCCGGCTCTCTGCTCAGCGGGGAGCCTGCTTCCCTTCCTCTCTCTCTGCCTGCCTCTCTGCCTACTTGTGATCTCTGTCAAGTAAATAAATGAAATCTTTAAAAAAAAAATGCATAAAGAACCTCAAAAAACTCCTGCTTCCTAGGACAGGAACACAAGGAATTTCTTCTGAGCTACCCGAGGAAAAAGTATTTTTGACTCAAATAAAATAACACACTGAAATGTCGGTCTTATAACAGTTAAGTCCAGGACAAATTAGTAAATGTCAAGAAGGAAAAACTCACAGAAGGATTAAAAAAGAGAGAGAGAGAAAGAAGGAAAAGTCAAAACACCACTCCTCTTGTTCTAAACAGAGAACAATGATGGACTGAGCTGAGTGAGACGTTGTGTGCTGGGGGAGGGGCGAGCGTCGGGGCCAAGAAGATAACACTCGGACTCCACCATGAAGACACTCAGTGTTCCCTGTGTGGTAGAGGAGGTTGGGCAGATACAGCCTGAAAAGTGGCCTTGCAAGTAACTAGAAAGAACCCATCCTCACGACATCTGATTACAGGCTCACCCGTCGCCAGGTAAAGGCATGCTTGGCATCCCTGTGGTATTTTCTCTGTCATCAACGTACCTGCCGGCCTTTATGGGGTTTTCATTCCAGCTACAGCCCAATAACCCTCTTTTATCCAGATACCTGATAGGCATCTCCTTCCCCACCAAAGGGGCACCCGTGCTCATTGTTAAGAATCACACACCCTTTTTAACACATAAGAGTTGGTGAGGGGTGTCAACATTCCCCCAAATAAATTAATCCCCCAGAGATCTGTTGGCTCCCCTCCCCCACTCCAGGGCATGGCTATTTGCCCACCTTCCTCTGCTTTTCTTATTCTCCTTGACGCTGCTCAAACCAAGACGGCTACATTCTGAACGATACGGCCAAATAACACTGGAAGGGGACGGGTCTTGTCTCGCATGGAACCTGGGTTAGACGAGGCGCTCAGGAAATTATGATAAATAAAGGAAGAAGAGGGAGAAGAAAAGGAGGAAACCTAATGTTCCCCTTGGCTACACAGGGGAGAGTACAGAAAGAATGACGAACCAAGGTGGAGACAAAGAAGAAAGGCCAGTCAGCCAAAGAGAAACGGAAATACAATGACTAGGGCTGAGTCAAGGAGATTGTAAGGGCAGCTGGGTCTTTTATATTTAAGTAAAGAGAAGAGCACTGTCACAGTGGCAGAAAAAGATGATGACATCATTACGGGCCAATGGTCTAGCTACGCCAAATTGCAGGTTTCCTCCAGAAGGTAGCATTTTCCCCCTATTAGAAAAAAAATTAATAACAGAGATGGGAACACCACTCCCTTCTGCAACTCCCTCAGGTCAGGTTCTCAAGACAGTGGCTGGAAGAATGGCCCAGAGGTAACTGGAAAGGAGGAGGGAGGGGGAGGGGTGGCCATAGCCCCCGAAGGTCACTGAAGGCACCACCTGGCCGTGTTAAGGGTCACCTTCAGACTGGATTTCCCCAGAGTCAGGCAAGTGGCCCCATCATTGCTGCTCTGGAAGGCCCCAAGACAACAGCATTGTTGGCGGCAGGAGTCACCCCATGGGCACCTTTATTTCCCTTGCTCTTAACACAGTTTGGGCAACCACCTGCACTTGTCACACACTCCGAATGCCATACTCAGCCTCTAAGAAGAATAAAGAGCTGCTTGATTCATGGCTCCGGAGAAGTCAACAAGGACCCATTCAGCCAGGAGCGTGGAGCCGGGTTGGGAACAGCCAGAGCCATGCCAAAGCTGCGGCTGGCCGACTGGTTCCTAATCCGTGCTAATGCCTGCCCCAGAAAACGTCATCACCGCCTGAAGTCCCGGGGGGGGCTGGGCTGGGATTCACCCAGAGCTTCTCGGAGTGCATTTCAGAATCACCTAAAGACCCACTTAAAATACAGATTCCTGGCCCCATTCTACATCTACTGGATGACAGCCTCTGGGGCTAAGACTGGGGAATCTGCAGGTTTAACGGACGCCCTGTAAATTCCACTAACGCACACGCTGCCACAGAGCAGTGCGTCAGCCATTTGACTTGCTGCCGCCAAAGAATTTCCTTGATCGGAACAAAGTTCCCAATACTTGACTCGTAATTGTCATTCACATCTGCCTCCCCTTCCATGTTCAGGAACACAGAGGAAAGAGTCAAAGCAGGTCCCGTCCCACCCATCTTTGCAGCTGTGGGTTACGCTGTGGGTTACGGCAGAGGCGGCAGGAGGCTCTATCTGGCCGTCTCTCCAGAGCAAGACGACACCCATCAGGAGGGACACACGAGCGAAAAGTGACCACCAAAGGCCAGACACAGGGTTAAGAACAATCTGTTACTCATTCAGTACAAAAATCTTTCTACCACCAAATCCACAGCCGCACTTGCGAACGATTAACAATAACACATAATATATGCGTACACGTCTATTTTAAGAATCAGAGAGGTCGAGCCAAAACCCAGTTACGAGAGACATCATAGTCTGGTTTAAATCAAGCAGTAGTTCAGTTTCATCTCCAGGGCGTAAGTTTCTGACCTTGATGTAAAAAAAAACAGTAAGTCAAAAAACTAGAGTCCTCCCCTTTCCAACTAGCGGCATAAGCCGGTCTCAAAAACAGCATTAGATCACAGGGGACAAAAGTGGCCTGTGATTCAAAAAGACGGTTAGGGGCGCCTGGGTGGCTCAGTGGATTAAGCCGCTGCCTTCGGCTCAGGTCATGATCTCAGGGTCCTGGGATCGAGCCCCGCGTGGGGCTCTCTGCTCTGCAGGGAGCCTGCTTCCTCCTCTCTCTCTGCCTGCCTCTCTGCCTACTTGTGACCTCTCTCTCTGTCAAATAAATAAATAAAATCTTAAAAAAAAAAAAAAAAAAAAAGACGGTTACACTTGAGCCTCGAACACACAAGGGCCCTGCCTCCCTGTGTTATTTCCAGTCCTGCCGATGGGCTCCCAGAGTCTCACGCCGACCCACTTTCTTGCCCTTGGAACTTGACTCAGCGGACCCCATCGATGCACCAGAATTTGACTCTCTGAGCCCCAAACACTAACTGGAGAGCCACGGAGAGGCACGTGGCACACTAAAGCTCGTAGAAGTAGATGATATCGTAGCCCGGAAAGAGAGCCGAGGGCTGGCTGGGGCGTGCGGGGAGGAGTAAATTTCTTTAAACTCTTTATCTACTTTCTGTTACCTGTCTCCGCAGGGGGATCCGCTTCGTCAGCTTGTGCACAGCTGGCTGGCTGCCGAAGTCTGGCTTCTTGGTCGTGGTCTTCATTCGGCACAAGATGACCGTCACCACCATACAGGCAATTAGGAAGACCCCTATGCAGTAAATGGCTATCTCCAGGTAGTCTGGGGAAGCCGTGATCTCCTTCTCTCTTACAGGAGCTGGAGTGGACACCACAGGGAGGAACAGATAAGCAGGCCACAGAGTTAGGACACGGGGTTGATGACGCATCCCGGAGAGCTAAACGAATCAGAAGGTGACGACCATTCCCAACGACAGGCTTCCCAGTGCCTCAGTGCTGCAGAATGGCACGGGTTATGGGCCTGCCCTGCACCGCTCCCAAATGAGGGTGAGTGACCAAGGGCTGCCCGTTGGACCACCAGGGCCCGAGCAGCCACTATCTCTAGCCGCAAAGGGCCTCTGCAATCCAGTGATCGTCATGGACTGGCTGGCTCCAAGACACGAAGGGCAGGCTACGGGGCCACATTCTGTCACACATGTGGACAGAATAGGACAGTTATTCAAACTTGCTAAAAAAAAGAAGAAGAACTGTCTTGCATGGGGATCTCTGATGCAAACCAAATTAAAAATTCCTAAAAATAAACAATACCCACTTTCGCATGTGAACAGATGGAACCTCACTCTTATTTGGGTAAGCCCTTCCAAAGGAAGATGTGACAGGGTGATTTCCCCCCGATGAACACACTTCCATACAAAATGAAATAAATATTCATCTAGTAGGCTGGTCCTCAAAGGTTTCAAATTTCTTGACACAGTCCAGCATATTATTTAACTGAACAAACGAAAGCACTGAATTTAAAGACCGAATTGCCTTTGATACGGAATCATTATATCCATACCACGGAACATTTCTAATATCCCTTAATCAATTACCATTTAAGATTTGTGTTTTCTGGTTATATTGAGGTCACTATGACTTTCCTCTTTAAGAAAACATAGAAACGGTATGACGTGTGCATATCCATGGAATTACTTAAGGTAACACGTTCTTAGATCGACTTAAAATACTATCTGCTCCTTCCTCAGTGCTCAGTGGTCACGGAGCTACAAGCAGTGTATTTCCAAACGGTATTTTTCTCGAACTGCATCCTTAGTGAATGTGCTTGTACCGTCAGGCAATCGGTTAAGAAGGGCCAATTAGGGCCCTGTAGAATGCAGTACTACAAGTAAAAGCAAGCTCAAAGTAAAAGGCATCTCATTGTTTCAAAGCAAATATTCACAGAGCAGACTTAAAACAAAAGGCAAATGGATGCAACGGTATTATTTAAAGCTTATCCATTTTAATCAGAAAAAAATACTTGCAAGATAGTCAAAACTCCCAGCAGCACAGCACAAAATGAAATGATCAATTTCTTTTTACTAGACATAAAAATAAGCATGCAGGTAGGCACTGTACTCTAGAAATAAGGAATTAGGAACTGGAGTGGAACATCATGAGCTAGCAAACCAGTCTAGGCAGCTTCACAAAGGAAATGACAGAGACAGATGCATCAAAGCAGATCGTGGTTATCAGGAGAGGTTCGACTAGGACAGAGATGCTGGTCAAAGACCCAGACCACAGCAGCACGTAGCAACACGGCTTCGCTGATGTTGATTTCTCCAAAGGGCGGAAATCACATCAAGCCCACGTCGGCGAGAGCATGCTTTGCAGGAAAAGCAAACGGAGGGTCCATTTCATTGCAACATGCAGCAAGCCACCGATTCCCAAGGTAGGTAACACACTGCTTCTGTACGTCCTACATGCCAGGGTGCTTCTCCCCAGGCACCCCAACGTACATCCCTCTATTCACGCATCATTGAAAAGGGAGAGTGGAACCACGTGATCAAAGTACGTATGGGATTTTAGTGAAATGGAATTTGAAATGAGAAAAAATTACTTTGAATTTTACAAAGTAATTGCCACGTCTTCCTTCAGAGAACTGCGGATGGGTGAATTTATACATTGACTCACTGAAAATGTTAAGATCCCTTTGGGTTTTAAGGATGAAATTTCACTTGATCATAAATGTGAGTGTGGGATCTCACTGTAAGTGAATTTCCAAAGGCAACATTCTTATCCCCAGGGGATAATTTTCGACATTTTGCAAAATCTTTACTCTGGGATAAAAGGGGCCATTTCTGAGAACAGAAGCTGTGTTAATTTTATAGCAATCAACCCAGAAAAGGGAAAAAACCATGGAGAGAAAGAGCAGTATGTACCTGGCAGAACGGTCAACCATGCAGAGTGAAAGGATATCCCAATAGAATTACCCGCCAAGCACGTATACTCCCCAGCATCCTCAAAAGTTACATTCCGGATATAGAGAACCTCAATCTCTTTGTCCGTGGTATTAACACCGGCGGCCTAGAAAACAGGGAGGCAAGAGAAAAGGCTAGACAATACAGGGATGACCGTGGAGGGGGCCGTGGAACCATGAGGCATCGCACCGGGGGGGCTCCGGCAGGTGCTGGCCAGCAGAAGATTCCGATCGCAGCCCATCCACAAAGCCCACAACCGAGAGACACTGAGCGACACTGAGCAGCTCGCCGCCACAGGCCCGTCACCACACCGGCTTCACCACCTAGACATGCATGCAATCAGACGCATGGAAAAATCAACCCACAGAGATCCCTTCTCTTGGCCTTTGTGTTGCTTTGGATTGAGGGATGGTTTTCCAAAAGCATAAACACCCCAAAAGTCCCAGCTGGGTTCTGGTCCTGTTGGCTGCAGACTCCCACCTTGAGGAAGGCATGGTACTGTCTTAAATTTATTGCGTTAGAGAGCAAAACCCTGGGGACGCGCCCAAGCGGACACCTGACACGTCCTTCCAGCCCTGTGGGCACCAACCAGGGTGGGCTATTGTGTCCGATTTTCACGTGTCACCGCTTTGACTCACGTTGGGTGAAAAAAAAACAGAAGAAAGGACAATCTTGGTAGCAAAGACACTGCGGTTTGTTTTTTTTTCTTTCGATATAGACATTTGAGTGTGAGTTGTGACAAACAGAGAATGGCAGCGGCTGCCTTCAACAGCGTCCACACCCATGAGACGGATTACGCTGCACTTTGGGACAGCAAGGTCAGGGACAGGATCTCCGAAGCACCCATTACGGGTAACCAAGGAAGCGATATTCTGTTGGGAAAATGATTGCGTGCCAATACTTCTCTACCGATTTGGGGCAGAAGGAGGTAGGAATTCTGCTGATACGCCAATGTCTCAAATTCAACAGGCATGCCTGCGTGTGTTTAAAATGCTGACGGTGGAGAGTCATGATGGGGAATGTGCAGCCCGAACAAGACAAGCCAGAAGGAACGACTTCAAAACTGGGTTGGGGGGGGGGGTAATCTTTAGAAGAGAGGAGAGCAAGCACTTTGAGCATCGTGGGCATTTTTCCATGGCTGCTGGCATCCTACCAGCTGCATCACCGAAGAAAGATGATTATGAATATACCAAGGCCACAGAGTCATCCTAGAAGCTGCCTGCAGTTTCCCAAAGCACCAAGTCTTTTCAGCTTCTACATCCAGACTTCTTTTAAAAAAAAAACAAAAAAAAAAAAAAACAAAAAAACACAAAACATTGTTACCTTGCTGTTTTGGCAGGACAGTGAGCCAGGCGGACTGGTTGGCCTGCCCTATATAATTGGAGACCTTACATATATACTCCCCAGCATCCGCCTCCGTCACATTGAACAGAGCGAGCACTTCGGCATTGGAACTATTAATCCCCGAGTGCTGGAACAGACACAGGAGAACAATATAACGGCCAACCAGGAAGGACTTTGCGCTGTCTAGGGTCCCACCACCAACACACCACCAAAAAAACTAACACAGAAAACAACTTCCATTAGGTCTAAGCAGCTGCCTTAACGAGTTGAGCTGTGGGCTTCGACCGTGGAGAGGGAGGGAGGGGCGTGTGATCAAGACCAAGCAGAACGGACCCACGGTTCCCCGGGCTGGTCATCTTTTTCCAGCTCTTTTCATCACTGGGAGTCTCAGCTGGGGAGAACAGCTCACCGGTTGAGAGTCCTGAGTGGGGCTACCTGTCGTTCTACGGGAAGACTGCTCTTTTCTAAGGACGATCTCTTTGAGCGTCTCCATGCAGGAGACGTGGTAGGCAGTGGCTAAGAAAAGGCTGTAGACTTCGCTGCTACTTGCCATCACCGTCCTGAAGAACAAGACAGACCTAAACATTAAAGAGGCTGATGCTGGCTCCACTAGGGACTTTCAAGGAGCCAAATACGAAAGGCAGGGAGAAAGTTTCCTTGTTCAACACTTCACTCGTGCAAAACCATTTTCTAAAGTTGATTGTCGGGGCGCCTGGGTGACTCAGTGGGTTAAAGCCTCTGCCTTTGGCTCGGGTCATGATCCCAGCATCCTGGGATCGAGCCCTGCATCGGGCCCTCTGCTCAGCGGGGAGCCTGCTTCCCCCTCTCTCTGCCTGCCTCTGCCTACTTGTGATCTCTGTCAAAAAAATAAATAAAGTCTTTAAAAAATAAAAAATACAAAAATAAAATTTATTGTCTAAGCCGCAGGTGAATGAATTTCCAAGGCTAAAAGCCTCCTTCTAAAAATAAAACGTGAATTGCTTCGGACAGACGGGTACGCCCATTCAATCCTAACGTTGTATTAAGGGACGGAGACATCAGCATCACGGTAAGTGCTGGTACCTCGCCTCGAGTTTACAGAGCTCTCTCAACGCATACCATCCCGTGGGCTCTGCTAAAGGAGGCGGCATCGCGATCCCCACTTTTATGGACATGCAGCTAAGCCTCAATGCCTGGCTGAGATCTCAGGCCGATAAATAGCTGAATTATTCCGGTTCCCACTCCAATAGCCCTCCGCCCCGTCCCCAGTTCCCTTCTGCAATTTTACTAGCGAGTCTAATAATCTGCTAACCCCCTAACACACTCTCCCCTGGCCGGTCAAATAGGAGAATCCTCTTCTCCCAGATCCAACAGGAAATCGGAGAACCTGCCCCGACGTCCACGACGGAGACCCCTCCGGGTCCCTTGAGATTCAGAAACTCCTCACCTTCAGCACCTTGAGGTAAGGCAGCCCGTCGGGCCCATATTTGCTGCCGTTCTTTTCAACATGTTTGATCCACTGAATGTGGGGCTGCGCGTCGCTATACACTTTGCAGACGAACTCGACGTCACCTCCCACCACGGTGGAGGCGTTGGCCGGCAGTCCAGCTTGGAGGATGGGCCGGTGTGGCGATCGCTCTGGGGGGGATTGGGAGGGAGACGAATAAATAAGTTGTGCTGTCCAGAAGGCTGTTCGTGAACATAAGCCAAAAAGGCCTCAAGTCTGCTGGCTGACTCCTTTGAAATAACACCGCGGCCCAATGTATAACAAAACCGACTTCAAAGGAGACTGCTAGAGCGCGACCCTTGTAAAAAGAATACTTATTTAGAAAACACACAGAAGAACTTCTGATATCTCAAGTTATGGGTTGTCTGTGGCCACTCACCGAACAAGGGGAAAGATTTTACTCTGACAATGGAAAAGACAAACGGCAGGGGACGGGGGCCTCTTCACTTGTCCCCCTTTGGGATAATATTGGAGACTCACTTTGACCATAAGCTTAAGGTCACGAGCAAGGGACAAGCCCAAGGTCACCTAGAACACCAAAATGGCTCTTGTACTCAGTATGTCCCAAAACATCTCCAAGGCGCTCTGAGAAGACCTCGGTTTCTTGTTTGGAAAGAAATACCGAAAGCACGAGTTCAAGGTGATGAACAGACTGGATGAACAACAGGTTTCATCTTTTTACCGTGGACTTCACCCCTTTCAGTCACCACCCACCCCTTCATTTTCTCGATATATACTGAGTGTTACCGTCTGCCCAATGCTAGGTGCACAAGGAGATATTCCTTATTCAGATGTGGCACTGAAAGAAACACAGACAGACCCCAGTCCCCCAATCCTGGTGACGATCTAGGCCGTGTTTCAGGAAGCCCCATAGAGGGCATGTTAGCAATCACTTCCCACCCTCATGTGCCTTGCCGCTCTCTCAAAGCAAAAAGTTCTCAACAGAAGACACCCCTCGTCTTATCCCTGCAAAAGTCCCTCTCCAGTTTCAAGGGGGTCTGTATAGAAACCCTGTAGTTCAAGGTCCATGAGAAACTGCACACAAGTGTCCTTAAGAAACTGGTAACCGAGCAGCCCAGTGCGTGATCCCGTCCACAAAGGCACTAGAATCCCAAGCTGACTACCATCTTCCTACATGGCAGTTCGGTCAAGGGCAACACATACCCAATTGCCCATCCAGCCATCCACAAACATATCATCCCACCCCCACCTTACCTGCACATACAAGCCAGCCTATCTGTCTCCCCGCACTGCAGAGGCCACTGCCTTTAACCCCCGGCCGATGAAAGGAAGAAATCCCGCCAACCCAACACACCAAAGATGCCTCCACTCTGTAACTGAGTGTCCCCATGTGCTGGACTGGAAACAGCAAATTACAACGATAGATATCGAAACCCTTCTATATTTGGGCCTTAAAATAGTATTTGGTGGAATTTGTTGGACACAAACCAAACCACACGTAAATTGATTTTATTGCACAAGCCTGTTGGTCTTTAAAAACTTAAAAAAAAAAAAAAAAAGAAAAGAAAAGAAAGAAATGCTAGTGGGTTACTCTTAGCACATTTCATTCCAGAATCTCCCATCACTTCAGAGACACCTACACTTTCACATTAAAAAGATAAGGATTTCAGAGCCTCCAAAGAAGTCATTCATTTGCGGAACATTACCCTGGAGGCTGAGCAAAGAACCCAGAATGCCTACATTTGTGGGCAGAAAATCTCAAAGCTATGATCTCTTCATGACCACGGCTAACCAGAAACATGACCGGAAGCCTCACCCTTTGGCGGACATGCCATCTCTGCAATTGGCCACGGCAAGCCTCCCGGTCAGGTGTGGCACCCGGCTTGGAGCCGGCAGGGGCAAGGCTGGTTTAATCCCAGCGAGTCCCATCCATGAGAGGAGAACAGAGTCAAGTGTGTGTACACACACACACACACACACACACACACACAGTCCTTACCACGCCTCCTCCCGTGACACCTCGCGGGAGGGGAATCTGTCCTCTGGGCTAGATACTGCAGCCAAGCTCACAAAATCCCCTCCTTTACACATACCTCATATTGACGTAGTTCGCCCTTTCCCGCAGAGAAGTGCATTTTAGGTACCCTTTCATTCCCTGGCTCAGTTTTCCAGTTTTGCGTGCCTGTATTTGTGTGTTTCGAGATAAATATTTACAGTGGACCTAAATATTTATTCTTAGAAACAAAGGCCCTATAAAACCTTAAATGTCATAAGCCAGATCAACTGAATTTCAAACCAAGTTCTCTTTCTTAAACATACTTGTTTCCAATAAATCGTTTCACAAGCAAACACTGTGCATGTAATACCAAATAACGATGCCCTGGGAACAATGAGTGCTTTCATAAGGCCGGCGTCCCTGGCCTGCGCCAGCCTTCAGCAGGGAATGTAGTCCCTGGGATGGTGCTGGCAGGGCCCACTCCAGAGCCGCAGCCTTGTTCACTTGTGGGCAGCGCGCTGCCGCGGTCCACTTATTGAGTTATTCCATTGCTATCCGGACCATTTCCACCAAGGGGGGGGGGGCTTGCAATGGTTTAATGTTATTGCGTTTGCAAATTACAGCGCACCAAAAGTTGCCGCTTGCAGTCCTGAGTGTATCCTTTCACATTTTCTCACCTTATACAAAATAACCTCTCAGCCACCCCCGCGTCCCTCCGCCCTTTCTCACTTTTGGTACAGAAACTGCAAGTCGGGATCGCTCTGTAATCGAAACCTTACACCGTCTTCCAAAAACTTATTACAGCTGCCTTCGGTATAAAATGAAACCTTAGAGAATGTTATTTAAAATGTTTTTAAAAGTCAGTAGGCCTCATGTTTCGTTTCTCCACATCAGGCTTTGATTTCCTTTGCAACCTTATTCTCTGCCCTTAAACAAGTCTGAGACCAGGCCCCAACATCTTGGAAGAGGTCCCGGGATGCCAGGAGCTGCAGAGAGCTGTGCCTCTTCTCAAACCCTTCAGCGATCACTTTCCTGGTGTCTGTCAGACCCGAAAGAACAGTGATCAGCAGCAGGGGGATGACAGAAGTTCCAGCTTCTGAAACACGGTGGGGAACGGCGGGGAGAGCAGGGTGCAGGCAGGAGCTCCCGCAGAGAGGGGACTTCCGTGGCCAGCGCCCCAGGGGCCCCGGAACAGGGCAGTGATGGTGGGCATGAAGACCCCCCCCACAAAGGCTAACACTGCTCTCCCTGAACCTCACCAGGCCCCGGGCAGAGCAAACCCCTCAGGTTTCCAACGCTTGGGGCAACAGGCCGATATGAAAAGAAGTCAATGAATTATCTCTGGGTTACACACTAACACTCAGAGCTGGCCCGTCTCTCTATATGATAACAAAAACTGACAGCCTCTACCAGGAAGGTTTTACGATTTTAGGCAAGGCTCTCTTACTGCGTGTTTAACTCTCAGATCTTACAGAAAACAGACTTTTCTCTTTCCAGGGGCAGTGACATAAATGTAAGGAAAAACAGAAAGGCTGACGAGCAGCTCAACCCCTGCGTCCTTCCTGTGATTTTTGAAGATACATTCTGAGCGCAGCGGGTGGCACGCGGACAGGGTGCGGACCCGAACCCGGTTGCGCACCTTTAAAGGAGCGGCTCTCGGGCCCCTGTGCGAATTCCAGCTTGAGACAGAAGGGAACGAAGCCCAGAGTGTGCGGTTGCTGCCGGTGGGGCAGTTGGCTGCCCGGCTGGAATGAGGTTCCGCCAAACCGATGCATAGTAAACACAGACTGAAGTGCTTTAAAAAATACATTCTCTCCCCGGTGGGTTCGCTTGTGCTCACTCCCTTTGGTCAGGAGCTCCAAGCCAGTCCACGCTCCCCGAGTGGAAGGCCCAGCTGCTCTGAGTCTGAATTTCGAGACTGACCCTCTCGGGTCCTGCTCTGATGCTAGGGGCCACAACCAGAAAAAGCAGGCGATAAACAGCCTGCTTCGCTCCAAGAGGTAATTATTGAGAAAGAGAAAATACCTGAGTGACAAAGAATAAATCTCTGTTAATTGACCACTGAAACTTTATAACATGCCAGTCCTCCTCTGGACATAATAATATGCTTGGCTCATAAGAGATCTACAACTTCAGCTCTGACATAGCAAAGGCCATAAAAAATGTCCACGGAGCAGACAGGCCTCATGCCTACAGGCTCAGTAAACACGCATCCCGGGGATCAGAAGGAGACCAGGTTCTTAAATTACACCTATAAATTAATCAAGCCCAGAGTTGCAGGTTTCCCAGCACACACAGGTCTCCTGAGTATTTTTCCCCCTAAAGTTCAGCAGCGCCTGTCACAAAGAACCATTTCAAAGTTGTTCTCTGGGCAACAAAATACCCAGAGACTCGAATCACGCCAAGTGGCCAGTATTGATCTGGAAACAGCAGGTCTCCTGCTCTGGGGCACCTGTTCATGTAAGGAGCGTAGAGAACCTTGCCTGCTCTGTCCTTAAATTGAAATCAAAATTTAATTACCCTTCCTCTAAAATGGTAGTTTCTTAGCAACTCCAAAGTGCTGAATAGGGAAAGAACGTTCTAAGCGATTTGGAGGACAAGTGAAAACAATGGAGAATTCTTTCTCTAAAGCCCAGCCTTGATTGATTTTCTAAAGAGCAGGTAGTAGTTGCTTTTGCTGCATTAAAAAAAACACACTAACCCAGTTAGCAAGAGGCGATCAAAGCCCTCTGAAGTCCGAGGAGCCCAATAACCTGCCGGAGACCTCGCACTAATTACAATTAGGAGAACGAGTTCATTGCCTTGTCAAGCCTCTACCTGATGCACTCCACACACACGGGACAGATCGAGTTGGGCTCTGAGTTTTGTTTTCCCTACGTTTTCTGCAGCCTCTAGGGATGGGCACAAAAGAAGGTCAGAACTAAAAATGGTCAGTAGGACTGATCTTTTAGAAAGAGTCCGAGTACCAGGAGCGGGCATTCCGACTTGTCATCTTCTAGAACAGATGGGAGTGGCCTGGGGTACTGAGCACCTGGAATAACTTTAAAAAAAAAAGGAAAAATGCCTTTTTGTAGAAGGTCACTGCTGTGTTGCTCTGTCTCTCTGTCCCAAGCTCAGCTGAGTCTCATTTTCCCCCTGCCTGGACATCCGACCCTGAAAGTCTTGCAGAACTGGCCAGGGTGGGGATCCAGCTTCCTCTAAAACATACACAATTTTCCTACAGAGAGAGCAAAAATGTCTGCAGACCAGGCCTGTCTGGGGAAAGCCACAGTGTCTCCCCTCCAGCGCCGAAGTCCCTCAGTGACTTAGGGAGGCTGCACCATGTGAAATGCTAGAAGCAAAACACCACTAATTCCTTTGTGCTTGCTCGATGAGGTGGAGAACGGGGCGAAGTGCTGGCCGTGGTCGGTCGGCCTGGGAAGACCAAAGCAGGTGGAGGCAAAGTGCCTTCCCTAATTAATGTCATCGACTGTGTTATGTGGCTGGGGGCTGAGTGGCTTCTACCAGCTGGGTGTCAATTTAGGTCTTCTTGGGCAGATTACCAGAGCAGAGCTGTGTGTTATTCACACCCCAAATGTTTACGATACCTTGAGCTCTGTGCCTTTAAAAGTTAAACCAGAACTGAAGACTCTTAGGTGACCACAAAGTTATGTCCAAGGGAGATTCAGAAAGGCCTTTCCTCCGGTTAAAGAGAGACGTGGCTTCGGGACAAAGGAAAGTTCTGGGGACAGATGGTGGTGATCGTTGCAGAACCATGTAAATGTATATTTCATACCACTAAACTTCACATTAGAAATTGACCAAAATGGGACATTCTGTTATATATGCTTTGCCGCCATTTTTTTTTTTAAAGGAGACACGGCAAAGGTGACTCTATCTCAGAGCGAACAAGATCTATTTCCAGGGTCACGGAAAACCTGCCTTCTCAATTAGTTAAGTGTATTTACCTTGCCCAGTTTACCGAGAGCTTTTCTCTGTTCTGACACAAAGACTCCGCACAGGGGCCCTCCCTGCCTTGTGCTTGGTTTTCACGCTGATGTAAAACTCAGACGTCAGTCTCCCCGCACTCGCTCCAGTGGCGCTGGGGTAAACACAGCTGAGAGCGGTCACGCTGGGAGCCACGTCCCAGAGCCTCAGCACCCCGCCACTTGCCACAGGGGGTGTGACATCTCTCAGGAATGTAAGATTATCAGCTGGTGTCTGCATAGCTGGGTTCCCTCCATGGGAAGAACATGCTGGAGATGTTTTTCCAAAGTCCCAGAATGAAACATACCTTCCTGCTGGACTCCAGATCAGAATGACTTCTCTCAAACGACCTGCAGAGAAGCTAAAAATCACATCGCTGGGGAGTCCCCCAGAGACGGCAGGACTCAAAATGGAGCTCTTTAGGTTGGAGGTGTTTCTCTGACATCCAAGGGGATCCAATGAGCTCAGCTCTAGAAATCCAGGCCAGGAAAAGAGTCACCCAGGTGGCCAACTAAGGTGTGAGCAAAGCTTGCCTCTTTTGAAACTGCCTAAACACCCACCCAGAGGGAAATGATTAAATAAACTATCTGAGATCCAGAAGAGCATAGGGGTCAGGAATAAGAAGGAAATCAACAACATGTACAGATGTGGGAGAGGTCTTCAAAAATAATGTTCACAGGTTAATCAACTTCCACCATGAAAAGGCCTTCACTCTAGAGGAAGTCTAGAAAAATCGGCCACACCAAACTCTTCGATGCTTTATTTTGCTCCTGGGGTGATTCAAGCAGAAGGAAAAGCTTTCAGCCCATCTGAGCAAACAAGAAATGCCTCCCTTTGGTACGAACTACATGAGAAGTTAAGTGATAAAACCTCGTTTGTTTTCTTAGCGGCAAACTCAGAACTGGACACAGAACTGCTTCTCGATACCCCTTGCTGTCAGCGTCGCCTACAGAGAAGTGTCCCTATAGTCACCCAGCTCACGAGAGGCTCCATTTCTCACTGTCTGGGCTGGGAAGCCTCAGGCCAGCCTGCAGATCAGCACCCGCCTCCCCCCCACCCCCACCGCCGAATATTCGCTGATGGTTTCAACACCCAGAATGGTTTTGTTTCTATTGGCCCAAATGTAAAATGCAAAGGACTTCAGCCCCAGTCCTGAGTGCACACTGAACCCAATAAAATGAGGACTTTCTTGGGGGCGCCTGGGTGGCTCAGTTAAGTGTCCAGCTCTTGATTTCGGCCAGGTCATGATCTCAGGGTCGGAGGACTGAGCCCCATTTTGGGCTCCCTGCTAGGCATGGAGGCTGCGTAAGATTCTCGCTCCCTGGGGTGCCTGGGTGGCTCAGTCAGTTACATGTCTGCCTTTGGCTCAGGTTATGATCCCAGGGTCCTGGGGTCGAGCCCCGTGTTCGGCACCTTGCTCAGCAGGAGAGTCTGCTTCTCTCCCTCCCCCTGCTCATGTGTGCTCTCTCTCTAATTCTCTCGCCCTTTCAAATAAATAAAAGGGACTTTCTTTGTCAAAGAAAGCGCCACAGCCAAATGATCCTTCTAGAATAATATCCAACACCTGTCTTGTGAATACCACTTTCCAGGAGACGTGAGAGGAAACAGGTCCATTTCTGACCTGTTGATTTGTACACTCCTTTGTGATGGAAAGGATTCCTATAGGAATCCTTGTGTGAGAGAACTCTCTTGAGGGGGAGGCTCTGGGAGAAAGAAAGAAAAAGGCGTTCTATCAAGATCCAGAAATCTCCATCCCTGTCTATCATCATCTCACTGTGGCAGCTTTGGGGTCTTCTGTGCTGTGACGTGAGAACTCCGAGAGGATCTCTCAGTCAACTGGGTGCCACCCCCACTCTAAGGGCGGCGTCCCCCACAAAGGCACAAAGGCTCTGGTGACAGTATCATGTGAAACGGGAAGAAAGCTCATGGCATTTCCGTATGGATGTTTCTATGACAGCTGACCCAATACTTCCCAACCAAGATCTTCTCGTTATAAAGGGGACAGAAATCAAAGCTGTGGTAAGTGTTTGGAGGGCAACGCTGAAAAGCACTCGCTTCAGAACTTGCCATGTTAAGAACCACAAACTCCAAATATATAGTCACGCATCAGGGATGCCTGGGTGGTTCAGTCGGTGAAGCGTCCGCCTTCGGTTCAGGCCATGATCCCGGGGTCCTGGGACCAAGCCCCATGTCGGGCTCCCTGCTCGGTGCGGAGTCTGCTTCTCCCTCTCCCTCTGCCCCTCCCCCTCCCCCTGCTCATGCATAGACTCTCTCTCTCTCTCTCTTGCTCTCTCAAATAAATAATAAAATCTTTAAAAAAGAAAAGAAAGTCATGCATTAAACTGCTTTTCCTCTATTTTTCCAGTTGAGCAAGCACGGACGGAGCCGCTATGAAGCTCCAGCACATTCCTGGGCACTGCGATTGCCAGCAGGGCGCGGAGATCCTCATGCCCAGACCACTGGCCCACGCTCAGACAGCAGCAGCTTTCTCCCCACTGCCTGCCCCGACCTACCCTACCACCAGCTGTGGGGAAGAGACCGTCTTCGTACAAAATGCCGTAAGACCGTAACTCATCTGCGACATTTCTACAGCCTCTTTGCCCACACCATAGACTCAATGCCAAAGATGAGACAAGAGATCAGGTATTAGCCGAGCCTTCTCCCCAGCCACCTCGGCCGGGACCCCTGCCAGAATCGAAAGCAATCAATAAGGCTTCCTTCCTCAGCTGTGGGGCAGAGGGCACCTGGTGGCTTGCAGAGAACACAGCAAAAATGCTGACACCGTGAAGTCCTAACGTGCCCCATCCACGCTGGCCTGTGCCTGCTCCAGCCTCGGGAGCCAGCACACGAGATACCACCTGCCCACAAGCTGAAGGAGGGACTTCTGGCTGGTCCTGGTCCTGCAGGAGAGCACTCATTTACGGGTCGGTACCTTTGGGGTGCCGGGGCTACCCACTGACCGGCCTTCTCCCCTTGGAATCCCTGTTGTGAAACAGGTATGAAAATCTGCTCTGCAGTAACCCAAAGCTCATTAAACAGTAGCTCAAAGGGAAGTTTTGAAATCTCTGTCCTGGAGAAAGAGGACAGACCACTCCTTTACCCAGGGCTGCGCCGAGTGCACGTGGCTCAGCCTGGCCATCCAAGAGGAGCTGGGGGACCACCTAATTTGAGTGACTAACCCTCAAGCACATGGTTCTATTACTTAGAAGCACCGACCTCCACCACCTCCTGTACCCGGACAACGGGACGAGGTCACTGCCCCCCCGCTTTACAGACAAGGGACCCGAGGCTCAGAGGTTCCACGCCTTCCAAGGCCATAGCACTGCCCAAGCTGGAAATGGAACATGAACCCCTCCACCACATAATTCCCACACGAACCTCCAGAGTCTCTTCCAGAAGGCGTGGAGTCCCATGAGGACAGACACAGTAGCATCGGTTCGGAAGAAAATGGGGAAATGGCTCCAGGAGCCACAGAAGAGCAGCAACCTGACTTCTCGTCCTACTCAACCCTGCCCACGTTCCAGGGTCCTACAGCAACTACATAAGCCTACTTACGAAGGCACTGGCTGTGACCTATGACTGAGCGCGGCACCCCAGCCCGCTGTCAACAAGGGGCTTCCTATCTGGATTTCACCACCCCAGAGCTGGCACGCGGTACCCGCATCAGGGGAAACACACCGAGTCTTAAACCCAGACCAAGAAAAGGAAAGAATTAGCTGGCAGCAAGAAGATGAAGATGGAAAATCAAAGGGGGCCTGGCCAGGAAGCCTCTAGGTCAAGATGACTCCAGTTTGGAAGTGCCAGGGGCTCTGTGAGGCTGAGGCTGGTGGACGCCAGGGAAATGCACGAGGGCGGCAACTGCTGGATGTGAGCGTCCAGCGTTCAAGGCCTTAAAATCTGTGCATGCACGGTTTCATGTGGTTCAACGTTACCTACTACAACAGCCACCCCTCATCAGACAGAGAAACAAAAGATTTGTCTAGAAGCCCCGGGATGATAGACACGAGGACAGAGAGGGCTCTTCCCCGAGGAGCAAGTGAGCAGGAACGATCCCAATTTTTGACAGTTTCACTAAGAAACCAACCACTTCTTCATTTACCTAAATGTCACTTTTTTCCAACCCCCCCCCCCCCAGTCCCTCTTCTGCTCAGGGAACCACACTGGAGGCTTTGTCTTCCCGGGACAGAGGCTACCCCAAGCAGTAAACAATTTACGCAATTTCTCCTTCTCCCACTGGGGATGGGTGCCAGGTGTCAACCCCGCAGCCAGGCTTATCGGTCCGTCAGTGCTGGAATGAAAGACGCTTCATTCCTCCTGAACACACACCGGAGGGGCGGGGGGTGAGCGCCAGGACAGATTCCTTCGTGCTTTTGGGCTCCGTCCCATCATGTCCGGAGCCCAGTTAGAGGAGATTTATGTCAAGGACTCGCCGACAGCACCCCTGCGCTCTGCCGCTGAGCAAGTCCGGGCTGGTGAGCAGCCTGAGCGACCCCCACCCAGCCAGAGGCGTGTGTGCCCGCTGACTGGCTCCCAACCACCGAGACCCCGTCTGGCACCTACACCTCTTGTCCTGGGGGAAGACAAATCTCTAGAAAGTCAGATTGACAGAGGACAAGGCATGGCCGGTCCAGCAAATCCAGAGGCACCGCTTCCAACCTCCCCTGCAATTACCCTGCAATTTCCCCTGCAAATACCCACCACCAGGTGACAAGCTGAAAACTTATCTCATGGTCTCTGGGATTCCAGAATTGGGACACCCAAAGGGAGAAAAAGTTCATAAATCAAAGCCAAAGGGTCTCTATGAGTGAGGAGGGTCAACTGGTCCATTAAACACTTTCTCTCTTTCTCTCAGTTTGTTGTTTGGAACATAGGGTGGGGGTTTTCAGAGTTCTGCAGCGGTTCCTGCTGCTCCACACCGCGGGACACCTAAACCCGAGACCTCCATGTGCAGTGCTGGACGCAGCATTAATCTTGGTTTCCAGAACATCCATATGGAGCCCCGGGCTCTGGAGGGTTTTTAAGTCCTTGGCAAATAAATCCCTCACCAACCTCCACCACCCCAAACCTGATGTTCCTCAACCATCAGTGGGGTGAGGGGTGAGGCCAGCCTCAGGACCTCGGGGTTCACAAACACACCACGATACTCTTCTGTGACTGGATCAGTCCTGGGACGGCCCTGACGACTGGATTAACCAAAGGGGTAAACCCAGCAGGACGTGAATGGCAGCCCCTGGCCTCTTCCGTTAGTTCCATTATGGCACTCCGTTTATTTAATAAAACCTCTGATGGAGTCTAATGAAAGCTATTAAAAATGCCCTTTAGGGGCACCTGGGTAGTTCAGTCAGTTAAGCATCTGCCTTTGGCTCAGGTGATGATCCTGGGGACCTGGGATCGAGCCCCCGCATCGGGCTCCCCACTCAATCTGCTTCTCCCTCTCCCTCTACTCTCTCTCTCATGCCCTCCCTCTCTCTCTCAACTAAATAAATCTTTTTTAAAAATACATAAAAATAAATAAAATGCCTTCTAACTCTCCAGAGAGTCCAGGTTTGAAGGGAGAAAACCAGCATTTATTGCTGGCCACCTGATGCCAATTTGGTGTTTTGGGTTCTTTTTTTTTTTTTTCCTTTTTAATCTGTTAACCCAAACAGATTCCTCATAACAACTGTAGTGGGTTGAACTGTAGCCTTCCCCCCCCACCCCGCCCCGAAAAAAGGTAAGTCCATGTCCTCACCCCGGAACCTGTGAATGTGACTCTATTTGGAAACGAGGTCTTTGTAATTAAGGATCTTGAGATGAGACCATCCTGGATGGAGGGCACACCCTCAATCCAGTGACACATGTCCCTGTAGGAGACACACAGAGGGAGATCTGAGATGCAGAGAGGAAAGCTGCAGGATGACAGAGGCCGAGACGGAAGTGACATGTCCACAAGCCGAGGGCGGCCAGCAGCAGCGGGGGAGAAGTGTGAACCAGACGCCCCGTCAGAGTCTGCAGAAGAAACCAACCCCACTGACCCCCTGACTTCAAACGTCTGGCTTCTAGAACGGAGACGGAATCAACCTCCGTTGTCTCAACCCATCCCAGTTTGCCCTCACTTGTCCCAGCAGCCCCTGGGAGACAGACCACACCATCACAGGAATGAGCTAAATACCAACATTCCAACTCCCCCGGTGAGACCAGAAGGGCTCAGGAAAGGCGAAGGGGACTTGTCGCCATTCGCTCGGGAAACCCAAGGTCACAGGATATGTCCCAGGTTGTGGCTTCTTGGTGGCAGAGCCGTCAGAACCCAGGGCTTTGGCCTCGTTTCACTGATGAACGAGGGCCAAGACCCACCACCCCCCAAAGCCAGCCCTCTGAGGGGAGCCTGGTTTAGGAGAGTCACAATGACCGGGATGCGGAGCTTCGCGCTAATTTTCCCTTGCCAGTAAATGGCTGAAAAGTAATGGTGTCAATTTTAATGAGGATCAAGCGAGGCTCCTAAAAGGGCTGCCATACACCAGAGCATTTCCCTCGCACACAACAATGGCTGGCTGTTTAATTCCAGAACACAAGAATGTCACTTAAATTACACGGCTTTTACATTAAAGTGCTTATGGGAATGCCTTCCCAAGGAAGAATTTCAATAAAAAGATCTCGCCCATTTTGATGCTTCGCAGTATCTGAACCCCAAACCTATGTATCATAGCAACAAAAATAACCTCTCGAGGAACGTGACTTCACTTTCACTGGGGAAGTCTCCGACGTTCTGGGAGACGCAGCTGTATCTGGGAAGCTTGTTATCACGAGGCGGTGTATTACACTCCGGTTGTGGGCCACCAGAAAATCGGTGTTCAAGCCTGAACGCCTTCTGCTGCCACTTGCTGAGACGTTCAGAACGCCCGCCTGCCAACCCCGTAAGTCTGCATGAGACTCTCGAGCCGACTCAATTCTTATTTTATTAGTGCTTCTCAAAGCAATTACCGGGGTTTTGAGCAAAGATGACAGTATTTCACACCTCCATCTTTCCTGAAAATGTCTTATACTCCACTGACTTTTGGCTTCTATTTATAAAGAGGTTCAAGGCTTGGAAAATTATTAGGGGTTGAGCTTTAATGGATATTCCCAACCAGCATTGTGTCATTATTGGCCCACGTCTGGCTGGGCAATCTCCCAAATTTGTGACATAATCAGGCCTTTCTCTGCATTACTCCATACGCTCTATGCTCCCTCTACATTACACCACTGAATCATATGCTCTTTTCAACAAGACTGATTACCAGGGGATTAACATTAGACAGCACAATTCCATTATTCAGCAGCTCAATTCAAATCCAGCCCTAAACGGTAAGAGAGACTGCAGAGGGCTTCACAGAGATGAGCTGCCAGAAAGCTCAAAAAAGAGTGGTGGGGTGAGGGGCTTTGAATGCTTTACATAACAACTCAACCCAAAACCTGCTAGGAGCTGAGGTGGCCCAGCTGACTCCAGATTCCTGGACCGGTCCCCAGCCAATCCCAGCGAGCCATTGGGGGACCCGTGCAAAGCCAGAATCCCTGGGGACGGCTACAACATGATTATCTTATTTGCACAATCAATTACTTTGTTTCAAAATTAAGTATTGAAGAATTTCTAGCCCCAAATCTCTCTTTCCTTAAATAGAAACGCGCTCATGTCAAATTCAGGCAACGTGAGGCCCAATGTGAACTCATGGTGTGTGCTTAATCAACAGATTTATGGCCCATCAATGCCAAAATAAATGTTCACCATTCTCTTCTCATATTTGTGTTACTTCTTTCAGTTTGATCTGTAAAATATCTGTGCGTAGTGATTCCCACTAAGAAACCTTCCCCGATATCTCTGTGAGCAAAGAAACTCAGTCTTTTAGGAATGTCCATGGGATCTACATTATGTAAAAGCTACCAAATTTGACATTGTTATAACAAAGATAAAGCATCACAAATACGTTTTTTCACTGAATTTTAACACAAGCTCAGAAATAAACAGTACTTCATGCTTTCGAAGGCAGAGCTTCTTATGGATTTAATTTAAGGCAACTTGATAAAAAATCAAAATGGTTTTGTTCAATTTGCAGTTAATCTCAAACTTCAATTAATAAAATCTATGTAATTTGGTTAATCAAGCTTTTGGAAGGTGTTTTCATGGTTCTTTGGGCAATTCAAATCACTACAGAGCCTCTCTTCAGAGAGTTTATAGCTTCTTGAAGGAGAAGAAATGCCCACACATGAAATAATACTAGGGACACATGCACAGGAAACAATGGAGGAAAGCCGTTGTTCACAGACATGAAGGGTGGGCATGGTCTGTGGAGTTACATAGGGTCACCTTAAGGCAAAATCCATTAGGGAGAGCCTGGAGTTGAGACCCTTAGCTGAAGCTGGCAATCCGCAAGAGAAGGGCAGACTGGTTAGCTGACCCCCAGCCAGGATTCAAGGTCAGGTGGTGAGCCACAGAGTCCAGGTAGATGATAAGACAGAGAAAAGATGGATCGTACAAAGGATCCAAAGATCTTAGCCCACCATCCCTCCTGCAATGAGACCCAACCTCGGCATCTCCAATCCTCCCACAGTATTCCCACAGAGAAACCCTCTTTCCTTATCAGTTACAACACAATCCATCACAATAGGCAAGATGGGACAAAATCTGAGTTCCAGGACATCAGGATACTTGGCCTTAAGATATTTAATTAAAATGCCCTATCTATCTGAGCACTTAGATATTTACAAGCCCATATACACAGTTCCCTTTCCACAGAAGGAATCATTTCTAGGAACAAACGCTGAGCCTACAATCTCAAATGACTTTCACTTGGGCACCTTGACCCTGACCTGCCCCAGCCAGCTATCAGCTCAGTCATACTGATACCTTTTCCTTTACTCTTTCGCAGGCAATACCACACAATACAATACAATAGCCCTTCTTTTGATTGTGTTTCCTCTCTTTTAAAAACAAAGGTCTATGGGTTCCTGGGTGGCTCAGTCAGTTAAACATCAGACTCTTGATTTCAGCTCAGGTCACAATCTCAGGGTCCTGGGATCGAGCCCCATGTCGGGCTCCATGCTCAGTATGGAGTCTGCTCAAGATTCTCTCTCTCCCTCTCCCTCTGCCCCTCCCCGCCCCCTGCACTTGCTCTTGTTCTCCCTCTAAAACAAACAAAGAAATCTTTAAAAGTTCTCTTAGAGCATATCTGCGCCCCTTCCCTGAACACACTAACATTCTCCAGAATGTTATTTTCATTCTCTATATTCATCCATTTTCAGCACCTTTCACACTATGTCCATTTTCCACAAGATGCAAGGGAACCAATAGGATCACACAAAATACATAAAGCATGGTTCCTCGGGAAACAGAACACTGTCAACTGACAGAAGACTCCTTCTCTAACGACAGCGTGTGCTGAAGAAGAAGGAAATGGACCGACTCTCCTTAAACCATGGGAAAGAAACAAGACTCACTTTCACGATGTCACAGGAGTCAAGCTGGCATACAGCTGCCCCTTTGGGAGAAGCAAACTCACCAACAACATCGAGGTGGTACGTGTGATTGATGGAGCCATACTCATTCTCTACCACACAGGTGTAATTTCCTTTGTCGGACGGGACCACACTCTCCATAATAAGGCTCCAGTGCTGGGTTCGCACCTGAAAAGATCAAAGTAAAGGTGCTTATTTAACACGCTTAGCACAGAACACTAGGTACTTTGCTTTCTTGATCTAAAGAGCAGTTGGGGGAGACAAGGAAGGTAGAGAAATATCCCCTGAATCCTACATTTCCCTCATACGAAGGACTCAGAATGGAGGCAAGTGAAAACAATCCTTGTCAACAAGGTGAATGTCTTGCAAGGGGATACGGACACGTTCAGATATGCAAGTGTGTGGACTGGGTCTCTCGCTGTCATGGTTTGACGGTTCCTCCAGGAGCTGCCAAATGGCCGGGGGAGCCTGCCCTTTAGCCTGCGACCCTACCAGTGCCCCAGAGCAGAGAGGCTGAAAGGCTGCTCATCCACTAGGAACCCGCCGACCCCAGGGCACCCATGGACCACTCAGGGTCAGCACCAATGAGCATTTACTGTATGCCAGGCACTGCTCTGAGCACTCCATCCGGCCTTAGCTAATGTGAATCTCCCGAGAAGCCCACAAGCTACATTCTGTATTGTTCTAGAACCTTCCAGTTTCTTTTCCCACGGCCCTCAGAGGCTGTCTGGAAGCCTCCAGAAGTTTCAACTGGGAACACAGGTCTGCCCCTCCCATCTCTGGCAGTAGTCGAATAGATGCTACATAGCCCTGAGAGACACACTCAGAATTCCAAATATGGGAGCAACGAATCCCATATGCAACGAAGCTGCATATCCACCTGCTTACAGACTCCTTGAGACGTTTTCAAAGATAAGCAGCACGTGTGACGATAAGGTACTGGGACTGCCACCCACAGTTCTGCCAACACGCCAACAGGCTAGACGCTGGCTTTCCCACCTTGCCTTTAAAATATTTCCACCGACTCAAGCTTTCAAGCAAGCATGACTTTTCCTCACTAAGACCAATATGCAGATTTTCTCTTGCAGGCTCAAGGCTCTACCCTTTCTCTCCAAATCCAAATCATATTGTAAAGGTATTTCGGACAAGGCCCTCTAAAGACATGGCAAGGAGAAAATAAAAAAATAAATTAAAAGCCTGGGCCCTACCAGTCTTAACTATGATTTCGGGAATTTCAACTGACCTTCTGAATGATGCCCTGAGCACTGCAAGTGTTTTCTGCCTTAATCACATAAAAACCGATAATACCAGCCGAGCCTCTGCGAGCACACGAGTGAGTCAAGGAACTAGAGAATAAAGAAACTCATCTCATGAACGCTCCATTATAAAAATGGGAGGGCAGAGCAGCTGTCCACTTCGAAAAGCTGCACCCACAGAGGTAAGAGGTTATCGGAGCCCATTACCCTCCAACACATGTCGTGTCACAGGCTGAGCTCTGTGGTGAGTCACTGTGACAGACAGCAGCGACCAATGCTGGTTCAAAAACGAGACCACTGCTCGTCACGCACAGTCTCATGAAGGATCACGGGGGTAAGGGCTGGACTCTTCTTCGCCGAGGACGATCAGCGAAGTGAGAGTGAGATCTGGGCAGACAGTCCCTTTGCTCAAGCTGCTGTCCTCTCACCAGCTCCCCTGTACAACCCTGGACTGTTTCCATCTCCTGTCACGGAGCTGACGAGGGAATATTCATTCTCGGTGTCACAGGCGAAGAGTCTGGTGGTAAAATGAACCTGAAGGCGTCAGACCCCAGTGGAGAGAGTGTGTCCCCTCCACTGGCAAAGACCTCCCTCCTACTCTCAGCTGGGCCGTAGGCTTCTAGGAGAACCCAAGCAAGAGGGTAGGTCTCCTCTCGGGAGGGATAAGCCTTCTATGCACAGTGTGTAGAGGGAGCACCAAGAAGAAGAGTCAGTTGCTAAGTTTTCCAGGGAAATGAGAATTCTCTACTGAAATTCTGGCCCCCCGGGTGTCACCCTGGAGCTGAGCCTGGGAGACTCAGAGACTAACTCCTTCAGATGGGCCCACACAGAGACCCTCCCTATCCCCAAGCTCTCAGCGGCATCAGAAATGGGACTTTCCTGGACTCTGAAGGACTAATCACACAGAGGGTAACTTGGGGATGAAGCCACAGGTCCTAACGTCACCAAGCCACGTAATCCAGCATTTAGCCCTGCTGTAAATATTCAGTTCTTTGAGCCCCTGCTCAAATGTCATGCCCATAAGCCCTTAATCATGACTAGTGCCTGTCTCTGGACCCCGTCCAAACTGTCAATGTCTTTCTTGCGCCTGGATCCAGATTTGGCACACGGCACATTCCAAATGGAGCTGAACCTGAACCGCACAGGGAGGGCATCGTCTGCCTCTGCCCAAGACATTAAATCTTGGCATAAGCAGCTCGGCATACCACTGCCGTGTTTAACCCCAGGGCATGTGGTCAGACCCAGGCTCTCGTCGGGGTGATGGCATCCCACGTAAAACCCCTCATCAACAGCAGTGCTCCCCGAAATGTTTCCTTCCTGGAGATGCACTACAAATATTAATAAGTTAACATTTATAAAATGCTTTCACAATGAGAAACCCACTTAACAAACAAGGTGTTTCTGCCCTGCCCGAGACCTTGGTACTCAGTCAATACCGCCCCATGCAGTGCTGTTAATATTTATTTTCTTCCACCACGGCTCCAGTATTCGATTCCTTGACACACCACCAATCCCAAATTTTATGAGCTGTGGCACTTTCCAAATGGACGCCCTTAGAAGCTGCCAACAGGGGGAACGTTTGACACTCTCCTAGGGGATATCCTACCATTAATTAGTGGTTGCTTCATGAAAGCTAAGAGAGGACAAACAGTAACTCTATCAAGATGGGGGGCAAAGACACAAAGACTTTTGTGTTTCTTTTCTAAGCCCTCCTCTCCCATACCCCAAGAATCAGGGTCAACCTAAAGACACTGCCCTTCCGACAAAAACGTCAGATGTCCTCTTCGCGGTTTTTTTTTAATATTCCTCATCTTTTTAGTGCTACCATTCTTCTGCCAGTGAGAGCAGAGCACGTCTTTGCTTTCACAGAAGAGGGAATGTAAATACCCAATAAACATATGAAAAGATGCTTAACCTCATTAACAATCAGGGAAATGCAAATTAAAACAATAATGAGACCCTGTTATTCACCTGCTGATTAACAAAAATTAGGAAGAGCCACGTCACCCGAGTACTTAGCGAGGGTAGAAGGCAAGAGAGGCTCAAACTGAGAACAGGAACATAGAGAAAAACCTTTCTGTACAATAATTTGGCAGGGCCTATTAAAATCGGCAACACATTTTTTTTTTTCTTTTTACCCAGTTAATTCCACCGCTAGCAATCTGGCCTCCACAGAAAACAGCAGGATGACTTCAAGGCATATGAATAAGACTGAGGTTTCCAGCACCCTTTGTAACGGCAAAAATGAATCCATCGGGAAGAAAATCATTACTAAAATATACTTTGTCCTATATGAACTAACAGACGGTTAATTCATTCCAACAAAATAGCACACACTCGTTAAAAAGAAAGAGGTATTCTTATGTTCAGACCTGGTAAGATACTATGAATAGTTACTGATAAATTGGGGGGGGGGGCAGGTGAGATAAAAATATGTATATTCAGGATTCCGTTGTACAGAAATACAAACGTGTACGTTTGCGCGCACACACACACACAGCCCTACAGATGCCTATGGTATCGCCCTGAATCTATAAGCACGACTGTATAAACATAGCTAAAATCAGAACAAAACTGTACTAAATTGTTAGCAGTCCGCTGTATATAATTAGGTACTGGGGTTATGCATGTTGCTGACTTTTTTCTCATTTTCACTTTTCAAATTTAACCCGAAATCACAGACACGGCACCCAAAAACTGAAGTAAAACCACTCCCCCTGCCTCCCCGTTCAGCGGGAGTGGCTCTGTGGCAAAACCTCGGGGACTGTAAGCCTCTGGCAGACTGAGCACAGGGCCAGGGAGGACAGAAATCCTGCACCAGCAGACACACGCACCATCCTTTCTCCTCATTCCTGCCTGTGGCCAAATCTTTGCGGAATTCATCACGATTTTTTCATCTGCCAAGGAACAGAATTAGAGAGCACGAGGCTTCAAAACTACGTTCGCTGAAGACTTGTAAAAATAACATTTCAATACTGAAACAAAGCAGGTTGAAGCTAATGGCCTCAACTCTTGTACTCTTAATACAAAAAAGGTGGATTCCACAAACATTCCACGCCCCGCTCACAAAGACCAAAGGTGGCCCAGACAGGTTTTCTCAGAATTCCTCTGCTACCGACGTCTTCCGGGAGGCATGTGGAAACCCTCGGCTACCTTCAGGTGACAACTGGGAATGCAGATTTAGTTTGTTATGATAGCAAAACACCCAGGGGAAAGGTGAAAGGCCAAAGACCCAGTCTGTCACCTGGATGTTTGGTTTCCACATTGCAGAAAGAAAAAAAAAAAAAATCTGGACATTTCCAAACAGCTAGGTGTTCGATAACAAGCAGAATAAACATCAGAAGCTGGATGGAAAGTTTTGCCCGATGCCAAGTCAATGAATACTGTGTCCGTGGGATGGCAAATACCCCAGCACTTCCTTCCACCCGTGTCAGGCCTAGTTTATGGAGAAAGGCAGCAACCCCTTCGAACCCTGGCCTTCATAAAGGCAGCCCGTGAATACAACTCGCCATAACCCAGCTGTCACTGGGACACATAGAGCCTTACGATCCCATTCCAGACCCCATTTTCCAGCAGGCTCCCGGGGTCTCTAAGCCAGACCTCTGGAGGTGTGCACAAAGAGAGCTCACCCGTGTCGAGGGTGTGGCACTCACTGCTGCTTATCACCACGCAGATGTGGAGGCAAATGCCTGATTAATCCTTAAAACTCCTGAAGTTTGCTTTTTAGGAGGTGTCCAGAAAACAGGGCAAGGCGAGCTCTGATCCCATCTAGCGCACAACTCCAACTCTTTCCTCCACTCCGTGAACGATGCGTGGATCTCCCAGAGCAGGGAGGAGAGGATTACAACATGGAAGTCCGTCCTCAGGCGCCCGAAGGGGCTCGGAAAGGTGCTCTGGGGGCAGACTGCCAGCAGGATCACTGCCTTCTGAATTTCACTCTTCTTAAAAATCTCATGACCTTCCTCCAAAAGCTGAATGAAGAACCATCAGATGACCCAGCAATCGCACGGCCAGGTATATGCCCTAAGGAACCGCAAGCAAGGACTTAAATACTTGCTCATGCATGTTCGAAGCTGCTCCATGCACGAGAGCCAAACGGTGGAAACATCCCAAGGGCCCATCAACAGATGCGCAGATACACAAAATGGGGCCGATCCAGAAAATGGAATAGTATCCAGCCCTAAAAGCAATAAAGGTCTGATTCTTGCTACAACACACCTGAACCCAGGTAGAAGGACAATTATCCCGTGACTCCACTTACACGAAATGCCTACAACAGGCAAATTCAGAGACAGAAAGGAGGTTACCAGGGCGTGGGAGGAGGGGGAAAGAGGAAAGGAAGATTATTGCTTAACAGATACACAGTTTCTGTGTGGGGTGAGGAAAAATAAATGACATATGTTATATTCTGTATATTTTACCACAGTGTGAAAAATCCCACACTGGTCCTGGATCATACGGCCAGCTTTGCTCTCAACAGTGTTCTCTGGGCTGACTGATACTTACATCTTCCTGGGATGTGTTTCTAAGTTATCACGGTGTTTTTTATAAAGACATGGAACCACCTTTGAAGAAAGCAGTTTAGGAAGAGCGTGAAGCTTGGAGGAAAACTACCTGGGCCCAAATATGGCAGCTTCGCCACCAAGGAGCCACATGACAAGTGTCATTTGGAAAAGGGGCAACATAACAGCGTCCTTCTCTTCGGGTGGTGCAGGGGACTCAGGGTCATGGCGGGCGGGAGGTGCCCAGCTCAGTCACGACACAGGTTGGCTGACCTACACCTGCTTCCTCATCCCAGACGGCCCGATCTGGGCTGAACGCTGCCATGCCTGGGCTGAGGAAGAGCTCAACCAAATGTAAATATAAACATATGGACATTGGGGAGGGGAGGCGAACCATAAGAGACTATGGACTCTGAAAAACAACCTGAGGGTTTTGAAGGGTCAGGGGTGGGAGGTTGGGGGAACAGGTGGTGGGTAATGGGGAGGGCACGTTTTGCATGGAGCACTGGGTGTTGTGCAAAAAGAATGAATAATGTTACGCTGAAAAAATAAATAAAATGGAAAAAAAAAAAAAAACATCCAGCAATTAAAAAAAAAAAAAAAACATAAGGACATTCGTCGTGACTTTTCCCAAGAAACGTACTTTGGGATGAGGCATAACATTTAATCAAACATTGCTAACAGGACAGCTAAGTAACCCGGCAAGTGAACCTACCCGGCAAAACCACCGGTTTAGCGGGGATTATGAGAAAACAGATTTTTCTTCATGTTTTCTTGGGCCTGAAACATACAAGGAAACGGACAGTCCAGATCCGGAGACACTTCACCCTGCTAGGGGTCCACGGGAGTTCTCACCCTCAGGAGGCCTGAAGCCACGCCCTCTTGTGCCGGTCCCAGGCCCAGATTGAGGGAGGGCTGGCTCCTGTGATCTCTCTTGGTTCTTAGGCAGTTATTAAGTGGCATGAAAGGCAGTTTTTAAGAATACTCTTCCCCTCTATGCCTGAGTCATTACCTAGGAATGAGTCAGGAGCTGAGGTGGTCTATTAATTACCCCAATGTTCTTGCGTTTCTGCATTAAATTGTAATTACTGTTCAGAGCCCTTTGAAATATCTAGCCTTATAGGTAACCTCGTTCTGGAAAAAAAAAATTAAAAATCTGTGCTATTGTTTATGATAAAAATTCGTTGGTGGTGATGCTACTAAATCACAGTTGGAAGGAATCAGATGTTCAAGACTATCCATCCAAACTCCGTTTTAAGGACAGATGACCTAAAAGAAGAGTTTCAACAACTTGCCCACAGTCAAGACTGATGAGAGAGCCCAGGCGGGAGTACCATTAGGGAGATGCAGTTAGGCTTCAAGTCAACCTTTATCACCATAAATAATGACATCCCACCCAGCCTGTGCCCACATACCAAGAAAAACAATAATATGACTCTTAAATCACCTAAGGAAGGCTCAGCATGAGTCCTTTGGTAAGTAAGACCGACCCACAGAATACCGAAGGGCTTTGTTGGTCATTTTAATTAAAATGAGCTTTCTGTCCCATTTCATAATTCTCTTTGATTTTGTTTTGGGTTTTTTTTTTTTCCTTCTCCCTTCACTGGCCACCATTTCAAAACAAGCTATAACACAGTGGACAAGGGCCAAAATGCCTGATCCGTAAGCAGGTAGAAAGACCTAGACCGACAGCTGAGCGAGGCAGACAGAGCAACCATGGTTTACGAAATGAGATTTATGAAGGGGAAAAAAAAAAAAATCACAGAAATAACAGACATTTGTTTGCGGAAACTTTCAAGTCTTGCTTTCTGGAAAAATACATCTTGGAAAACTTGACACTTTGCTTCTTCGTTAAATAAAGTAGCCAACGGGGGGCGCCTGGGTGGCTCAGTGGGTTAAAGCCTCTGCCTTCAGCTCAGGTCATGGTCCCAGGGTCCTGGGATCGAGCCCCGCATCGGGCTCTCTGCTTGGCAGGGAGCCTGCTTCCTCCTCTCTCTCTGCCTGCCTCTCTGCCTAGTTGTGATTTCTCTCTGTCAAAGAAATAAAAAAAAAAAATTTAAAAATAAATAAATAAATAAATAAAGTAGCCAACGGATGGAAGTCAGGGGAGAGGGACATTCGGACATGAGGCCATCCACTCATCAAAGGGATCTCTGCTTTGTGGGGGTGGGGGATTCCCTCAGGCCGAATGTTGGAGAAACAGAATTCTTTTAAAAGTCTCTGCAGGTAACAAAGAAAACCCATCCGTAGCAACCATGCTCCCGACTCTGCCCTGTTCAGGGCCCTGAGAAGGCCTGCACCAGCCAGAGAGCTTGGACTTGTGGTGGAGGTGGGGCTCTCAGGCTCTGTGACCCCCCCCCCCAGGACTTCATGACCTGAGGCCTGGGGTGAGCCTCACACATCATTAGCAAGCCTTATGCTGTAGGTAACTATGTCTTCCCAGGAGATGAGTGATCTCTTTCCCTTTCAAGTCTCAGAAGCCCCTGGGGCTGGCTGGAAGGAATTCCTGAGCTAAAACGGTATCCCAGCACCACAACTGCTGTGAAAACTCCTTACTAAACCCAGGTGGACCACCTTCGCGTTTGACGGAGTGACACCCCCGCCACACCCCAGGGTGCCCAGGCACGGCCACGGACTCTTCTCCGGAGAAAGTCCAACAGGACCAGAAACGCGCACTCATCACCGCCAGCCGGCAAACCACGTCCCAAAGGTACGATACTCTTCTTTCTTTGCTCTTTTTTTAATTGCAAAATTCACTTTATCTTTTTCTCAGATCCTCTTTTTTAATTAATCTCTACACTCGGTGTGGGGCTAGAACTCACACCCCCGAGATCAAGAGCTACACCCTGTGCTGACATGCCCAGCCAGGCACGCCTATAGCAAAATATACTTCATATTTTCATTCCCCTGCATTCAAATTCCCATTCTCTTTCACTCCAGAAATGGCTCCAACGCAAAACAACAAAAATCCTTTGGTCATCTGTGCCTCCGAGCACACAGGCAAAAGAAAGGTCCCCTGGGCAAGGTCCCCCACTTTGCTTTTGGAACCCGGGCGCTCTCCGGTTAGCAGAATGCTGCCCTCGGTAATTTACACTGAACTGCACCTGCTGAAAATCAAGCAGCCATTTCCTCATCAGGCGCCCTTAGTCTTTAAGAGCATTTATAATCACTAATTCAGATTTGCAAAAAGCTCCTTACCCATAATAATGATGTTGGTCCTATTTATTTTGAGACCAGGAGTTTCTGGAGGCTCATCAATTCTTTCTACTTTTTTCCAAGGCTGACTTAACTGAGGAAACTTGTTAACGGCCAGGATTCTGACCACCACTCTGAAACTCCGGTTGTATTGAAATGAAATCATCGGAAAGACATCGATTATGTTCCCGGGGAGCATCTGGTGGTTAGTACCATCCCCAGGGCCACAACTGGAGTGGTTTTAAGTCCTCCTTGCCAAGCAGCAACCACCTACGTAAATCTCCGTCTGACTGTCTTTTACAAAGAAAGCAAGCCAACCTTCGCATCTCATGGCACCTGGTTTAAGCACCAATCTCAGAGCAAAGAGACAAAGCAGCCTCCTGCCTCCTGTTCCCGCCAACAAGGAGTCGTGGAAGACAGGCCACGTGTGTCTCTTTCCACAACTTCCGAGGCACCCACCTGGAAGCAAACGTACCTCACACCCGTCACACACGCCAACTGCCCTATATCTGCACGTAGAAATTTACTCCTAGGCTTTCCCCGTTGCCCTCTGGGTTTTGGCTTCTGAATGTTTTTAAATGGTAAAACAAAAGTCAGCCATTTTTGAAGAAGAAAACAACCCTTTTAAAGATGAGAACCGGGGGCGCCTGGGTGGCTCAGTGGGTTAAAGCCTCTGCCTTCCACCCAGGTCATGATCCCAGAGTCCCAGGATCGAGCCCCGCACAGGGCTCTCCGCTCAGCGGGGAGCCTGCTTCCTCCTCACTCTGCCTGCCTTTCTGCCCACTTGTGATCTCTGTCAAATAAATAAAATCTTAAAAAATAATAATAATAATAAAGATGAGAACCAGGTAGGATATTTCAGAAAAGGGCTCCAGGGTACTTTTTTGTGGAGAGGAGGCCCCCTGAACCACAGCAGCGATGAGGTCAGGGCTCACGCGCCCTCTCACATGTCATCAATGCTGTGGACACATCTATAGCAAGATAGTCCATCCACCAAGAAATCCTCTTTGACCCAGTTCTTTGGAACCTGGGGTCCGGGTGAGAGCGTCCCCCTGCAGGCTTCTCAGACGGCTCCTGCTGATCCCAGGTCTCCAGATGTCCATGCCCTTGGGGAAGTCATCTCCTCCCTAATGATCCGCTGAATAACAGAAAACAGCCAAAGTGCTTGGAGGTCACTTCCATTAGGTTACCAAAGGCTGTGACTCCTGTCTTCTCCACATGCTACCTCTTCTGGTCTCCCCTCCCCAAGCTACTGCACAAAGAGGCCCATGGGACAAGCAACTGAGGACAGCCTCCATCCCACAGCCAGCGAGGAACTGAGGCCCTCAGCCCAACAACCTACAAAGAAGTGAGTCCGACAGCCGCGGGAATGAGACTGGGAGCAGGTCCTTCCCCCAACCGACCCCACAAATGAGACTCCAGAAATAAGTGAAATCTTAGTAGTATGAGAGACCTCCCCGTGGAAGGCCCAACTAAGCCACACCCGGAAACTGTGAGACAATAAATGTTGTTTAAAGCTACCGCACCTTGGGGGAATTTGTTACAGAGTAATACGTAACTAATACACCGACTCGTGTTTTCCAAGAGCATCAAAGAATGTCATAGTCAAATTCCTTATGCCTTCCTCACATACTACGTTCCTCAAGGCCTCTCTTTCCAGGCTAAATGATGGAGAGACTCCATTTCTCTTCCTGAGACATCCTTCCTTCAAACTCAGCCCAGGATCCCTTCCTGACTTCTGTTATCCGTCGCCTCCGGAAGAGCCAACACCCTCTCTCCCCGCACGCCCACAGGACAACATGCTCTTCTGACTTCCGCCTACTCAGATCACGGCTTTCTGGTCTACCTTCCCTACTGGTTGAGGAACCGCTGTGAGGTGAGCTGGAATTGTGCTCTCTCCAGCGCCTCTGCCCCTGAGGATGCTCATCCCCATCGCTGACTGGATGAACAAGAGTTTGAACGGGCATTTCCACACCTCTTCAGGGAGATGGCTGTCAAGGTCTACCTCCCCTGGTGTGAGGAGACTACATTTCACCACCTTCTGTGATGGGCTCTCCAGAGCCTGGCAGGCAGAGGACAGAGATCCCCTGTCACCACGGAAGCATCCTGTCCTCATACGCACTATTTCATACCCAGCGTCTAGGCCAAGTCCATCCATACTCACACATCCCGCTCAAACAGGGCAAGGATACTCACGCTTCTCCGATTCTCCTTCAGCTTCAGTTTTACGGACTATAAAGCATATAGAAAACAGACTCAAGTTTCTGCCCTTCTGTTATTAAACTCTTCTCCCATAAAGAACAATGCAAACGGGGGCTATTCTTTTAAAGTACACTCGAGTCCAGGAAAACAGTTTTAAAATATCCACCGTGAGGGGCACCTGGGTGGCTCAGTCGGTTAAGCGTCTGCCTTTGGCTCCGGTCATGATCCACACGGGTCCTGGGATCGAGCCCCGCACTGGGCTCCCTGTTCAGCGGGAAGAGTGTGTCTCCCTCTCCCACTCTCCCTGTCTGGGTTCCCTCTCCCGCTGTCTCTCTCTCTCTGTCAAATAAATAAATAAAATCTTAAAAAAAAAAAAAAAAAAGAGAGAGAGAGAGAAGGATTCATAAAAACTTAAGAAAGAGAGCATTTTGAAAATTTCATTCTACCTTATAGCCTCCGATGCGATGTTCCTGCTTAAACTCCTTTCCGTTCTTCAGCCAGCGCATCGTGGGTGTTGGATTCCCCCCAGCTGGACAGCGGAACTTGACAGTATTGGCCGCTGGGACAGCATGAAGTCGCTTTTCCATCTTTTCTGTGTTGGTCCAGTACGGAGCTCCTGGGGTGGAAAACAAGATTACAATGTACAGAGAAGGAGAGCTTCATTTCCATAACAGGGAAGTTAATGTTACTTTGTATGTGAGCGAGCTGACATGCTCAAAAATCTTCGGGTAATATTTCCGTTAGGAAAAAGTTTTCTGAAGTCTAGCAGATGGCCTAGCAGAAGTCCCTGGAGAGAGACTGCTTGGTAGTTTGTGTCTCTTAACGGTGGGGGAGTATCTGAGGTACCTCCTCGCCCTTGTTCCCAGTCCCAGAGTATAAATTCACAGCGAATCATGTTTTCAAATGTGACTTTATATAGACAGTGTCAACACATAGGTAACTGACAACAGCTGAGTCCTCCAAGATGTATCCTTTTAGATCACCACACCTAGCAAGTGATCGAATACACACACAAGGTGTGCTCGAGGCCATGTCAATTTAGCCGCTGAAGCTCTAAGGGACAATCAATAATAGAATTTACCATCCTAAGATGAGAAATCATTCAGGAAGGCGTCATTAATTTCCCAGGACTTTATATGACAAACCAAAAAGCCCTATCACTAACCACATTTTAATTTTTTTTTAAATGAGCAACGATTTTTCAGTGGTTGTGAATGCCATAATTCTACCACGGTGTCTAAACAGGAAAAACTTAACAGGAGGCTGTCGATTACATGTTCTATGAAGGTGAGCCCTCTAAATGACCTGCAAAGTCATGGATACAAGTGATTCTTTAAACTCATGAGATAACCTTTTAAATTCCCACACAAAGGACATTTTATCTAAGTAAGAACCACAGCACTGACCCAGAATACCACCGTGAATTCTTCATGCCTGCCAGCAGTCAGCACTGCGGACTGAGGGCTTCTTATTTGCCAAACAGAGCTCTAAAAACTTACATGTTTAGCATATTAATCCTGACACAAATCTGATAAGACGTTATTATAATCCTTGTGCACAGACAAGGAAACGGAGGCACGGAGAAGCTACAAAGTTAGGAAGAGGTGCAGGCAGGTTTGAGCCAAGGCACTCTGATTCCAGAGTCCACTGTCTTTGCCCCCATTCTCCATGGCTGGTAAGAACCAGCTTCTCCAAGGGGTCAGAATCCATACTTTCAACCACTGATGTTCAAGACTGGAGTCCAGGACAACCAGCCCTTGCCAGAGGCACGCTGCCTTCTCGTTGACAGCCCAAACGTCTCACTGAAATCTTGTATAGCTATTCAACTTTTCACGTATGTTTCTGTCTTAGCAAACTGGTAGCCGAAATTTCCCTAAAGCATCCATCAACAGGGGGCCTTGCACATTCTAGAACATTCTAGAACACTGAAATGCTAGAAGCCTGATTCATTACTGTGTTTACTGCTGATGAGGGTCAGCCTGAGCAGCAGCACACACATTTCACAAACCAGAGACAAACGGTCCGGGCAGGGGTTTTGTCTCTGACCCGGATTTACAAGTCTCCTCTATTCTGTGGATAGCACAGCCTACTCCCAGGAGGGGGTAACAATCCCCTTCCCTTAACAGCCAGACGCCCATGGCAGAATGAGGAACTGGAAGAAGGACATACAAAACACCTACCCCTGTTTGCCTCACCCTTGCTCTTAAAACCTGACTATAAAAGGTGGAGCTGAGATTTCTTAACAAGGGCATGCTGAATCTTCTTTATCCTTGTTTATCTAAGCATCAGCGTCGATGTGGATGGTGTCTACACGATGCCAAGACCGTGCAGGCAAGGCAGAGCCGAGGTGGTCGGTCCTGTGTGCCAGAGAAAGAAAGGCCAGAGCAGGGGCATGGGGAGAGCCAAGGGAATAACAACGGGGCTGCACGCATTCCTCTTGAAACCAGTTGTATCCGCAATGAGTAGGCAACTTGGTAGCCATTTGGCTTTGGGTGTCAAATGCCCATAAACACACCCATTCTTTTGAGGGCTCACCAGGGACTACTTGATTGCTATTCATCACAAGACTCCCAGGGCCTGGCATCTACTGGAACAATTTCAATAATCTTTCATTTTAAAAGCTTCTACTTAGAAAAATCCATCCACAGCCACAGCCACAGCCACTAAAAAGAAACCATTAAGAGCACAAAATAAATAATGAGCTTTGTCACCACACAAAGACTTTTATAAATCTGACCTAAATGAAAAGCATACCTCACCTGTCAGGTGACACTCGTGTCATTTGTTTAAGTAAACACAATGGCCTATTCATATGAATTAGCTAAATATTAATGTAGTGACTCTTTGAGATAGCATCAATTAGGGCAGAGCTGGTCCTCTGGAATGTCTTTTCTTTTTCATAGAAAAAGAACCAACAGAAATGTGCCTCAATTCCATGAGGCAGGATTTTTATGTTTCCTAAAATGCTGAAAAATAGGATTTAGTGGAAGGACCTGGGAACGCTGCTGCGTTCCCCTCTCACGCAGCGAAGTTGTCTGGAGGCAAGAACCCACACAGGGATCGCCCCAGACCACAAGAGCCCGTACGGGCCTGGCCTATGGCAACAGCACCCTGGCAGCCGGCACCTTTGTCTTGGCACCTAAGGAATGATTTAAGGACAAGAGTGCAAAGAATTTTGCTGGAATTTCTGGCAGGAAGCCACTTCCCTGGGGTAAAATTTCAATCGTTAAAACTGCACCTATAAAATGTGCTCGTGCAAAAGAAACGCCACAGCTACGAAGCAGGGTAGGGACACCCTGCTCGTCACCTGAAGTCACAGAGATGCCAGGTGGGCGGGGCACTGTAAAATCTAATCAACCGAGTAGAAACCCATCACCTACACGGCTCGGGCTTGAAACCTCCATCCGCAACAGTCTTTTCCCAATTCCCAAACACCGTGACTGGACGGAAAAGCCGTCGAGCCAAGTTTTCCAGATTCTCTGTGGGGCAGCGCTGGGCCACCCCAACGCTCGGCCCAGTCCCACTCACATCACACAGGACAACATGCTTCTGTGACAAGGCTTTCCTCTAAGATTTTGAGTTCATGCATTTTTTTAATGAGCATGATGCTGGAGAGGAGGAATTATTATTTTATAATGGCTCCTCCTGAAATAAACTAGTTTTATGTGGAGCCTGAAGAACCTGGAAGGTCTAGAAAAATACTGAGACTGTAGAATTAACCCTCACTGCGCTTTCTTCATCAGCGGCCCCGTGTCCTCCGCGAACTTTGTATTCGATGTTTCCTGCCATTTTTGCAGTCTGGATACGTGGAAATGCTAGCCACCTCCTCCCCGCCCCCCAACACACGCACACCCCAAGAACAACAATGCAGCTGGTGAGAGACCAGGGCCAGGCTCCCCTTTTCAAACCAGGGCTGGTGAACAGTGTTAACTCTCACTTGCAGAAGGAACTCACTGAACAAATTCACAGTTTACAAAAGCGAGATGGCCCTTGCATTTGGTAGGTGTTCAGTGCAAACATTTCCACAACAACTTTATAAAAGCTGGAACTTGCCAGCCAAGGCTTTGTCACATTTCAAAGAAGTCTCTAGGCATCCATAAGTGGATCCTCCCTGGCATAACCTTAGGGATGTAGGAGTGAGTTTAAAGTCAATCCATAGAAAAGGAATGGTGATATAAATCTCGGATGGCACAGAGAAACAAATTCTACTAAATCAGAGGTAAATAAGTTGATCTAGAGGACAGGTGGGTCTCTTCTGCTCTGACATTCTCAGATCTTATGATGTAACATGTAGCAAAAGAATGATGCTCTCTTAGTCATGAAATAAGAACAATGAGCTTACTTAAGCTCATTGAGTAAAACCCACGGAAAAAAATAAGTAAAGGAATCAAGGCTTGGCATTCCATCAAGGAACACGATACCTATACTCAATATCATTTTCCACCCTGAAACAGTTATTGTGTCTTAGTGAAAATGCTAATAGAATTTTACTTTAATAGGGCAGTATCCTCTTAAGATGTGCTGGTTAAACAGAGATGTAGAATCCCACAGAAACTTCCTTCAACGTTCCTTCAACCTACCACCTCCATCCCGCACTGAAGATCCATCATATCCCTTCGCTGGGCCTCCTCTCTGTCATTTACGTGTTTCCATCACCAGAATGGCTCCATACTGAAGTGGATCCCCTTCAAGGTCTGCTGACCAGTACGAGTAGAGCCCCTGGAGGGTCCAGCCTGAGTCGTCTTCAGCCCATGGAGTAGGCACTCAAGTGTTTATTGAATGGACAGATGGATGGATGGACGGACGGACGGACTGACAGACAGATGGACAAATGTACAAGATGGATGGACAACTGCTAAAAGCTTGAGCTATAAAATGAAGGTGCTGAACTGAATCTTCTGGAAGGTCCCTCCCCGTCCTAACATTCTGTGCAGGTATTCTGGGCAGATATCAATCGTGTCAACACGTGGTAGGAATAGAGGGTTTCCTTTGACCGTGCCATTGAAAACATGGGCTGCTCCCAAAGAAGCCCTTACATGCCCCAGTATGTATCCCAACATGGACATCTACGGTTTACGGTCTCCTCTCTTTCTGAAGTCAAAAAGAGAACACAGTCAAGCAGTTTAAAGGAAAAACAGGGCGTCATGTTACCACTGTACCAATAGGCCTCAGTGACCATCTGGTCCAACAGCAGATCTGATCAATGTCACCCAGAAAGGTCAAATGATCTGATCTACGTTGCATGGCCAAGGCCGGGCTGAGGCAAGACCCAGGCCTCCAGCTCCCTGGGCAATGCTCTTTCAACCCCTCCAGGCTGCCCTTTGAACTCTCCCATGGTAATTAAGTCAAAAGTTCAAGATTTATGTGAGCTGTGGACGCTGATGACTGCCAACTGTATTTTTATTGATGCAAAAATAAAAAAACACAGCCTGTTTCAGCTCCTAGATTAAGTCTCACAAACTCCCTAAAGCCCCACTAAGGCCTCTGTCTTAAGTCTATAATTAGGGCCTTTAAAAATATCACTAATCAGGACATTTGAATGCTTTGACCCTGACTGGGGTGGGGGTGGGAGGATGTCTCTGAGCTCCAACCCCACCCCCCCAGTAGACTGAGGTTCATCTGTTTTCAGTTTTGAATAAATTCGGAGAAAACAAATCTAACAAAATACAGAGACATAGTGAGCGCGTGGTTATGGGGTCGGCGGGCTTTATTTGAGAATCTCATTAAAAACAACAACTTGCTGACCAGTGAGGCATTTGATAAGAAACACATTAAAACAAGTCCGGCAAGTGACCCTCTTTTGAAATGCCTGAGTCCACTGGGAGACCAGCTGCCCCATGGGAGTTCCTAGGATCTGCCTTCAAAAGAAAACCCTCCACTTACTGGTCATGCTGGTTGACCACAGGGGAGGCCAAGAAAGAGATAATTCAACCCAACCCTCCGAAACAGAACACCATCCCTGGCTTTTGTGATAAAACACCCAAACCAATTTAGGGTGAGGTTTTCATTATGAAAGAATGTCAAAAAATTCAGGAAGGCTGTGTTCTCTGGGTATTATTATTATTATTACCATTATTTTCAATTCCTGGAAACTGCAACACAACGTTTATCAACTTAGATATAATCTCTACCAAGTAAAAATCTCAGTTAGACCAAAGGTGACGGTGAACTGTTAATTATCAGGGGTTAGCCAACAAAAGGAGTATGGAATCTCGGGCCAAGTTCCTCCATTTTCCCTGGCTAGTTCCAAAAACATTGCCCTTCTCCCTGACACAGAGTGTGAGTACCTGCAGGTCTCAACAGGAATGAAACCAAAATAGGAAACTGCCTTGTCGGGGTGCCTGGGTGGCTCAGTGGGTCAAAGACTCTGCCTTTGGCTCAGGTCATGATCCCAGGTCCTGGGATCGAGCCCTGCATCGGGCTCTCTGCTCAGCAGGGAGCCTGCTTCCCCCCTACCCCACCTTCTCTACCTGCCTCTCTACCTACTTGTGATCTCTGTCTGTCAAATAAATAAATAAAGTCTTTAAAAAAGAAAGAAAATTGCCTTCTGTCTCTCTGCACTCAAGAGAAAACTTGAGTTTTCTACTCCAGGAGCAAAAATCTTGATAAAGCTGCCTCACTATCAATTCTCTCTAGTTCAGCAGTTAACCTGAACTTTGTCAATCATGATCTTCCCGAGAACTAAGTCTCTAGCTCTTCAGAAACATTAATCACTTAAACACCCGCTTGAGGTAATAAAAATCACTCGAGAAAAAAAAAATGGACATGCACGTCTACTTATTAGCTGCCAGATAATCCATTAAGATACCTGCACCTAGGGGAGGCAAGGACTAATTAAGTTATGCTTTCCCTGCTGAAGTAGAAACTCTGAACCTTTCAAAACCCCCAATCTGGATCCATTTCAAAAATCAGCATTTGAAATTGCAACTTTCAGAGCGAGAAAGTCTGTTTCACTACAGGGCATACGTAAGCAGCATCATTTCCTGGCAGCCGAGCCTATAAGGACATCACAGGATTGCTCCGCTCAGGGAAACGTCTAGGGATGGTAAAGTGTGAGGTCATCAGCTAGTCAGCTGCGAAAATAGGACCTGAGAATGCCCTTCCCATCTGTGATGGAAGGACTTGACTTAAAAGGCAAGAGAAAAGTCAGGCCAACCAGATCAGCCCATTGCAGGGATTTTCAAAGTGTGGGCAACAGGATGCAAATAAATGCTGGGCTTTAAAAAGGGTCGTATGGTCAGTAAGTTTGGAAAACCCTGGGAAAAGCCAAAATTAAACAGATGTTTTATCACTGAATGCTGCCGAGTTCATATTATGCTTACAGATGGACACTCTAAGTCTCTGAGAAAGGGTCATAGGAGGAGGTGTTTTTCAAATTCTTTTCAAAATACAACTCCTTCTCAGCGCAGAATTATTCCGGACTAGGGTTCCAAAGGGATATACTTTGGGAAACACCAGCTTATTCTCTCAAGGCACAGACCAGACCTGAGCATTACCACGTGTAACGAGACCCATAAAAGATGTATGTGAGGACTGTAATTTCATGCACTATTCCCTGAACATCCAGGCTAGTCCTTGCCTCCCAAAGTGGTCTAGCAGGAAAGGCGGGTCTGAGACACGAGGCGATACCGCCCATGATGCCAGAAAGCAGGACACATGAACTTTCAAGATCGAGCCGCTCAATCAAATCTCTCTAGGGAAGCCCACTTTTGAGCTGAGCTGGGTCTTGTATGATGCTGTGAGAGTTAAGGTCAACCTAAATATTGCAAAACATCCCTATAAAAAAAATCAGACCTACTTTCATGGCCAAAATTCAACAGTCCTACCTTAATTTTGGACTTATTTTTGCCATTGTACCTGACTACCATGCTTTTTGTACTCCGTACAAAAGTTAAGAACTCCACCAGGCAGATAACCTCGCCTTCTTACAGCTACCCACCCAAATGAGATAAACAAAAATCTAGCATAGGAGCCGAGGGAATGACCTGCAATATATTTTTCAAGCCATCAGCTGCAGAACAACTACCAACCCCAAAAAAGGGAGGGGGAAAAAAAAAATCTCTGAGACAAGCCCAGAAATGGGACTGTCAGCTCAGGGTCCCTAGAACATCATTTGTTAATTTCACTGAAGAGGAACTTTCAAACACACTCCAGTGGCATTTCCAGACGATCAGAAGGCACCAGAGGAATCAATCTGGACACACGGGTGTTTTCCAGGTGGCTGAAAATGCATGGAATTCGGTGCTTTGACAATTTTCCCTATTAATCAGGTCAGGCATTTGACACTGAAGGTGGCAAAAAATTGTTTTAATGGCAACATCCCCTTCCCCGCCTTGCCAATTACCCTGGCCATGGCATTCCTCTGTCCACACAGGCCACAGCTGCTTAATCTCTGCTGCCCCAGGCTGCACCTGTGAATCAGACCAGCCTAATCACACTAACAGATGGCAGAGGCCAAGTAGCCAGCTAAGAACTGCTATCACTTTAAATCGCATCTAATGTTTCACAGGCACCAAACAGAGGCCGTTCCCGACAGCACTATCTCCCTGGTACAGCTAACACCAGCCCTTAATCACTGCACAGCACCCATCGCGAGGCAGACTTGGTGTCATTCGAGAGCTAATTACAAAGAAGCCTGCTCCCAGGGTGAAGGCATGGAGTCCCTTAAGTGCGCTCCACTCCCTGGCCCGTCTGCACAAGCACCGGGCTGTGGGGACTAGTGTTCAGGAGGAAAGCCTGGAGCTCCGAGGCAGGTAATCCTTCCCAATCGTCAGAAAGAGGGTCAGGTCAGTCGGCCTACTTGTTACGTAACCTATACCTTGCTGTTACAATGTACTGCGTCCCAAGTATCGCAGGTAACCTGCCATCAGACTTGGTTCAGCGGGACAGTGCAGCTGGCAGTCATGCTAACACGACCCAGCTGCCGCTGGTGTCAGTATCCCACAAGTGGGCCCCACTTGGGGCTATAAACAACACTGCGCCCCCTTCATCACCCTGGGGACTGGGAGAGAGACACTGTGACTAAACATGCAACCGGTCTACAAGTAAATGGCAGTTTTTGCCTTTCGCTCGCTGAATCGTTAATTTCTGATCAATAACACAGGAATAATACCTTTCTCTACCTTGTGGGGTGTGGTGGGGGCGGAGGAAGGAGATGCTCTGCCTGAGCCAGCAACCAGCACAGAGTCTGCCCAAAGCAGGACCTCCAAAGCAGGGTCTTTTGTATCCTCCCCTGTAGAGCCAAAGAACTAATAATAGGGAATGAGTGATATCTTCTGATGTACCAGAGCTTTATTATTAAATGGTAACAATAACTTTGTTAAAGGGTTGGTACAAATCACGGCAGAAGACAGTTTCACTCACCCACTGTTTTATAAACAAGAGCTCTAATGGCAAACTCCTGCTCCAGGCACATCGACACATGGGAATCCCTAAGTCAGAGCTTATCATTCTTCACAGGACAGGAGAATCACTCCAGGAGTTTCTCATTCAGTGAGTCTGGGGTGGGGCCTTGCCATTTTCATTTCTGGTAAGTTGTTAGAGATGACGCTGATGTTAGCGGTCCAGGCCCTAAGCCTTTTTCCGAAACGGTGAAAACTACAGACCAAAATATTTTCCTTTTTGCCTAAGCTGCTAGGAGACTCAGGGACAAGTGCAATTCCCCACTTAACGCATTCTTCCAGGTCCCTAACAGTTTCAATTTTCTCGTCTTCCCTGAAACAGCCCTGGGCCTCTTTTAATAACTGTCTTATTATTTAGGACTTGTTTAAATTTATTCAACTGACGAAAATCCTTTTGGAAAAATGTAGAATATAACACCTGAGGGAAGACGTTTAGAACACGTCTAAAATCCCTCTGGGAACACGCAAGCCATATTATCGGAAAGACAACGAAGGCTCTATTTTACCTTTCTTCTTGAACAAACGCACACACTCTTCTGAGCACTGTACAGATACAAACTCAAATACAAACAAAATCCTCGTAAACCCCAACGGACACCGTGGCTATTCCCGTTTTACAGTTGAAGAAACTGAGGCACCGAAGTAAATTACTTGCCTGAGTGACAGAGGTAGAGAAGCCACGTGCTTCTGCACCAAGGCCGCCCACGTGTCACTGCTCAGCATTAACTGCCTTCACAAAGCAAACGGCACCTGCTGGCCCTTCTCTACCGCTGTCTGCAGAGTAAGGCACACTACGCCCCTTACTTCCGCTCGGCACGCAGGAATGTTTAAAAAGGCCCTGGTTTCCCAACCTCAGCCCTACTGACATCCTGGACCGGATCCCTCTTTGTCGCGGGCGGTCCAGGACACTGCAGCCGACCCCGGCTTCCATCCACTGGATGCCACTGGCATCCCTCCTCCCCCTGTTGAGACAACCCAACACTGCCCAATGTCCCCGGGGAAGGCAGAAGGAGGAGAAGCCCCCCAGCGGAGAACCCCTGAGTTAAGCCCCACACGGTCACAGGACACCAGAAGATGGTATTCGGTTCTACTCGGGTGACGTCTCCAAATGGTGAGAAACCAAAGAGAAAAAGAAATTCAAGGAAAGGAAAATCGTGACGGCTTTCCAGAGAGAGCGGCTTTCTGACACAGTAAGAAAGGACAAACGGTAGAGAAGGGTGTACAGGAACAATGGTTTATTCTCAGAATTAGAAAGTCGGGAGAGCAGACACAGCAGAGGAAAGGCGAGGGCTGGAGGACAGACACGGCATCCGGAAGAATGGACGGGACGACAGGTTAGAGTCCGGACTTCCCACCAGGCTCTGCTCACTCCGGAACCTTCTGAGGTGGCCACTACTTACTCTTGTTGTTACTGTTCTCACTGACAAAATCCTCGGAGCCGTCTGTGTCGTCCTCGTCATCTCCAGATGAGATGGCATCTGTATTCAAGAGAATATAGCCATGGTTGTGTTTGTGCGAAGCAAAAGGCTGTAATCACGTACTACTCGGTCCTTCTACAGAGGGCCTTCCTCAACCCGGGAGCCCACGCAAGAGTCCAAGACCGTGCTTAGCGAAGATGCTTTTAATGGCTTAAATGTTCTCTCCGTGATGGCAGTTGGTCTGTATTATGATTCGCAAAGCTTTCTGCTTTTACGTTATTTGAACATGCTGTCAAGCTGGATATACATCGAAGCTAGATTTTTAAGCTTCAAACAGCATTCAGGTCCCCAACAGATTGACTGATTGTGTTGTGATCCATCCAAAGAATCTTCCCAACACCACCTTTCAGTTCTCAGGATTCCCTTCAAGAAGGGAAGCTGTATTTAGTCCCTAGCCCAACTTAGCCCGTGTGGCCTTCCATCCATTCACTGACTTCTCAAAGCAAACCTTTAAACTCGGCCACACAGGGGTCCATGCGGTTCCCCCTAACTGCATGGAGGAAAAATCAAGAAGGAGAGAAACTCACGTTTTAATAAAAGGAATCAGAAATCTTCCCCATCAAATTTCAATCCTGGATTCTACATGCCCAGGATGCCAGCAGTATGGTGGGGGGGGGGGGGGGGAATGGGAGTTGGAGATGTGTTTTTACTTCTACAAGAGCGGACTGTCTTAAAAGGGAAATGTTACTTTGCACACGAGAATCCGTCATTCTTAAGGACCCGCCTCTGTGGTCGAGCTGGTCCTGTGTAAGAACTTCAGAAACAGATCAACAGCCAACTATAAAGCTCTGTGCGTGGCATCCAATTAGCGGCTCCCGCTATGACTTCGCTCGTCCAATACGATCTGACCCAGGAAACAGCTACAGAGGAGAGAGAGCGGAGGGCCCGTGGGCCAACTCACCTGTGACATTCACCATGAAGTAGACAGCATCGCTGTCTACGGGCCTAGCCGCCGTGCAAGCATAGAGGCCGGAGTCTCTAGGCGTGGCACCTTTTATCTGCAAGTATTCCCCAGTAAGCACTGTCCTATTGTTGGGCCCCAAGTGTACCCCATCCTTAGTCCAACTGATCGTGGCGGCATCTCTCAACGGACAGCGCAACTCTAGCGACTCCCCGGGTGCAGCCACGTAAACTTCAGGTTGGGAGATTTGGTATTTGGTTGGCGGCTCTGCAGAAAGGTAGGAGAGAGAAGATGGAAACAGATGGGAAGGAGGAAAAGGAGAGAACGTCCAACAAAGGTCAGTGGCGGCCCGTTTATTCCCGGGAGAGGCCGTTGCTGGTTTGCAAATGGCCCGCGCAGGCATTCGCCTCTGCCCGCGCCCGGGAACCCAGGAGGCAGCCTCGTGCACAGAGCAGACTGAGTGTCCGAGACGGGGACCACAGGAAGCGCCCAGCGGAAGCGGCCCCGCTGGGTCTGTGCAAGCTGGAGGGCTGTAAACACACACCGGAAACCCAGCATGGAATGATATGGTACAAGAAAACTTTTCAGTCGATTGCCAGTCCCAAGTCTGTGCACAACTGTCACACCTGGTAATTCTATTCCTGGGGCATTTTTTCATTTGTAGGGATGTGTGTTTTATCATTTTTTTCATTCAGTGCAACTGCACAGCTGTGTGTCTATACCTACACACACAGACACAAGTACACACATACACACACACAAGTGTACACACACGCGCGCACCCTGTATTTATACTTGCTGGACTCTGTGGTCACAAAGCCGAGCTTCTTAAAATGAAATGCCTCAAACTCAAGGGAGACAAATGAGTCCCTCTACAAAATTCTCAGGCTCAGATTGCTTTGCTGGTCTGGAGACCTAATTCTGTGCTGGATAAGCTGGAACACGCTGTTTTTCTTCACACCGAAAAGATCAAAATGCCCCCAGACAGCCAAGAGGTGGTCTCCGTATCGCACTCAAATGGATAAGGAAACGAACCTACAGAGCGTTGTGCACCCGACCCTCGACACTGCAAGCCTGGTCCCTCCCTGCCTGCCAGCTCCCCTGACACGTCCTGGGTTCCGGTCCCCTCAGGGCTCTAACTTTATGTCCCTTTAGGGGTCCTTCCTCCCTCAGCTCCCCATTTACCCAACTCGTGCTTCAAGGCCCAAATTATCCTGTTGGATGTGAGCTTGTCATCTGTTCCCCAGGCCTGGGATGACAAGGATCTACCCTCCTTGTTCACCTGCCTGCTTCGCCCACTTCTGGGGAAGCACCACGGATCCCATGGCCCTGCCCTGTCTTCGGGGGAGAGAGCGAGATCTAGATGGAGGGCTCAGGTCTCCTTTGGTGTCCTGCCCTGTCCCCAGGCATCCACATGGAAGGGGCCCGTGCTGACCAGGATTGCCGGCACCAGCTGTGCAGGGCAAGAGGGGACGGTACAACGTGTGCAAGGAGCGGGGAGACAGAGCCACAGGCTTATAAGGAGAGCAGCCAGAGCTGCTGGCTGGAACCCACAAGGACCCAGGAATGGGCTTTCATCCCTCACCATGGGAACTGTGAACGGTACCCAGAGTCCCAGGCCCAGGAACCCAACTTCCCAGCTCTGGGATGGCTCCAAATCTGGGCATCACGAGGCAGCTGTTTCGGCCTTCTGAGAGTAGTCGGGACAAATCTCCCATGTAACACGGGAATAGTTGCTTCGTGCCTTAGTCCCACTGTTGAAGGAACAGGGAGGCCCACGTGCTTCTGCTTCTGGAAATTCTCCACAGCACCACCACCGGCCAACACGGAGGCCCAGGGCTCCCCAAAGGGGCACCTCCAAAGGCACACATGCCGAGACGGGCCCAGACGCTGAAGAGGATGTGGACGTAAAGGGACAACCGCAACAAAATGTAAGAAAATAAAAGTCAAGTTTACCGTGGACAAACATAGCCGGCAACAGGGGCAGAAAACCCCAACTCGCAGGCACATTACATTTCCCAAGTAAGTCTGTTGTCCTCATTCAACACCTGCTGAACACAGACCACGGGCCACACTTTAGCCTGGATGCTAGGGAAGCAACGGGCACAAGGAAATCCTTGCAACACGGGTGGGACCTTAATTACAGCGGAGGCGACCGACAATAAATAGAAAATCGGCCAAAAATATCGAGTACGGGAGGTGGTCTCAAGGGTCAGGAAGCCCAACCAGGCAAGACAGCAGCACCAGCACAGATGGGGGGGGGGGGGACACTCGTCCCAGAGCGGGAGCTGGCAGACTGCGGCCCCCAGGCCAAAGCCAGCCATCGCCCGTTTTTGTAAACAGAGGTTTGCTGGCTCGCAGCCACGCTCGTTCCCGAAGTACTGTCTGGGGCCGCGGTTGTTACAATGGCCGAGCGGACGAGTCCCAACAGATGCCCTCTGTCCTGCAAAGCCTTGCCCTTTACAAAAAGTTTGCCAAGCCCCGTTGAATGGGCTGTTCGAGGAAGGCTTCCCTCGGGAGTGAAGGGCAAAGTGGCTTTTGAAAAATGCCACTAGGAACGTAGCCGGGAGGTCCTCGGGCCACACTTCCTGAGGCTGGTCAAGTCCTAATGCAACTGAACTCCAGGACAAAGAGAAAGACCTTGAACTCTGAAGCCTGGGCAGAAAAGGGAAAGGAGGAAAAGTGTGGGCAAGAGGAGAGGGAAGAGGAGGAGAAAAAGTATTTCAGTTTGGCCCCAAATCTCAGACTCCGCCCCACTTCCAGCAGCCCGGAGCCCCCTCAGGGCCCACAGTGTCCCAAAGGATGGCTGGCCGACCCCTTCCACAGCTGGTCAGAGCAAGGATCAGACGCCCTTTCGTTCCCTGTAACTAACCAATAATTACTGAAAAGCACCGGCAACGTTAGAGTGAATTTACGCGGGATTAGCCCGCGTAATCAATATCTATGAAGGAACATCTATGGCCCCATCCGCACGTTCCTCTGAGTCAGAGCTGGTCATCCAGAGGCGACTGAGGAGGAGGAGCTGCACCCAAACCACGACGCTCCCCTCTCTCTTCGGGAGAGATGGGACCCGTGCCGCTGGCCTGCCTCTACCCTGGCCCTCAGGTCGGAATTATGTCCCTATGACAGGCAGGCAGGGGACGCACTCACGGTGCTTTTAAAAAAAAAAAAAAAAAAGATAAGCAAAGATACTTGCACTTATGATACAGAAAAATCTCTCCCCTGACCAAGGCAGAGCCAGGATTTCCCTGCTTTTAAAGGAACGCATTTTCCCTGAGAATCCTTTGCCTCACCTGAAATTCGTGAACCACTACGTCTCGCCAAAACCACGGGGGCCTGAACCATGTGACCAAAGACACAACCACCTGCCGGTCGTAGAAGGGACAGGACACAGGAGGCCTCAAGGGCAGGGACCGTGTCCTGTCTGGGGCTGGACACACAGGGGCTGCTTGATAAACAGGGGCCATCCTGCACGAGAAGAGGATGGAGCCCTGAGGCCCAAGTCCACTCCGTTCCCGCTTATCTCCGCATCCCCGGACCCTCATCCACTGAGGAGCAGAAGGCCCAAATGACACGGTGTCCCCTGGGAGGACCCAGTGAGCCACCCAGCAGGAACCCCACCGTCCCACCTGCAGCTCGTGGGTCCCGGAGAGGCACTGCTGCTATCTTCCCTGAAGGCTGAAGATGCTCAGGGTGCCTCGAGCACCGCTCCTGCCAGAGGATGCGCGGACAAAACCTGGACGGGTGGATCTCCGCAGGACACAGGACAGTTTTACGGACGGGCTCCCATCTCCATAGAAGATGACTTACAGTAAAAGTGGTTTTTCTTTCTAGTAAAACCAGGTCAGAACGGTCACCCAGCCTCCCAGTTAGGTGATACGCTTCAAGGATAATAAAGTAACTCCCCCAAATACATCACTAGCGATGTTCATCCATCAGATGAAGCCATCTGACTCTAAGTCTGACCGTGACTACCGCGTGGGAAATTCAGAAAGCACGCGCTCCTCCCTCACCGGAGCGATCCGTTCACACAAGGCTCACCCGGGTGCATGAGGCCCAGCAAGACCGGGGTGCACGCCAGCAGGACAGTGATGGGGGGCGAGCAGGGGAGGGAAGGGATGCCGCTCCGGTCCACTCTCCCAGGAGCAACCCCACCCACCTGTGGGTTCCAGCATCAGACACCTCGGGACAAGGTGCCAAGGACATGGGTGCTTTGCCTGGAACCCCAACAGCTGGCTCCGTGGAGGCCACTCTGTCCCCGCCCATCCCCAAGAGGCCACTCAGGGCTGGGTTTCTCTTCTGTGCCCAAATCCTACAGGTGGCTTTCTTGCCCGCGCCGGGCAAACACGCCCCCCGAGTGCTCTGCCCACACCTGCACGGGTATCTCCCTCACCCCAGTCCTCGGACACCAGTGACGACGCGGCTGCGATGCCCCAGCAGGTTCCCTGAGGTCGGTCCGCTTCCACGGACACAGCTGGGGCCTCCCCCCGACTCCAACCGGCGGCTCAGCCCACTCTCTAACACACGATGGTCCACACAGGGCAAAGTATTCCCCGGGAGATTTAAAGAATACCTATTATAGTCATATTAGCATTTCCTGGATTGGGGTTTTTGTTTTGTTTTGTTTTTTTCCGATGCTACAGCTTACTTTTAACCTTTCTTGTGCAGAGAGGGGGCTGACATCCCTGTGGAACGCACAGCCCAACGCTGTCCCTCATCTGATCTCGCCAAATCACAACAGGGGAAGGTTCCAGAAGCCATTGTGCTCCACACTAAATACTCTTTCAGGGATGTCCCCAGACAGACACGGAACGTCCCCACCTGTCAGAAAGCGAGCAGAGACGCACACTAGCGTTGGGCACCGTCGCTGTGACCTAAAATGGCTAGGCAGGCAGGTGGGTGAGGTGACGTCCGGGGAGGGCTCACCGTGCTGCTTCCTATGACCCGCACGCACACACTGGGCACATGAGTTTCAACTTTCTCCCCAGAAGTTCCAAACCCTGAGAAGTGCCAGCGGCAGGAGGTCTCCCTGCTTCTCTACAAAGTGACCACGGGGAGGTTAGGAAACGGAGGAGCGGGCACTCCTGCAGCGGTGGCCCCGAATGCAGTCTGTGTGGTCCCCGCCCTGGGTCACCCCCCCACTCCCCTCAGAAGGCCTCGTGCCCTCACCCCTGGGGAGCGGAGGGGCCTCACCTGGGCAGAGAAGGAAACTGAGGCAGGGATCATGAACCCTCGGAGTGACACAGCACTGATGTCACTGGCCGCGGGCCGTGGGTGCTGACCTCCGGGTAAACAAGCCGAGGGAAGCAAATCCTGGCTGACTGTGCCCAGCGGCCTGGGAAGGGTGGGGGGACACCCCAAGGAAGTCAGCAAAGGGCCGTGACTTCCACGCCTTCACCGTGCCTGTTCCTCGTAACTCGTCAGTGTCACCAGCAGGGCTGCCCGGGGACAACCGAAGCGGGGTGGGCGTTTGGAACAGTAAGCTATTTCAGGTAACGCTTTATGTTGCCAAACCAGCCATAGCAGCAATTCAGACTGTCACTTTTTATAACGTTTGCCTATAAACTTTCCCGTGTGGTTTTTGAAATGGCGCCCAAGTGCAAACAGAGAACAGATGGGAAGCCCGCGCCTCGCCCCGTCCAATCGCTTGCGGAGCGTGGACCACAGATTTAAACTGTTCTAGGCGAACAAAGCAGCTTATGCCAGCAGGACGACGACGTCACACCGCACAGAGTCAGCCTCTGCTGGGGTTTCCTCGGGACGGTGGCGTTTCACGAGCCGAGATGATCACAGCTAAGAAACAGGAACCCCGGCTTCGAGGATGCAGCGGGGAGAACTGGGGAAACAGATCCCCCACCCCCGACCCCCGGGTGTGGACCTGGAGCGGAGGCCTGGCGGGTGGCAGGGTGCGGGGACAAACCGGCGCCCCTCGGCACAGCTCGGGGCTCCCACGGGAACTGTCGCACCAGCCCCGGGGGCAGGAGTAGTAAAACAGCCTGGGTTTCCTGGTGCCCTCCCAGATACGGCACCGCCCCGTACAAGAGAAATAAACATCACCGCCGCGCGGCTGCCAGCGTCTGGACAGAAGCAGCCACAGAACGAAGCTGCGGATGTCACTGCGAAGTCACAGTGCCACACATGGCAGGAAGTGGGGGCGGATCCCGTCCGCTCCGGTAAGCCTCGACTCGCCCTCCTGGTCTCGGAGACGACCTGAAGCCGCCACGCCGTGGCCCGGGTATGAAGTTTTAACTGGCCGGTACCCAACCTTTTGTCCACGGGAATGGACCACAACCCCCCTCGTCTCGCACAGGACTCCTGAAGCTTGTTCACAAGCGGGACTGGAGGCCGTCGGGACAGTGGAGACCTGGGCATCACGGCCCACTTTCCTGTAACCTTCAGAGGCTGACGGCACCAGATCGGCCCGCCTGGCACCAACACTCCCCACCGGGAAGACACAAAGGCACCGGGGTCCCCTCCCCGAGTGACATCAGAAACGACCACCCCCATGGGCCCTACTACGGGGGCTCTCCAGACACACAGCCGGTGAACGCGGCGGCGGCAGACCTGGCTGTTTCGGCTGAGACATCCTCCAAGCTTCCCCTCTGCAAGATCAGACTTGGAGAAGACGAAAAGCCTGACATCAAACGGAGACCTTATAAGGCATGGGTACTACTTGTTCTTTAAGAGGCAGGGGGGAGAGGCAAATAGGCCGCCCGGCACCAAGACGAAAGCTCCCTCCCTCGAGAAATGCTGCCAGCAGAAAAACGGGGGACACGCAGAAGTCAAAGCGATGGAACGCAGATACGTAACCAGGCTAAAAGGCTGCGGATTTCTCTTTCCGACCAGTTGTCGGGGTGTCTTATAGACACACGTCAGCGCTGAAAACGCCCCTTGTCGGTTCCACGGGGCCCGTAACAACGGCTAATAGCTTCCTCTGCCACAGTAGCTCGCCTGTTCCAGAAACTCTGGACTGGCTCACATGCCTCATGATCAGATGGGTTAATGGCATATGGTCCCAATCTGGTAACCATTAAAAATTATATATTTAGGCACACCCCTCATATAATTTCGGTCTATCGCTGGGAACCATGGCCAACAGCTTTCCAAGTTCGAAAAGAAATGATGCTGTTGCCCATGAGAAAAACTGGAGACACCGCCAAGTGCCGAGGAAGGCCCATCTAAGGAGTCATTACTATCTCCCAAGACTTAGACCCAACGTGGAAATATTCGCTCCCTGTCTTACTGTATCTCCTCCCTCTTTTGATCCTGACGTTCCAGGATGTTAACCATCACGTTCTCCAAAAGGGAGAGAGGGGGACACCAAAAGGAAGGTTTACTCCCTGGTCACGACACATGCATCGAACCCTCATGTTCAGGACAGCAGAATTTCCACCGGACCCCCAGGACACAGGCACCACCAGCCCCCTCTGCCTCAAGTCCTCAGGAGCTCTGCCTGAGTGAGAACCTCCAAAGTCAGCCCCCTCTGCTCAAAAAGCATATCCCAAACAAGCCATTAGATTATCTGAAGCAGAAACCAGCCCCACAAATTCTGTCACAGTAGCCCACAGCCCCGGTCCGGTATACAACGAGGAGTCCACGCTCTCAGCCGCCCGAGCCCCCTGCCTTCTGGAAACACACTTGCCAGACACGGGAGGAAGGGGCACGTCTCAAGATCTTCAGGGCTTCCTTAGACACACTGCCGGTGTCCCTGCCGGCTGACCCAGACTCCCGGGAACTCTCTCCCCACAGGAAGGCTTCATACTCACTGTATCGGGAAGGGAACTGGGGGCCGGGGGACGGAGCTTCACAGGAGGTAAAGGAAGGAGGGAATGATCGGGATTTGCTGGACCTTTATCAACACAATCTTTAAGATCAGGAGTGGCCTTGAGGAGGCGTTGCCTCTAAAATCAACACATCATCTCGGGTTCTGAAAACCTCATCAGCCCCCAAAATGTTTCCAGCCCCCACCCCCGTCCTCACTACGGCACAGCCCTCTTCCTCATATAAAGGGGTTAAGCCACCTTCCTAATCAGATACTCCTTGGACTCCCACAGCTGGTCCCCGATGCCCTTCCTGGTGCCCTGGCATTCAGGCTCTGATCCCATCTCGGTCTCCGCCCCAGTGACTCTACGGAAAAGGACACGCTGGAGATAGGAACACACTGAGAACAGACCCAAGTCCCAATCTGCCACTTAAAACCTGTGCGCCCGGAAACAAACCTCTCAGCTTTTGTCATCACTTCCTGTCTCCTCACCTGCAAACCAGGAACAGAGTAAAACAGAGAGCGGGCGGAAAGCATCGAGCTTGGGCCGGTCCTCCGCAGAAACAGGAATGGATGCGCCAGCAGGAAGACAGACCTTCCAGCCGAAACTCGGCTCCTCGGCAGCAGCAGACAAAGCACGGGAGAAAGGAAAGTCACCTAACCCGATGTTCTCAGCATGGAAGGATGGGGACGTAACATAGCAGAGGGGATCCTCCTATCATATTCTGGGTGCCCCTAACACGTGGTTCAGTGTTATTCGTCTACAGTGTCATTCTTTTTTTAAAAAGAAGATTTTATTTATTTGACAGACAGAGATCACAAGTAGGCAGAGAGGCAGGCAGAGACAGAGGAAGGGAAGCAGTCTCTCCGCAGAGCAGAGAGCCCGATGTGGGGCTCGATCCCAGAACCCTGGGATCATGACCTGAGCCGAAGGCAGAGGCTTTAACCCACTGAGCCACCCAGGCGCCCCCATAGTGTCATTCTGGTTTCTGCTTGTGCGCATGTGTGAGTTCCTAACTACAGAGCCCCGCGGTGTTCCTGGCTTCCCGGGACCTCCCCCTCCTTCCACACACCCTGTGTCTGCGAATAGGTGCCAAACCCCACCCCGGCTCTGGGGCTCCCTGCCCTCTGTTCCCCTCCATCTCGGCAGTTCTTCCCACCCGCTCCAGGTCAATGCCGCTCAACTCCCTGCTCTCGGGCTCCCATTTCCAGCTGCCCGGCTACAGAGGTGCCACCCAAAACCAGCACCAGCCCTTTCGGAATCACCCCGCAACATGACTCAAGCTCCAAGTCCGCCCTAAAGCCCGGCTTCTCCCTCCTGCCTCCCATCCGACCGGGCCCCGCACCTGCACCCTGGCCAATTCCCTCTGAAACGGCTCTGAAAAGAGAGCAAGGACAAGACCTCATGTGCAGGTTCACGGCAAGACCCCCACCTTTTCTCCAGAAGACCTCTACGAGGCCCCCAACCCACCGCCACAGTCCGCCCGAGCAAGCTTCTGAAAAGCAAATCTGACCCTGACTTAAAAAAAAAAAAAAAAAGAAAAGAAAAGAAAAAAAGGGCAAAGACCACTCCCCACTCTGACAGGGAAAACCCCAAAGAACATCACTCACATTAAGGCCTTGGTTGCTCCCGGCCCCAGATCCCTCTCCACCTTCTCCCTCACACCCTAGACTTGTCTGTTCTCATGGGCACTCATTCCTCTACCTGGAAACCCTGTCCCACTGCTCTGCCTGGCAAACTCCTATTCAGGCTTCAAAGCCCAGCTCAGGTATCATCTCTGTGAAAATTGCTGATTCCCATCAACACAGCCCACGCTGCTCTCATCTCCAAGGCACTACAGCCTCTGTCTCTGCACCTCCTACATACACAGCCGAGTACAGTCCGCTCCCCCGCCGGCCCGCCCTCTTCAACTGACCTTCTTCAAGAGGGGATCATCACGGCGCTTCTCAGACTTTATTTTGCATAAAGACCACCTGGACAGTTTATTAAAACACAGCTCCTCGGGGAGTGGGGGTCTGAGAATCTGAATTTCCCACACGTTCCCAGATCATGGTCATGCGGCTGGTCCAGGGCCCACACTGGAAGAACTTCAGCACCAGTATCCAAGGGTAAGAGTCTGAGACCTGGTTTTGCTGTGATCAACCCTCACTGACGTGGGCAGCCCCTTCCCATGGCCGAGCCTGAGTCCTGGTTTATAGAACAGGAAAAACACCTCCAGGCTAGCCTGCTGCTGGTCAAGGTCACCGTGAGGACAAACCAGGACGCTGCCTAGGAAGGCCTTTGTAAACCCTGAAGGGGGTGGGGGGCACATCTGAGAAAAAGTGCCCCTTACCCCAGCTCCAGCCAGGACGGACCTGGGCTCCTACCTGTGGGTTGTAGCTTGATCCTACCAGAGCCGATTTTCTTTTTCCCCAACCACAGGGGAACCTTGATTTGCATCCCTCTGACTTTAGGACAGGGTTTTCTTACAAGTGCGCCGATCTGTCACATTGCATTTATGTAAGTTACCTAAGTGGGGGTTTCTGGAATGTTGGTAAATGGAACTAAACGTCCTGCGAGTGTTGTTACCAACACTGATGACACCTGTTTGATGACTTCAGTGAGGGAAGAGGCCTGTGGCTTATTAAAATAGCATCTACTGTTCATCCATCCCACAAATCAGGGGTCCCTGATATTTATATGTGGGGAACAGAAACCCCAGCAGAGTTCCCTTAACAGGATGCCTTATCACACAACCCCACAGCATGCCAGAAGTAACCCTGAACACCAAACCCCTGGGGCACAGGGCCCAACCCATGCCCTGCACATCCCCCAAGCTTGAGGGGCCAGGCTACAGCAAGGGGGAAACTGGCCTGCTTTCCAGAGACCACGTCCCACGGCCAGCCTTCCGACTACAGGCCAGAAGCAAGTTTTCAGGGGCCGCAAGTCACCTTTCCATACTTAGTGTTACTGCTGCTCTGGGACCAGATCACCCCCGCCCCCGACAGGGACATACTCAAGTGGGCACATCTGCCTGACAAGCCCCTGAAAGGTCAGATCACATCCAGATCCTCTGTGACATTTTCCCCCAGCCCATCCTGCAGTAAGAACTTTCACAACCAGTGAAATGGTGCCCCCAGGGACAAAAGAAAAGGGAAAGGGGGCAGGCTAAGAGTTACTCCTCGAGGGCAAGCCGCCTCCCGCGCTTCAACTCGGGGCCCTTTGCCACACCAATCGCAAGTTGACTTAAAGGGCTGGACCTCTCTCCTCTCAGCAGGACCCCGGCTCCAACACTTGTTCAGAGTCTGCAGCTGTGTCCCAGGACTGGTCCCCCGCCCCAACCCAGCAGCATCCCGGCCATTTACAAGTGAAGGGACAGCAGCTGGATACTGGGAAACAGATGGCCCTCCTCATTTGAATGGGTTTGATCTAGCAACACAGGCCTCGGCAAGTTCAGGCCGCCGACAGAAATCACGTTCAGGCTGAAGGCACAGATTCATAGCCTGAGGGGTCCTTAGCAAGCAGCTGGGTAGGAATGACCTCTCGGAGAGGTTTCCTAAAGTCAGAGGGGGCAGGGAGCCTCTGCAGTGGGTGGGGCACGTCCCCAGGCGGCTTTGCCCCTCAAGCCAAGAAAGGCAGGACCGGGAGAGGGAGGTCCAACGGGGAGGGGGGGGGCACTTTTCTCCAGTGATTTACAGAGAAAAGGAAAGTCTCCCTTGGGCCATCCTGTGCCCCAGGACTGAAACCACATTCATTCAGGAAATTCCAAATTAAGAAAGGTGCCACCGGGGTTAAACCCTAACCTTTCTCCTAGGCCCTAAGCCACGTCTTTGCATAGACAAAAAACCTTCCCGAAAACAAACTCAAGAGACCCTGCTTCTCTAGACAGAGCCCCTTGCAAAACCCACCAGAACATCTCCTCTTGGAAGGGGCGGTGCTGGGCCCCCAAGCATCCTGGCTTGCTGTGGATGCTTGCGGCCTGGGAAGCTGCCTAGTCAGGAGTAGCCAGAAAAATCCTCAGCATGGCCCACAGACCTCCCAGCCCACTTCTCTAGCCTCACACAGGCCCCCGGCCCCTGTCACTGCAGCACCCTGGTCTCCTGCCTCCCTGTGAGGCCGCCAGGCGGCTTCTTCAGAGCACCTGCACCCTGCAAGGGGACGAGCGCCTCACTTCCGTAGCTCTGTGATAAAGGTCCGTGACTGCCCGCTCAGCAGCACTTGAGGCTGTTTTTGGCTTGATATGCCATCCTTCCAGAGCCGAGGACATAGTAGGGTTTCAAAAACCATACCTGGGGGAACAAAGTCAAAGTCGATGGCACTGCAGTGAGGAGAGCGTGCCGACGGTCGGCTGTCTCTGCCGAGCTCTCCAAGTGGTCACCCCACCAGGGCCGCGAGGCTTAGAGGGAAAGTGCAGGGTCTCCTCGGGCCAACACCTTCTGTCGGGCACCGAGCGCCCCCTTCTCAACGCCCGCGACCCCTGGGCGTGCATTCTGCAGTCACCATCCAAGTTCCGTGCAGAGCCCCGCAGACTAAACCAGCCCCGATTCACCTCCAGGACCAGCAGCTCCGCTCAGAAATTACTTTTAACCACCCAGCATGAACTCTGTTTGCTTACAAAATGCTCTACTCCCCAGCCTCTTCCTCCCCTTGGGACGCCCCTCCTGGTGTAGGTGTAGGTATTGTTCTGACCTTTCACTCTTTAATATTTTTTCCTTCCCCACTATTTTTTTTTCTTCCCTGGTCTCTGACATCATGAAGGCCAGGTATTTGTCATTTCTACGGCATCTGTCATTGCCATGACCACAGGTGGCAGGAGCCCCAGGTACACTGGTCTGTGCGGGTGGGTCTTGACCCCACGGAAACTCAGAGGAAAAGCTTGACATGCTATCAGAGTGACAACCAACAAGGCAAAGATTTCGTAGTGCCAGAGCAAAGTGCCAGAAAATGGGCAAATACCAGGCCAGCCTGCCCTACCTGCCTAAACACCTGCCAGGTGACTTAGCCTGGGTCACTAACTGGGACTCACGGCATCTCCCTACTAAGTAGAAGGGTTAGCTCCTTACTAATATGCTACATACCACCAAAGGCCATTCTAGAAGAATCACAAAGGGGTAATTCTTGGAGTGGTTTTATTGCCCATGACTTTTCTTCATATAGCTTTAGGAAAATAGGTGTGGATTCGTGGGGAAGAGACAGAATCACCCAGCAGCATCCTTACGTGTTTAAGAGTCCAATGACAGATTTAGGAAAGAATGAGGGGCCGGCACAGTATTCCACAAAATACCCTCCCACTCAGGAAAGAGAAGGAAACAACTGATAAATCTTTGTCATACCAATAAATTCACCCAAACGCCAGGGCCAACGCTAACTGTGAGGTCTTGGAGGAAACATTCCATCTCCAAGAGTCTCAGCCAAGAGTCTCCTCCATAAAATAGGACAGTGCGTAACACCTGGGGTCAGCTGGGTCGTTAAGACTGGAGGTGGCAGGAGAATGGAACCGGAGGAAGGTGGTCATAAGGGACAAACTTCTAGTTTTACATAAACAAGGACTAGCCAGTAGGATGGCTACAATTACCACAGCTATCTCCTGTACGGGACCGTTGTTGAGGGAATAGATCCTAACAGCTCTCATCACAAGGAAAACCATACATATATATTTATATTTGCATCTATAGGAGATAATGGATATTAAAGTTACTACGATAATCATTCATAATATAAGTAAGTCAAATCATCATGCTATATACCCTACACTTACGCAGTGCTCTATGCCCATCGTATCTCAACTAATGGGGGAGGGGAAAGGCTAAAGATAATACAGGTCAAGGTATGTAGCACCATGTCTAACCCATGGCGGGCACTTAATAAATGGTAATGAGCTCCTGGTACCATCTTTGTCCTCATCTTCTCAAGGAATAGGCTAAAGAATATGACCCCACCCACCTGTCTTGACCCTTCCCCCTCTCACCTCCACTGGTCCTATCAAGTGACCCCACGAGGGTATACCATGCGAAGGACTGCTCAGTACCTTGCCTTCAGTTGTGTGTGTCCCCTCACAATTTCCCTCCCTTCCCTAAATTCGGGAAGCCTAACTACTTGGGCCCCAGGGAAAGCCCAGCAGGCTGCCCAGGGGAAATCACTAGGGTAAACTTGTCCGGGATGTCCACAACATACGACGGCCCAGACAAAAGCAGAGCCTGCTACACCCCCACCCCGCTCCTAATCCCCCTACCCCCCAGTCTCCATCATTCTTCACAGGGCCTGATGACAACCCTTTGGAAGCCTCCAACAAAAAAAAAAGAAAAACTCTTTCCTTGCCCAAATATACGGCTCTCCACGAAGTGCGTGTCCCACCATGACTGCAGAGCTGCGACCCGTTTCTTCAATGGGGAAAAACAGGTCAACCCCGAACCATCTGGACTACAACCAGCAAGGCGACCAGAGCACACTCCTGAAGTCCAGACTCAGAAAAACCCCATGAAAATAAAAAGGGTTGGATAGCCCAGAGCCTAGAGCACCCCTTCTATTTTAATTAATGTAAATGCCTCTCATCAGAAGATTTATCATTATACGTGGTAGGATAAATATACCCGAAATACTGGTTTTAAATCCTCTATCAAGGCGCCTGAGTGGCTCAGTGGGATGTTAACTATCTGACTCTTGGTCTCGACTCAGGTCATGATCTCAGGGTCATGAGATCAATCCCCACATCCGGGTCCATGCTGGGCAAGAAGCTTGCTTAAGATTCTCTCCCTCCACCCCACCCCACCCCCCCCACCCCCGCCCGAGTTAAAAAAAAATTTTTTTTGAAAAATGTTTAAAAATCCTTTATCAGATTTTTACATAGACAGGAAGTAGGGATGGGTAGGGAGAAAAGTAGCATTTACTGAGAACCTCTCCTAGGCCAAGAACTCCAGTAAGGGCTCTACCTCCATTTGCATTTAATCTTCATATTACCCCCTTCACGGAGATATTATCAGCCCCATTTTAGATAAAGGCAGGCTCAGAGAGATTATCTATCTTATCCAAGGTCACAGCACCAGAAGACAGGAGAGTGATTCAAGTCTGACTTGCCTAACTCCCAAGGCTAAGTTCCTTCTGTCTGTCTCCAGAAAACACAACACATGCCATTCAGTATTTCATTCGTTTCTATGGGGAGAAAAAAGATGAAAAATTTAAGCTAATTTTAGAGGGGCTTTTTGGTCTTTAAAGATTTGAGTGATATTAACTTTGAAACATTAAGAACATTTAGGATCCAAATTCAATTATACACCTACCTGCCTTCAGCTAAGAATGCAACGTGTTTTGGCGGAAACCCAGAAAGCTTTGGCGAACAAAGAGGAGGCCCTTAAACACAGCCAGCCACACTCCTATGAGGCAATCTCACCATCAACTGAGAATCTGAAGCTTCGGGGTTTTCAAAAAAGGCTAAATCCAAAACTTGTCACTGCAATAACCCTTATTTTCACTCTAAGGTCCCTCCCCACTCTGCTCCGCACCCAACAGGCCAAGATGGCCTTCCTGATGTCTACGTATTCTTAAAGCATGACACCTGCTGGAAAACCTTAACAGTGAACAGTCATGTGAAAAGAGAGACCCTAGTACCACAAAGAAGGAGTTCTCGTGTTAGAAAATAAATATGACAATTCATACAGGGTTTCTTGGTGTTAGAGCTCAGGACTGAGTTTCCTTCTTTCCAGGGAACGTGATACATAAGTCAAACAAATAAATACGTACCTTGTCCTCATTCCTGAATATATCAAGAACTTTCCTATAAGCTGGCTTCTGACCTCCTCATAAAACATATTCACTGTAACCTGAAATTTCATATATGTATTCCACTCGTACAGGACTTAGAATTTACCGTTCTTTAGCTGAACAAGGGGTTAAAGGAAAGAATATGCCACAGCTTAGGTCCCTGACTCAGTACAAAAGAATCTGAAATTTACAATATTCCCATGAAGTGGCAAAAATCCAGAATGGGGTGTAATTACTTATGTATTCCAAAGTGGAATAAATGACAACAGTTCACACCCAACATCTTACAACTCCGTCATGGTGCAAGTTTCCCAAAACAAGATCACCGAAAACCTACAGCATGCCCATTTTACATAACGTATGCTCTTCAAGGGCAGCCACAGTCTGTCCTGAGAATTAAATATCCTTTTGCATGAATATAGAAGGGGTAAAAGCTTGAAGTTACATAAATGAAGCCCAGTGAAACCCATTTTGGGTTCTCTATCATGCCCTGTTAAAAGGGGTAGTCACAAGGGCGCCTGAGTAGCTCAGTGGGTTAGGCCTCTGCCTTCCGCTCAGGTCATGGTCTCAGGGTGCTGTGATTGGGCCCCGCGTTGGGTTCTCTGCTCAGCATGGAGCCTGCTTCCCCCCCTCTCTCTCTGCCTGCCTCTCTGCCCACCTGTGATCTCTCTATCAAATAAGTAAATAAAACCTTTAAAGGGGGGGGGGTAGTCACAGATCAGAGCAAGGAAGGGGTAAAGAAAAGGGAAAAAAAAAACCACTTGGGAAAAGTGTAACCTTTGTTCATTCCAGAAGGCATCTCCAAGACACACAGGATCATTACAGTAAAGTGGCCAACAGCTTGTTCAACCAGACTCATTAAAGAGCCTGGCTCAGGCTCCCTTCCCTACCTCCTTCTTTACACATTCCCTAATTCAAGAAGGCCAGAGCTAAACCAGCTGGGTCACTCCAGGTTACCTGGGTAAGCAGAAGGAAGAGGCCATTTTGTGGAGACTCTACAGCAGCCAGAAAGCCTCAAGCCTCCACAGGAAGATAAAACAGTTGCCCCAAAATGGAACACAAGTTCTACCTAGCTTTAAAATCTCATGTCCAGGGCCCTTCGTGGGCTCAGTCTGTAGAGCATGTGACTCTTGATCTCAGTGTCATGAATCCAAGCCCTACGATGAGAATAGAGCTTACATAGGAAAATAATAAAATAAATAAAAATACTAAAATCTCAAGTCCAAGAGCCTCTAACAAGTCCAAGCTGTGTTCTTAGGCATTTGCTCATCTTGGATACATTGAAAACCCTGAAGCTTCAGATTCTCAGTTGATGGTGAGATTGCCTCATAGGAGTGTGGCTGGCTGTGTTTAAGGGCCCCCTCACCCCCCTTCAGCTAAGACCAAAGGTTCAGCCCCTACTTCAGGCTCACTGTTCAGCCGCATACAGCCTCGAACACAGTCACCATCAGTTAAAAGAAACCCACTGAAAAGGCAGGTCAGAGGCCTTGAGGCAAAAGCATGGTGAGCAGCTTCAAGCCATGCCATTAAAGCTGAAACACAGGCACCACTAAACCTCACTAAGTGGACACCACAAATGGATAAAAAAAACATACAGAGCCATGGGACGCTCAGGTCATGATCCCAGGGTCCTGGGATCGAGTCCCACATCGGGCTCCCTGCTCAGCAGGGAGCCTGCTTCTCCCCTACCTGCCGTCCCCCCCTGCTTGTGTTCACTCTCTGACAAATAAATAAAATCATAATGAAAAAACAAAACAAAACAAAAACCCTAGGCTAAAGTCAACCCTCCTCAAGGAAAACAAATAAGAAAAATCACAGGAATTTCCATACAGCAGCAGAAAACCACCCTGCATTGGAATCATTTGTGGGATCACCTGAAAAACGTCCCCAAATAGTTTCGGAGTTGCCTACCGAGCCAAGTCACCATGCTAGGACTCCAGTCAGGACCAGGTAAGGTAGCACACCAGTTTTACTTCCTACCTGGGGCCAAAACCTGATTTCCCACATTCTCCCTGAAAGACTAAAATCAGACAGCGTCCGCGGAGATGGAAAATCAGGCCAGACTGTGCGGAGAAAGGGTGGTAACCTTTTAACAATTACCTGGATAAGTCAACACCCAAACAGACGTCAGGCTGCAAGGCCACTGGACACATTTTAGGGAGAATATGAACACGGAACAGGACTCTTCCTGCCTCAACACTACCCTGCGGATTGCGTAAATGTGTAATTCTTCCTTCGGTCTCATACTGGAAACATCTCCCACTAGATTGCTCTGGTTATCTGAATTCTCACCCTCAGCTGGGTCAGAAGGACTTGGAAAGAACCGCTTCTGGCTCCTCGTGGGGGAGTTCATCCCATAGTAGGTACTCAAAGTGTTCTGACTGGTTAGAATAAACAGGCAGAACACACACACACACACACACACACACACACACACACACACACACGCTGACTTTGGATCAGAGGGAGTGAGTATGGAAACTCAGCTTGCCAAATTGTCGCTCTCAAAGTAGTATTAAGCATAGTTCTCTGTGTCTGAATTGTGAAATACTTTATATACTAATAAACAGTGTGTACTTCATTGTGTATTTAACTGCATAAGCCTGCATTTGGTTTAACTGACCCAGAGTTAAGTCCTTGTTCCTGAGCTAACTCTCCAGTTCCAGTCAACTCTTAAATATTAACACTTGTATTGAGGAACAAAGACGCAGATAATACAAAACAGAGGATTATTTTAAATCATTCACTCTGGGTATGCGGATACATTCTTTTTTTTTCTCTTCTCTTAACTTGCAATTAAATGCGAGTGGCTGGTGTTGTGGCATTTGCAATACTTCTAAAAAAGAACTTAAACCACGCCGGGAAAATCTGAACTTCGAAAGTTCCCCATGTGCGTCCTGCGCTCACCCGCTCTGCTACTGAGTTTTGGACCAACTCACATGGGTCCAGGACAGCATCACCTCTCAGAAAGTGGCCAGAAAAAACTGGTTTAAAAAAAAAAAAAAGAAAGAAAGAAAAGAAAACTACATTCTGCCCAGGTTGTTGCTCTCCAGAATCACACTTTTTGGAGGGTGGGAAAGTAATTAGGGGTTTGGGGTTGGAAAAGCCCTTTTATTTTAGCTCCCACTGGGCTGGTGTAAACAAAGATACCATTAATGTCAACAATGACTTCATTAACCAGAGTAGGTGACAAGAACTCGAAAGAGTCACCCCGGGATAATCAAGCTTGACTCTACTTTAAAGAATGGGAATATTAATCAACAGAACAGCACTTGGCATTGAGGACTGCCCCCCTCCTTGCATCAATAACTGAATTTATAGCCTTCAGCCATTCCTCCACAACAATGAATGACCAACTGGAAATATTCTTTTTTAATCAGGGATATTAACTAAGATCTCCTAGAGAGTATTTGCTTCTCAAGTCAGCTGAGTAGATCCAACCCTACTGTTTGTTATTACTTCATCGTGTCCAGAAGACAAATGGGCAATAGGATACGATGATAAAGGATCATGTCGTACAAAGCAGAGAAGACTGAAAAAGGACCCTCCAGTCTTAGGGCTCAGGCTCCTTCCTGGAACTTACTTGCATTTTTCCCTGGGTGCGTTTTCCTCCAGGCCAGCCCAACAGACCTCATCTAATCTCAGCCTCCAAATTAACAAACCAGAAAGTTTTCCAAGGTGGGGTCTGGGGCAATAAAAGGTTAAGGTTAAACTTACTAACCAAAGCTATAGTTACACTAACCACAGGGGACAGGCTGGGACTGGCACACACTACTTCATTCGTCATCCCTCCTTCCCTCCCACCTCCCCTCCTTCCCCCAAATTCGGCAGGAGGACCATGGCCTAAACTGGAGCTTTCCCAGTCAGTCCACTGGCTTCCAGCTAACTCCTTTCTCATCCAGAATTAGATGACCTTCCTAATGACCTCTGACCCCAAACCAAAGCTACCTGCAATGTAAGAACTCAAATCGGTTGCCGACATGGTACGGACAGACCAGGACAGACCAGGGCGGCCCAGACGCTCCAGAAAGCAAACACAGCTGCCTGGAGTCACAAAGGGCCTTCTTCATGACAGAGCGACTTTCTTCCCAACTGTCCCCAAGAGCCTCCACGTTTCCTGACACTGTGGCAACTGGCAGGGCCAGCCCACACAGGACAGGGTAGACATGTGAGCCCATCTCACGGGCAACAAGGAGGCTGACAAGTCCTGGGTCCCCCGGAGACACCAGGCCACACGCTGACCACTCTCTGCTCCCAGGGATGCTGAAATCTCCTGGTGACCTCTTAACGTAAGGAACCAGAAGCCTCCTGAGGATGTTAATATACACAACATTAATGAAGACCTTTCAAGGTCACCTTATCAAACCATGGGAGGACAGGAAGGAAAACGGGGGGGGGGGGGTTCGCATGCTTTTGCAAAGCCAGTCCTCTGCGGGTCTGCACCTTCCATTTAAAACATCTCACAACCCTAGACACAAACTTCACAGAAGCTATGAGCCCAGAAAAATGCATGAAACAACTTTAGCAAAGTATTTCCTATAATTTGGGGGATTTGGCGAACCACCCCACCCCCAACCCCCAAGAGCAGCCCCAGATCCCAGGTTGGGAAGACCTGCTTTCAACAATACTCCCATTGTTGGAGACAAATTTTTACACAAAGAACCACTGGGGGCACTTTATCGCTGTCCATGGTTTCTGCCCCTCTCTACCCCACCTCTTTCTTCCTGCATATTTTAAACTTTCCTTAGTAATTAAGGAGGAGAAAAGAAGTCCCCAGGACCATTTTACACTTTCTGCTGAGATAAACTCCCAAGAATATGCTGCCCTGAGAGTAGAAATGAAAAAAGACAGTTTCTTCCTAACCTGGGCCATTCCAGGCACATCGGGTAGGAGGAAATCCTGGCTCAGCTACCTGGCTGCACGCTGAGCCTCGCACTCAAGGGAGAACCAGCAATTAGGAAACACATCGATTTTAATTATTAGCAAAATTAAAGAAGTACAGCCCTGACTTTCAGAAACCAGGACCCTTTTTTCTCCCTTTAAGCCCCGCAGAAATGTATTGCCTTTGCAAATCACACTTGTGCTTACGTCCCAGCACAGGTCACAAGGAGGCTGTCCCCTCATCACCTCAGCTAGAGCCTGTAAGTGCCACAGACACAAACTCTTGCCAGACTCCCCTTCCCTGAGAAGCTACTGTGACGTCACCGCACCTGTTCTCACGAGGCCTCTGTGCCTCTGTGGGAGACACAGCACCGGCCTCCCTCTGGCCAGAGCACAACTGCTCTGGGTAAAATCAGGGCCGTTTTAGAAAAGCCGTTGCCCTTTCCTATCCCTTCATGACCCACGCATGGGGTCCCACTGGGAGCCCCTCTCTCAGTGCGGTCACCTTGGGCAAGAATGCAGCCCTCCTTCCCGTGTTGTCCTGACCAGGCTCTCTGACCTCGGCCAGCCTGTGGCCCCGGGTGCTTTTCCAGAACAGCTGAACTGACCCCAGACCACTCGGGAGCACGGCAGGCCCCCAAAGCGAAGCAAGCACCAGGTGGGCTCTCAGCAAACAGGTTCATTAAGTGGCGATGAGTGCTGGGATCTGCCATTTTATTCTCGGATTACCACTCGAAAAATAACTCAGCTACCAACATTCCTGGCTGATGACAGATTTCAATGCCACCCCAAGTGGAGGCTTGGCTACTGTCGTCTCGGAAGGACCGGGGAAAGAGGTTCCAGACCTGCCCAGCTGAGTAATTCACCCCCATTTAGTGTTCGCAACTGGCTTTCTGACTTTAGAATTCAATTTCCAAAGCTGGAACGCCAGTGTGTGGCACGGTCCCCCTGGAAGTTGTCACAGATGTGGGAGACACCCAGGTACCGTCACTTACAAATGTACCTCAAACAGAATTTGCAGCTTCTGTGACGTATTGCTTAGGTATTAGGAATTACAGTGGCTTTACAAAAAAAAAAAAAAAAAAGTAAACCATCAAGTATCTCTGTGAGCTCCAGAAGCTTTTTTTTCTCCTTAGACAATGAAAATAAAATGTCAGCATTGCAGATATTGGCAATTTCCCTTTGCGGCTCCTTTTGTCAGAAAATAGCCAATTCTTTACATCATAAGGAAGACTCTCCCTCCAGTAAGACTGCTCCTGCCAGGAAGGCTCTCGATGGCATTCACCTAGAGGCTCCCCTCCCACAGCTCCCCCCGGGGAAGTGGAAGAAGGTGAAGGGCCAGCTGCCTTCCTCACCCAGCGCAGGAAAACGAGCGCACACACCAAGAAGCCACCAAACTGGACCGTTCTAACCACAGCGCCACAGCAAGGAAGCGTCTCCCGCAATCTCGGACTTTGGGGGAGGTGGGAGTTGCCAATCTCAGACCTGCCAGGGAGCAGAGAGCTCATGCTTCTTGCTCTTAAAGATTCACAACGCAGGCCTTGACCTCAGGGCCGCTTCCCCAGACACATCCCCAAACAAACTTGGTGACCTGAAGGGTGAGAGGGAACAACTTACCTTCCGGCTCTAATGTGGTATCCTCCACCAGATTGAAGGAGGGCCGGGCCAGGGACAAGGTTGCCATGGTGACCGCGACCAGGCAGCCGAAGCGGGCCCAGCTGACCATGGCTGCGGCGGTGCCAATCCCCCGTCCTCTTCCATATCTCCATGTGGACGTCACTCCCATCTGCACACGTCGCCTGCGAGCATGGACTGCCAGCAACGCCTCCAGCCTGCAGTGGGCTCCGGAGCCGAGGTGCTCCCGCAGCCGCCGCTGCCGGTCTGGCCGCGGCTCCCGCAGCTGCTGCAGCCTCTAGGGGAGACAGAGTCGGCCAGTCAGTGAAATCCTCGCCAGTGCCAACGGGTGCAAACCCAAGTGGGCTACAACAGTTTCTCAGCCTCTTCGAACGGGCGCCAGCAGTTCCACGGCATTATCTGCAAACACCTGGCACGCACGCCTCAGGGTCCCTGGTGCTCCCGCCAGACCGGTGCCCCGGGAGCCGTGTCGGGCCGATTGGAAGAAAGTATATTTTTAAAGAAACGGAGATGAAGGAGTAGCTCCAGGACACAGCTCCCTCGGCCACTCCGGTTAGGCAAGGCGCACTCTCTTCTGCCATCCACAGCCCTCAAAACGCAGAAGCAACGTGACCTTAGTTTCAAGGGCAACTACAAAAGCAAGTTAACCAATGCTCGGGTTGGCGGAACCCGCCTTGTTAACTTCTCTTAGGCCAGCGAGGCTTCAGACAGCTGGACGGTGGAGGCGTCTGCGTGCAGACTTTCTGCTGGGGCTGCAGCAGCGCGGCTGACCGCACGCACCCTCCCTGTAGCGCTGGACCAGAAAGGAGACCAGCAAAAGAAAGGGAACCCCAGGAAGGCGACCAGAAAGCCCCCCCAGTTTACACTTGTCAGGATTCATTTTCCAATACGGAAATGTATTTCAATCTTTCACCAAGCAGCCACTTACGGGAGAATGAACGGAGCCACCAATACGTTCAAAGCCTGAATCCCACTCCATTCCAACTATGGGCAACCCCCGCCCCGTAACTGTCTTCAGCCCACTCGGGGGTGTGCGTGACGGAAGGGAGGGGATGCGAAGGCAGGTGTTTATTAAGGTCGAAGGTGATATGCAAATTCCTGCCCTGGTATGTGATGAGGCCAATAACTTCCAATAGGCTAATCTATTACTTAAGACTTCAAAAATTACAGAGGGTGCTGCACTCACTGGTCTGTGCACCCATGTGACCCAAAAGCAAAGAGAATTGTCCAAGCTTAACTATTCCAAATAACTTTAAGTGCATTCATTATCCTCCATGACTAAGTGCAGAACCGAAATATACAAACTTGAGAAAATTTGAAACAATCACAGATTGGGTGAAACAAACGAACCTCACTTTAAAGGGGGGAGGGGGTGTGTGTAAGGGTGAGAACTCTAATACAAAAATCTCCAAAACCTGGGTTTTGGGCAGGCCAACTCCATGTTTCCAAATTCCAAATTCTGCCGTGTAAGACTTCAACATTGCCTGAGCCTCTCCAAAGCTACATCAGAAAAACTGTTCCTGCTAGCCTTGACTAAGGATTAAAATGGGAAAAGAGAATGCTGCACTAGTTCCTGGGAAGGAAAAAAGAAAACCTCTGCTTCAAAAGAAAGCACGTATGAAACGGTGTGATTCAGAGCAAAAGCAAGAAAAGCGTGTGCCTGTGAGCACACCCTCTATTTTCTGCTTGCTTGAAGGATGTTTTTTCCCCCCTCAATTTTCTTTCCTCTTGAAGTTAAGAGCCTCAAAAGATAACTCCGTATCTATTTCTACATACGTGTGGGAGGAAAGTACACAAGCATTCTCATTGATTTACTAAGCATTTCCAGAATGCATGGGAATGTTCTGCCTCTGATACAACTTCATTAAACAATCTTAAATCCTAGCAGGAGATTTCATCCTGGGCTGCTTCCCTGGCCTCATCACACACCTGTCCCGGCCCAGAAGGGCCTCCTTTGCTCCAAGCAGAGAAAACGGGCCAGTGACCTAAACCAGCTAAAGCTCACACCATTCATTCATCCCATCAGCTTGCAGGAGAAACTTGAATTTTAGCCATTACCAGCTCAAGGCCCCAGGCCGCTCCCTGCCCAAATCTCTGGAAGGCGGAGGCCTAAGGCCGCAGGTCTGCACAGCTCCTCACCAGAGTGGCCACAAGTGTGGAGGGACCTCCTAGGCAGGATAATTAGGTCCCGAGGCTCGGTGTTGGGAACACAGGCCCAGCAGGCTGCTGGCGGCCACAATCCCGGCTTCCTGCCTTCAATACCATAATCCTTCCTGGAGTCTGAGCCTCAGTGAAAGCCCCGGCGTGTTTATTTTTCCCCTTGAAAGGGAACTCTCTTCTCAGCCTGGGCCCGGGGAGGAGTTGTCACCCTCCCTATGATGGACGGCTCTCCGTGGCCACCCGCCCCCCTGGTCCGTTTTCACCTGGACACAAGCCTGCCCCCATAGACAGGCAACGTGACAAGCAACGGAGCCTGGCTGGCGAGTGGCCCCTATGCCAGGTTCGTGCTGGGCTCAATTAACCAAAATATTCCCCAACCCCCCCTACACTCCAAGAAGACAAACCAACACAGTCCTACCTTAAGGACCTTCTATCACTGAGCGCTTATCTGTCCTCTGCCGGCTAACCCATGCTGCGCACTTGGGTGCTTTGTTTCTGGTGGATTCTACATCAGGAAAGTCAACAGTGCCAGGCAAGGTTGGGATGCCTGGGTCCCCCCAGGGGGCAGACCTATCTGTGAGCTCAAAGCCTCCCCACTGTTCTCCTTGTCTTCTGAGCTGAGTAATGGAGGGAGCTATCAGGGGTCAAATCTGGGAGGGTGAGGGAAGGGGGGATGGAGAAGAGGTTCTTCAACATACAGAAATCTCAAAAAAAAAAAAAAAAAAAAAAAAACACAAAATACAGGCTGATCGAGGACGACAATCCATGCCCTGGTTAATGCTAGCAAGCCAGTGAGAACTTGCCGCAGCTTTGGGGAACTCCTGAACACCACCAGCCCCTGTTCCATTGTAGCATTTCTTTCATTTGCTTGCCTGGAATATCCTGTTTTTCTCCCCCTTCTTGGGGCGCTAAAGAGCTCAGAGAAATCTGCATTTTAATTGACATTCCAGGGAGAGGTAGAGGGGCGCCTGATTGCTTTTCTATTCAAACTAAACAGGCTTTTCAGATGAAAATGAGTCGCGGCCAGTGGAAGATTTACAGGGATTTGGGACCAGGGGGACAATGGGGTTTTAAATGTTGATAGCGTTTCACACCAAACACATAATGGGTGCCCCGAGTGTGAAAGCAGGTTTGCTTTTAAGGGCAGGTTTTATTGAATTGGGCCGGAGGAAGGCAGGCCCGGAGAAGGGTCTGGCGGGAGCGGGGCTTCGAAGGGAGCGGCGGTGACTCGGCGCGCCAGGCCGGGACCCCTGAGCCTGGCCCTGTGGCCGCGAGGGTGGGAGCCAGCGCCTCGCAGGGTCCTCGGCTGACTCCCCGGCGCGGCCCCGGCGCTGAAAGAATGAGCGCGCAAGTTAGAACTCGCCGGCGCTTTCGACACCCCCGAGCTGCTGCCGGCGGAGCAGGCGGCGAGCTAGAAAAGTCGGTCCAGTTCGCCCCCTAGCCCCAGGCGCGGGGCGCTCCCTCCAGCACGGACGGCGGCCGCGGGAGAGGGGCGCCGGTTACTGAAACCGGGGAACCCCAGCGGCCTACCCGCCCAAGGTGCCACCCCCCGAGCACAGCCAGCCCTATATGGAGAGGTCGCCAGTCCCATCCAGCGGCTCCCTCCCGGGGAACGGTCTCCACCCGCCCACCCCGGCCAGGATGGGACAGGCGAGCGCTCCCCAGACCCCGGAATGAGGCATCCCCACGATGCCCCTCCGAACCCCGGACCCGCGGGGCCGATCCACCAGCGAGGTGGCCCCGCCACTCGCCTGACCGCCCTGGGGTCGGAAGATCGCGCCGACCGGTGGAACGGCGCCGGCCGGAGTTTGACAGGGAGGGGGTGTCAGTGCCAAAGGCAGACGTCAGCATCTGGATGGGGTGTAAGTAGAGGCAGACCTTCCCGAGGGGCCGCGGTCAGCACCCGGCTCCCCCATCACCTACGCAGCCAAAGAGGAAGGAGGGGGAAGAGGCTCCACGGTGCCAGTCCCCCGCGCCCTCCGCTCGGGGGACGGTGCACCCGGCGTCCCGGGCTCCCGCGGCGCCAGCTTCCCCGGCGGGCGAAGCTCCCCGAGGCACCCGACGCGGCGATTACCTTGAATGGCAACGCTCCTCGGCCGCCGGTCTGTCCCCGCGCCCGGCGCGAGTCGGGATGCAGCAAGCGACGAACTCGGGGGAAACTCCGAAACCGAGCGGTCCTCGGGTCCTGCCTGCGCCCAGGCTCCGAGGCTTCAGGCGCAGCCCAGGCTGCGGAGGAGCGCGGGCATGACGCCCGCCGGCTGCCCTCGGGTTTGGGGAGCGAGAGGAAGAAAGGACTCAGGCTCGGCGTCTCCTCCCCCAAACTTTGCTCGCAACTTGCGAACGCTCGGGGCGCCCTGGAAAGCCGCGGCCTCGGGGCGCCCGGGCCCCGCCAGCCCGGGAAGCAGTCGCCGCGCCGGGCCAGCTACGCCGCGCGCAGACCCCGCGGCGCCCGAGCTTTGTGGCGGCCGCGCTCGCTCGCTCGCCCGCTCCGCACCCGCCGCCCGCCCGCTCGGCTCTCCGCGGCGCTCTCCGCCGCCGCCGCCGCCGCCGCCGCCCCCTCCCCGCGGGTCACGCCCCCGCTGAAACCCGAGCCGTTTCCTGGACGGCGGCGCCCGCTCTGCCAATCAGCGCCGCGCGCCCGGCCGCCCCGACTCGGCGCGGCTCCCGACGCCCGCGAGCCGCCCGAGACCGCGGCCACCGCCGGCCCCGAGAGGTGCGGCGACGGCCTCGCCCCGCGCCACCGCCCCCTCCTTCCCTGGGGACCCAGACCTACGGCGCGCCGGCTGATCGCGTCGCGTTGTTTTAGTTCAAGGCAGAAAACAAATGACGACCTGCCTGCCTGCCAGCCCTGAAGCGTCTGCACGGTGGGGGCGGCGGGGGCGGGGCGGGGGGGGGGTTGGTTAATGCAACTGAAACTTGTGGACGAGAAGGTCTGCAGGACATTGCACTTCTCTGTCCTGCAAAGCAACAGCGGTGAGGGAAGAAACCAGCATCTCTGGAGGTCCTCCTCCGGGCAGGACACGCCGAGCAGGTTATTCTTCCTCGGCCCCAACGCCCGGCAGAAAGTCCTAGTCCCACTTTCTGCTAAGGAAACCCGAGCAGAGAGGTTAAGTCATTGGCCCAGGGCCGCACAGCCGCTTATGGGCACAGCCTGACTTTGAATCCGGCCTCCCCTCCAGAAAATCAAAAACGGCAACGACAAAGAAAAAAAAAAAAGTGTTGTTTAGTAATATATATCTGGAGTAATCCAAAGAAATTAGAAAGATTCTAAAGACGACTCTGCTATAAATAGCTGTGTGGCCTTGAGCAAAGCAGTTCCAACTCCTGAATCTCAGATTCTTCAACCGCAAAATCAGATTCTTCAACTAAATGCCAGGCTGCACCTGATTTAAGTTCATATTTTCCATTTACCTTTCTCTGGAGGCTGTGGCAATGGGGTAATTTATTTTTTAATACACTTTCTCTCCTCCCCACTCATCCAGCTCCTAAGCTTTTGTGCTTAAGTCCAAGACAATATAGATAAAAACCTTAATTATTATTCTTTAGAAAAGGTCATTAAACCCCGAAGTGCTTCAGAATGCTTTTGAGGCCTGAAGGTAGATGGAGTAGTGAGTACAAAACTGACCAGGAAAATCGACTTTTCCAGCATTGAGAAATGCAGTTGCTCCTGGGTCACCAACGTAGCACACTTCAATAACATTTACGAAAAAAAAAAATTTTTTTTTGAAGGTGCCACACATCATGAGAAAATAATTTTCTTCACGATACATCACAGAAAACTTTCATGAAATGACTCACATGCTGGGAGTATCCAATCCATTGACATGCTTCAGGCAAATGGCTGTGAAATTCTATTTTGGAAATCTGACAGCAAAAAGAAGAGATTCTCAACCAAAATTATGGGTCCAAGTGCTGGCGTATGGTTTTGGTCAAGTCTTTTCACCTGGATCGGTCCAGAGGTCTTTTCATGAACTGACATCTTACTAGTCCGCTCACACCCCTGGATAGTTCTGAACACACCAATACCTTTTTCAAGTTGTCAGACCTGGGGTCACAAAAAGAGACGGGGCTGAATGTCTGCCTGCTCAGGCCCTGGCACTTAACATCTTTATATTCCCCACCAATGGGACTCAAGTGTCTCAGGACAGATTCCCTTCCCGTCCTGCAACATATCCATCAGCCATTGAAAATGCTGTTAACACATTCTCACAGAAATTGCTGGTGCAGGAAGCCATCGTCCCTAACCCCAATCATCAATAGCTTCACACACACTGAATAAAAAGGCAGGTTTCCGCTGAAAATGACAAATCAGAACACCTACTTTCCTGCAGTTTGCAGAATTTATTCTTTCTGGGGATGAAAAGACATCCGTCCATCACAAGACCCTTATTCCCTTAAGAGTTTTCCCATTTTTAAGGGAGCAAAAGGCCCACAGGCCCACAGCAGCAACCTCCTTCAGTTTTGAGAGAAGCAAAAGCATGTTTGGAATTTTTTTTTTTTTTAACGAAAACCAATTCTGTCATCATATTTAGGCTTCCAGTGATCTCAGAAGGTCTAGGAAAGCTTTCACACCAGTGAGGCTTCTGAATGAGAAAGTAATCTCTGGACAGTTTTTTTTTCTCTTCCCTCTTCAAGTGGCTGGAACCCCTTTTGTCAATGGCCTCCCGTGAATGGTGTTGCTAATAACCCTATTAATGAGCTTCCCCGGCCGAGTGTGAATAGGTAAATAAGCCCCAATCTGTTGAGGTTCAGGGCCAAGGGCAGAAAAGCCAGTGAGAACTAAAGGTGACAATTTGCACTGAACTACAACGCCAGCACCAGGTTTCTGCTGAAAGAACGCCAGACAAGGCCACATTCACCACCCCTCCGCCCCCCACTGGCGTCCCTTTTCTTCACAATTTGCCCCCCTTTACAAAATGTCTTGAGTAGCCACCTTTTTTTTTTCCCAAAAGCCCTCGAGACGCCCTTCCTTCTTTCACTCTAGTAATGATACATCAATGGAAGGAAGAAAAATGAGGACACCAGAACTCCGATGCCCCATGACTTTCAAGAGACAAATTGTGTCGCTAGCCCATCGGTTATGAGAGGGGAGGAGAGGGGAAGGGAAGGAAGGAGAGGGGAAGGGAGGGGAGCGGTCGAAGGGGTGGGAGCCCTTGCAGCCACCGGCCATTCTCCTCTAAAGATTCAGAATTTTTTTTAAATAATTTGTTTTTTAATGGGTGGTGGTTCCTTCGCCCTGTAGAAAAGTTAGATGAATAAAGGCCGCTGGCATTAAGCGCTAATGAGCCCTTCTAATGTCCTGAGCTCACTGGGAAAGTATGAATTTCATTCTTTAGGCTCCATCTCAATAAGGTCCGGAGCATGAAAGAAGCGTTTGAGAGGTGAAATATAGACTAGTTCAAGGACTGTGGTTAGCCTAGTTAACTCCCGGGATGAGGGGAGGGGCCTGACCCCTCACAGCTCAGTCGCATCTTCAGGGAACTCACGGCATTTCACTGAAGCGACATCATAAATCCCAGCTCCATACATCGAACATCAGCGATGATTCTAAACTTAGAACAGAATCTCAAAGCCAAGAGTCCCTGGAGACATAGTCTTTCCAGAATTCCTACCTCGCTCTGAGGCAAGGCGCTTTGGTTCCAAAAGGCGAGGTGCCGCTCCCTTCACTCAATGGCTGTGTGACCTTGGGCAGGTTACTTAAATCCTTGGAGTTTTCCATTTTCTCAGGTAAAATGAGGACAATCGTGGTACCTATCTTGGAGTTATTTAACAGGGTCACTAAGAAGATGAAATGAATGAAAGTGTGACAAAACCAGTTCTTATTCAGATACTCCTCATGGTTCTGGAAATGCAATGTGTCTCCTCTAATCGTTATTAGCTGTTCTTAATATTCCTAACCGTGGGTCTATCAGAAGGATTCAAGTGTTTCAGTGAAGAGCCTAGAACCCACTGGCCCCACCTGGATATTATTACGGCCTGGTTTTCACAGAGTCCGGAGCCGTGACTTCTGAATTCCCCATGCCCACCCTCTGCCCCAGCTGAAGGACCTGGTGACGCCTACCCAAAGCCCACCTGGGACAGAATGCCGCCTGCGCAGCAAGGATGCCTGTCGTACAAATGATTATCCGAAAGGAAGGCAACGTCATGCTTATTGGTACCCACTGCTCCCCACCTGGGGGTGGCAAGAGAGGCAGGAGGAAGGTCAGACAGAAGCTGTTTTAACGCTGGTGAAAAATGTGGCCCCAAAGAAAGAATTTTTGTATAAACATGAGAAGCACCTGAATTAAAATTGCCACTACTTTCTGCTCTTATGGTTTATCAGATCTCCAACTGGCTTAAGGGACATGCATAGGTCTCCCTAAGGAGACCAGACCCGGAGGTGAGGAAGTGTGTGTTAAAACATCATGTTGACAGCCCACACTTGACAAGGGAGGGGAGCGGAACACAGAGAGGGGAAGTGGTGGCCTCAGGGTCACACCACTAGTTCAGGGCAGGGAAACCAAAAGTCTTGTCTCCTGACGGGGCTGAGATTCCTTCCGGCAGCCATTAGAGCAAGTCAACCGTTTTCACCTCTCCATGCCACGTGATGGCTTCTAGGTGGTCCAAGTCAGGGCAGAGCTGAAATATGTGAGTAGAATTCATTGCCTCCCCAAGTGTTAATATTTCAAGAGAACAGTTACCCACACGCCGTAGGTTCATCCTACTTCTTCAAGGGCTCCAAGAATTTGGTGAGGGTCATTGTTGCTGTTAACGTTTCCAAGAAACCTTCAAGTTCAGGTACCTGAGATTGTTAGACCTCTTTCACACACCTGCAGTTCATGAGCTGAATTCGCAGTCTTCAAAATACTGGGAAGAGGTAAAGGCCAACGTTTGTGGTTCATAAAAATGACTCTTATCAGCAATATTATGAAAGCAAATAGAAATGGAGAATTCTGAAGAATTGGGATTAAGGAATTAAGGCTTAAAAATCCGCCACACGTTTGCTATTTAAAACTGGGTAACTAGGTCTTTTACTCAAAGGCAATGAATGGGCAATTCGGGAACCTTGACAGCACCTGGTTCAAGAAAAGCAAAAATTGCTGTAAAAGTAGAGGGAACGGGAATAATTGGGGAAATTTTACTTTGGGCTCAACACTAACCACCTCCCCCCGCCACCACCACCAGGGCTGTGTCCTACCAGGCACCTGTCCATCTGTGAAGGAAAATTGATTGGTCAGTTCGCTGGTTAGCCAAACCAGCCACGTGTAATGTCTACACTGCCCAAAGTCACAAGGTATCTGACCTGCCATGTTGTGCAGTAGAACAGCACCAGGCCAAGACATCCAAGACCTGGGTTTTTATCCCGGTATTGCCAAGAACCATAGGATTCTGGGACAGTCATTGAACATGCCCTACTCCTCCCCCCACTTGGCCTTGCTTCTTTTGCATAATGTCTCCCCTTAAAAAATAAATTTGTCTAAGATCTCCAGCTTTTCCAATCGCTGAACATTCGCTGCCTCTAGAGACACTAAAAGTTGTCATTGACCCATCACCAATGAGCAACCACGTTAGGGGAAATCAACATCCCCTTTAAAGTATTTTAAAACCACAGTCTAGGAACCCTGCTGTTGACCCCTGTCTACTGGTAACGGTATCTACCAGGAAAATCCTCTAATCCCTGGCCCATTGCTCCTTAAGGACAATTTACGGCATGTCATTCCTTGGCTATAAGGCGCCGTGCCTTCCCGACACACTTGGCCTGCACTCAACCCCCATCTCCACCACAACAATGGGCTCCCAGCAGACTGGAGGGAAGATATGCAGGTGCTTTTAGCCCAGGAGGGGCAATTAGGAAGAGATTAACCATGATGTCCTATTGCACCTCCTGCCCACTGTCCCTGCTTAGAGCTGTACTGGCACTATCTGATATGGTAGCCACTAGCCAGTGTGATGATTTCAAGTTAAATTAATTAAAACTAAATAAAACTTACACATCAGCCCTTCAGGAGCGCCAACCGCATTTCACAAGCTCAACAGCCACTGATGGCTCTGGCCACCAAATTGGGTGGTGCTGGGATTACAGGAAATGGCCACTGGAGAGTACCCCGTTTTCCTCTTTTCCTCCGAGGTCTCCTTAGCCAGCAGAGTCCCCAGGAACTGCTTCTGCCTCCCCCACTCTAATTCCCATGGATTCTCGCTGGTGTCCTGCTACCAGAGGACTTTAGGGGTGGGACCCGACTCCTTGGCTGGGTAAGAGTCCTGGAGATTCCCAGGAAAGGTCTTTGTTGGACAACTGTAATCTTACTGTTGTTTTTTCTTTTTTTTTTTTTAAGATTTTATTTATTTATTTGACAGAGAGAAATCACAACTAGGCAGAGAGGCAGACAGAGAGAGAGAGAGAGAGAGAGAGGGAAGCAGGCTCCCTGCTGAGCAGAGAGCCCAATGCGGGACTTGATCCCAGGACCCTGAGATCATGACCTGAGCGGAAGGCAGCGGCTTAACCCACTGAGCCACCCAGGCACTCCATTACTGTTGACTAAACCTAAGCGATATGGTATCTGTAGCATCACGTCCTGATTCTGGGGACCACTCCAAGGCGCCCCCACAGGGGGTTTTCTATGGGTTCTGATTCTCTTTGGGAGGACTCCTCCTCTCTCAAGTCCCCAGGAATGCAGAGCTGTGCGTTCAGAGCCAGGAACCCAGAGGGAGAAAGGCTGGTTGAACCAAGAGGGTGATGCACTTGGAAAACGCCCCATTGAATCTGACCAT